>NC_071400.1:73263137-73573963 GCF_022682495.2 Desmodus rotundus
GGATTCTTGGGAGAGAGCCAGGCTGAGCTGTGTGAGCAGCCAGGTGCTTGTTTGGATCAGGGGGGCTTGAATAGGAAGAATTTCTCAAAAAGAAAAAGAAAATAAGAGGCACCCAGTGGCTAATTAGAGAACTCTCCGAAGCAGCAGGGGCCTCTGGCGTCTCTCCACCCTCAGACCCTGGACGGTGAACGCGGGACAACCAGCCCCGGCGCTCACCTGAAGCCCGGTTGCGCGCACCCAGATTAGTGGAGTGGGGGCCCACACCTGAAACCCCGGCTGGCCGCCCACACCTAAACCCTGGCAGGGCGCCCACACCTGAACCCTCGGGTGGGTGCGCACCGGGAGCTGAGGCTAGCTGCCCCACCCACAGGCCCAAAGCAGCGGACCCGAGGGCTGCCGGACTCAGGCCCAAAGCGGCTGGATCGGCTGGCTGTGCTTGACTGAGTCCCAAAGCGGATCCCTGGCCCGTGCGCCAGCCGCGCAGCGACCCAGGCCCAAAGCACCAGATCAGCTGATCAACGGCCTGGCTGCCTGCCAGGGACCACACCTACAACTCCTACCTAACCCCTGTACACAGAGCCCTGCAGGGCCTACTGGCTCTCTAGGACTAAGGCAGAACACCCAGCAGAGGGGAGATGCAGGGCTAGGGGAGACTGCATTCCCCGGAAAGACTCGACCCAGTAGGGGGCTGAACTACCCCATAGCAGCACCGAGAGCACCTAGCATCTAAGCAGCAAAGGGCAAGAAGGTGGAGTGTGAGTTGCCCCTAATTGGTGCAACTCAAGGACAGCACAACTGGTGAACTAAAGGCCTAGTGGGGAGCATAAGGACCCTGAGGAACTGGACTGGAGGCTGAACAACAGCGAAGAGTGTGGCTCAGGAAGGGAGAAAAGTGTAACCAATCCTTCCAAACACCCCCTCCCATTCCACAGACAGGAAGACCAGCAGAACTAACCTGACTGGTTTAAAGCCAGCAGAAGACTTTTTCTTTTTTCTTTCCTCCTTTCCCCCTGAATTCCTTCTTCCTTTCTGTCCTTCTTTCTTTTTTTATATTCCTTCTTCCTTCCATCCTTTACCTTTTTTATTCCTTCTTCCTGCCTTCTTTTATTTATTCTTTTGTTTTAATTTTTGTTAAAATTCCTTATCTTGCCTCCAATCTTTCTTTATTTCTTCTTCCTTCTTTCCTTTCCTTTTCTATTCCCTTTTTCCCTCCTTCCCTTCTTTTTTTTTCTCCTCCCCCTTTTTCTCTTTTTCCCACAGGTGAGACAACAAAACCGGGAGTGCTGAAAAGACCAGAGTAAGACTGTGTTACACCCATAAACGTCAGCTCAAGACCAGTGAGCACAGGAGATTAAGGAGACAGCACCACTGAATCCCACTGGCATTCTACCATAGAAGTTCATACCATAAACCCAGGGAGTCAGAATAGATCAATTTAAGAAGCAGAGGCTAACAAGAAGAGTCTCACAAACAATGGGAAGACAAAGAAACAATCCCCAAATGAAAGGAAAGGAGGAAGCCTCAGAAAGAATGCTAACTGAAAAAGAGGCAACTCAACTATCAGATACTGAGAGTTCAAAGCAATGGTTATCAGGAAGCTCACTGAGCTCTCTGAGCTCACAGAGAACTACCAGAAACTACAGGGAAACTACAATGAACTCACTGCAAACTATATCAACATGAAAAAGGAAATAGAAACTATCAACAAGGGCTAAGAGGAAATGAAGAATACAATTTTTGAATTGATGAACACAGTAGAAGGAATGAAAAGCAGACTTGATGAAACAGAGGATTGGATCAGCGAGCTGGAGGACAAAGTAGAAAAAAACACCCAGAAAGAGCAAGAAAAGGAAAACAGGCTCAGAAAGAATGAAGAGGCAATAAGGGAAATGCAGGACAACATGAAACGTAACAATATCTGTATAATAGGAATACCAGAAGGAGAAGAAGAAGAGCAAGGGATAGAAAACCTGTTTGAAAAAGTAATGATGGAAAATTTCCCTAATCTGAGGAGAGAAAACGTCACCCAAATCCAGGAAACACAGAGAATCCAAATCAAGAGGAACCTAAAGAGGACCACTGCAAGACACATCACAATTAAAATGGCAAAATTCCAAGACAAAGAGAGGATCTTAAAGGCAGCAAGGGAGAAACAGGAAGTAATATACAAGGGAGCCCCAATAAGGTTAGCAACTGACTTCTCAACGGAAACACTCCAAGCCAGAAGAGAATGGCAAAAAATATTCCAAGTAATGAGAACCAGAGGCCTGCAACCAAGACTACTTTACCCAGCAAGGCTCTCAATCAAGATAGAAGGCCAAATAAAGAGTTTCCCAGACAAAAGAAGTCTAAAAGAATACACTTCCACCAAACCAGCTCTGCAAGAGATGCTAAAGGCACTGCTTTAAGGAAAGAAAGGAAAAGAGAAAGACAGAGGAACACAGGTAGGAAAAAATGGCAATGAATAACTACCTATCGATAATAACCTTAAATGTAAATGTATTAAATGCTCCAATCAAAAGACATAGAATAGCTGAATGGATAAGAAAAGATGACCCACACATATGCTGCCTACAAGAGACCCATCTCAGGACAAAAGACTTGCACAGACTGAAAGTGAAGGGCTGGAAACAAATTTTCCAGGCAAACAGACAGGAAAAAAAAGCAGGGGTAGCAATAGTCATATCAGACAAAATAGACTTCCAAAGAAAGGCCATAAAGAGAGACCCAGAAGGTCACTTCATAATACTCAAAGGAAGAATCCACCAAGAAGACATAAACATTGTAAATATATACGCACCCAATGTAGGAGCACCCAAATACATAAAGAAAATCTTGGAGGATTTCAAGAAAGATATTGACAGCAACACAATTATAGTAGGGGACTTTAACACCCCACTGTCAAAAATGGACAGGTCTTCCAAACAAAACATCAAGAAGGATATTGTGTCACTTAACAATACCCTAGATGAAATGGACTTAACTGATATATATAGAGCCTTTCATCCCAAAGAAGCAAAATACACATTCTTTTCAAGTGTACATGGAACTTTTTCAAAGATAGACCACATGATAGGACACAAAGCAAGCCTCAACAAATTCAAGAAAATTGAAATCATATCAAGTATTTTCTCTGACCACAAGGGACTGAAACTAGAAACCAACCCCAAAGGAAAAAACCCCAAACACTCAAAATCATGGAGACTGAATAGCATGCTATTAAACAATGAATGGGTCAAGAACGAGATTAGGGAAGAAATCAAAAACTTTCTGGAAACAAATGAAAATGAACTCACAACAACCCAAAACCTATGGGACACAGCAAAGGCAGTCCTCAGAGGGAAGTTCATAGCAATACAGGCCTACCTTAAAAAGATAGAAACATTTCAAACAAACAACCTAACACTACGCCTACAAGAACTCGAGGAACAACAACAAAGACAGCCCAGAGCAAGCAGAAGGAAGGAAATAACCAAGATCAGAGCAGAGTTAAATGACATAGAGACTAAAAGCACATTTCAAAGGATCAATGAATCCAGGAGCTGGTTCTTTGAAAAGATAAACAAAATCGACAAGCCTTTAAGTAGGCTCACCAAGAAAAAAAGAGAGAGGATCCAAATAAACACACTTAGAAATGAAAGAGGAGAGATTACAACTGATACCACAGAAATACAAAGGATTGTAAGAAATTACTATGAAGAACTGTATGCCAAGAAATTTGAAAACCTAGATGAAATGGACACATTTCTAGAAAAATATAATCTTCCAAAACTGAATGAAGAAGAAGCAGAAAACCTGAACAGACCAATAACAGCAGACGAAAAGGAAGCAGTCATCAAAAAACTCCCATCACACAAAAGCCCTGGACCAGATGGTTTCACAGGAGAATTCTACAAAGCATTTAAGGAAGAGCTAACCCCTATCCTTCACAGACTATTCGAAAAAATCCAAACAGATGGAAGACTCCCAAACTCTTTTTATGAAGCCAGCATCATCCTTATCCCAAAACCAGATAAAGACACAACAAAGAAAGAAAACTTCAGGCCAATATTGCTGATGAACATAGACGCTAAAATTCTCAACAAAATATTGATTGGCAAACCGCATCCAGCAATACATTGAAAAGATCATACACCATGACCAAGTGGGATTCATCCCAGGGATGCAAGGATGGTACAATATTCGCAAATCGATAAACATAATACATCACATCAATAACTGCAAAGACAAAAATCACATGATCATATCAATAGATGCGGAAAAAGCATTTGATAAGATACAGCACCCATTTCTGATAAAAACCCTCTGCAAAGTGGGAATAGAGGGAGCATTCCTCAACATAATAAAGGCCATATATGAGAGACCTACAGCCAACATCATAGTCAATGGACAAAAACTTAGAGCTTTCCCACGAAGATCAGGAACAAGACAAGGATGCCCTCTCTAAACACTCCAATTCAACATATTATTGGAAGTCCTAGCCACAGCAATCAGACAAGAAAAAGCAATAAAAGGCATCCAAATTGGAAAGGAGGAAATGAAACTGTCATTGTTTGCAGATGACATGATAGTGTACATGGAAAATCCTATAGACTCCACCAAAAAACTACTCGACCTAATAAATGAATTTGGCAAAACAGCTGGATACAAAGTCAATACTCACAAATCAAAGGCATTCCTGTACACCAACAACAAAACTGCAGAAACAGAAATCAGGAAAAAAATCCCATTTGATATAGCAACAAGAAAAATCAAGTACCTAGGAATCAACCTAACCAAGGACGTAAAAGACGTGTACTCAGAAATCTACACAACACTGAAGAAAGAACTTAAGGAAGACACAAATGGCAGCATGTACCATGCTCATGGATTGGAAGAGTTAACATCATCAAAATGGCCATACTACCCAAAGCAATTTATAGATTCAATGCAATCCCTATTAGAGTACCCATGACATATTTCACAGATATAGAACAAACATTTCAGAAATTTATATGGAACCATAAATGACCCCAAATAGCTGCAGCAACTTTGAGAAAGAAGAACAAAGCAGGAGGGATCACAATACCTGATATCAAACTGTATTACAAGGCCACGGTAATCAAAACAGCCTGGTACTGGCATAAAAACAGGCACATAGACCAATGGAACAGAACAGAGAGCCCAGAAATAAACTCAAGTCTATACGATCAATTAATATTTGACAAAGGAGGAAGGAGCATAAAATGGAGCAAAAACAGCCTCTTCAACAGATGGTGCTGGGAGATCTGGACAGCTACGTGCAAAAAAATGAAACTCGATCACCAACTTACGCCATACACGAAAATAAACTCAAGATGGATAAAAGACTTAAATATAAGTTGTAACACCATAAAAGTCCTTGAGGAAAACATTGGCAGGAAAATCTCAGACATTCCACACAGCAACATCCTCACAGACACATCCCCTAAAGCAAGGGACATAAAGGAAAGAATAAACAAATGGGACCTCATCAAAATAAAAAGCTTCTGCAAGGCTAAAGAAAACAGCACCAAATTACAAAGAGAACCAACAGTATGGGAAAACATATTTGCTAATGATACCTCAGACAAGGGCCTGATCTCCAAAATATATAAAGAACTCACACGACTCCACTCCAGGAAGACAAACAACCCAATTAAAAAAATGGGCAAAGGACTTGAACAGACACTTCTCCAAGGAAGACATACAGAGGGTCCAGAGACATATGAAAAGATGCTCAGTATCACTAGCCATCAGAGAGATGCAAATTAAAACCACAATGAGGTACCATCTCACACCAGTCAGAGTGGCCAACATAAACAAATCCACAAACAAATGTTGGAGGGGATGCGGAGAAAAGGGAACCCTAGTGCACTGTTGGTGGGAATGCAGACTGGTGAGGCCACTGTGGAAAACAGTATGGAATTTCCTCACAAAACTAAAAATGGAACTGCCCTTTGACCCAGCAATTCCGCTGCTGGGATTATACCCTAAGAACCCTGAAACACCAATCCAAAAGAACCTGTGCACCCCAATGTTCATAGCAGCACAATTTACAATAGCCAAGTACTGGAAGCAACCTAAGTGCCCATCAGCAAACAAGTGGATCCAAAAACTATGGTATATTTACACAATGGAATTCTATGCAGCAGAAAGAAGGAGCTTATACCCTTTGCAACAGCATGGATGGAACTGGAGAGCATTATGTTAAGTGAAATAAGCCAGACGGTGAGGGACAAATACCATATGATCTCACCTTTAACTGGAACATAATAAATAGAAAAAAAAAGGAAACAAAATATAACCAGAGACATTGAAATTAAGAACAATCTAACAATGGACGGGGGGAGTGGGGAGGGGACAGTGATGAGAGAGATTACAGGAACTACTACAAAAGACACATGGACAAAATCAAGGAGGAGGGTGGAAGTTGTGGAGGGACAAGGTTTTGGCTGGGGTGGGGTGGAGGGATGGGGAGAAAAGCCACACAACTGAAATTGAATAACAAAAAATTAAAATTAAAAAAAGATATAAATAGAAATTACACAATCTGAACAACAGAGAATAAACAGACTAAAAAAGAAAAGAATGAAGCCTCAGGAGTACAAAGGACTATAACAAAATATCTAACTTTTGTCATTAGAGTCTCAAAAGGTGAGGAAGAAAGTATTCAAAGAAAGAATGATTTAAAATTTCCCAAATTAGGCAAAAGATCTGTAGATTAAGAAGGTAAATAGAAGAATAACCTACGGGAGAACCAAGATGGCGACGTAGGTAGACACACTGCGCCTCCTCGCACAACCAGAAGTGACAGAAAAATGGAATGGCAAGGAAGTCCCACACCAAGTAGATAAAAAAGAAACATACATCGAGACCGGTAGGAGGGGCGGAGACGGGCAGCCGGGGTGGAAAGGACTTGGGTGGCTGTGGCGGGACTGAGACTGGCGGAGTGTGGATCGAACAGAGCAGGCAGTCTGACCAGTAGCAGACCCTGCAGCCCTACATTCGCGCACAGATAAACCGGGAGGAACGGCGGGGAGCGAAGTAGACCACGTAACCCAGGGCTCCAGCACGGGGTAAATAAAGCCTCAGACCTCTGATTGAAAGCGCCCGTGAGGGTTGGGCCGGCAGGAGGAGAGACTCCCAGCCTCACAGGAGAGGTCGTTGGAGAGACCCACAGGGGCCTAGAGTGTGCACAGGCCCACCCACTCGGGAACCAGCACCAGAGGGGCCCAGTTTGATTGTGGGTAGCGGAGGGGGTGACCAGGTCCGGTGGAGAGGGGAGCGGGCACCATTGCTCCCTCTCGGCCCCTCCCCCACGTACAGCGTCACAGCGCAGCAACCAGCATTACCCCGCCCTGGTGAACACCTAAGGCTCCACTCCTTTCAGTAACAGACGCGCCAAGACAAAAAAAAAAAAAAAAAAAAAAAAAAAAAAAGGCCTAAATGACAGAACACTTCAAAGCTCCAGAAAAAATACAACTAAGCGAGGAAGAGATAGCCAACCTATCGGATGCACAGTTCAAAACACTGGTTATCAAGACGCTCACAGAATTGGTTGAATTTGTTCGAAAAGTAGATGAAGAAATGAAGCCTATGCCAAGAGAAACAAAGGAAAATGTACAGGGAACCAATAGTGAGGCGAAGGAAACTGGGACTCAAATCAATGGTGAGGACCAGAAGGAAGAAAGAAACATCCAACCAGAAAAGAATGAAGAAACAAGAATTCAGAAAAATGAGGAGAGGCTTAGGATCCTCCAGGACATCTTGAAACGTTCCAACATCCGAATTATAGGGGTGCCAGAAGGAGAAGAGGAAGAACAAAAAATGGGAAACTTATTTGAACAAATAATGAAGGAGAACTTCCCTAAGCTGGCAAAGGAAATAGACTTCCAGGAAGTCCAGGAAGCTCAGAGAGTCCCAAAGAAGCAGGACCCAAGGAGGAACACACCAAGGCACATCATCATTACATTACCCAAATTTAAAAATAAGGAGAGAACCTTAGAAGCAGCAAGACAAAAGGACACAGTGACCTACAAAGGGGTTCCCATAGGACTGTCAGCTGATTTCTCAAAAGAGACCTTACAGGCCAGAAAGGCAAGAGCCTACATCCAAGATTACTGTATCAAGCAAAGCTTTCATTTAGAATGAAATGGCAGATAAAGTGCTTCTCAGATAAGGTCAAGTTAAAGGAGTTCATCATCACCAAGCCATTATTATATGAAATGTTAAAGGGACTTATCTAAGAAAAAGAAGATAAAAAATATGAACGGTAAAAATGACAGCAAACTCAGTTATTAACAACCACAGCTAAAACCTAAACAAAAGAAAACTAAGCAAACAACTAGAACAGGAACAGAACCACAGAAATGAAGATCACATGGAGGGTTATCAATAGGAGATTCACTTTCCATTACTGAAAGTGAGTCATTAAAATCAACTATTTTCATGTTGCCATTCTCTTCAGTTCTGTCAATGTTTGCTTCATATATTTAGGTGCTCTGATTTGGATGTGTGCATATTTATAATTGTTATATCTTCCTGTGAGTTGACCCTTTTATTATAATATCCTTCTTTGATGCTTGTGACAAGTTTTTGTTTTTGTTTTTTACTTCAAGTCTATTTTGTCTGATATAAATGTAGCCCCCTCTGCTCTCTTTTGGTTACCATTTGCAAGGAATATTTTCCCCATGCTTTCATTTTCAGCCTATGTATATCCTTAAATTTAAAGTGAGTTCTGTAGACAGCATATAGGATGTTATTTTTTTTATTCATTCAGTCACTCCATGTTTTCTGCTTGGAGGAGTTTAATGCATTTACATTTAAAGTAATTATTTATATGGAAAGACTCACTATTGCCATTCTGATCACTGTTTACTGACAGGGGTGTCACAAGGGTTTACTCACGTGGCTCAGGATGGCTATGAATGTGGCCCAACACAAAATCATAAACTTACTTAAAACATTATGAGATTTTTCTGTGATTATGTGTTGCAGTGTATTTAATGTGTGGCTCAAGACAACTCTTCTTCCAGTGTGGCCCAGAGACACCAAAAGGTTGGACACCCCTGGTGTACTGTTTGTCTCTTTTGTCCCTCTTTTCTTCTTGCTGTCTTCCTTTGTTTCACTGATTTTATTTTGTGGTGACATGCTTTGATTCTTTTCTTACTTTCTTTTGTGTATCTTCTATAGGTATTTCCTTTGGGGTTACCAAGAGACTTACATGAAACATAGTTATAACAATTTATTTTAAGATAATAACTTTAATCACATATAAAAATGCTCCACTTCTGCTTCTCTCCCCTCCACTTTATGTTATTGATGTCAGAAGTTACATCTTTTATATTGTGTGTCCATTAATACTTTTTTATAATTATACTTATTTTTATACTCTTGTAACTTCTATGCCATAATTAAAGGTGTTATAACTCGTATGCACCATAGTTACAGTATTACAGTATTCTCTATTTGTTTCTATATTTAGCCTTGTTAATGGTCTTTATACTTTCATGTTCTTTTGTGTTGCTATTTAGTGTGTTTTCATTTCAACTTGCAGGACTCCCTTTAGTATTTCTTGTAAGATTGGCCTAGTGGTGACAAACTCTTTCAGCTTTTATTTATCTGGCAAAGTCTCTCTCCTTCACTTTCGTTGGACAGTTTTGGTGAACACAGTACTCTTGCTTGATAGTTTTTTCAGCACTTTGAATACATCCCTTCTGGCCTGCAAGATTTGTGTTGAAAAATCCACTTATACACTTATGGGGGTTCCCTTGAATGTGATGAGTTATTTTTCTCTTGCTGCTTTCAAAATTCTCTCTTTGTCTTTGACTTCTGACAATTTGATTATAAAGTGTCCCTTGGGATTCTTGAATCTGGATGCCATTTCCTCTCCCAGATTTGGGAAGTTTTCAGTCATTATTTCTTTAAATAAGCTTTCTGTGCCTTTCTGTTTTCCTTCTGGGATTACCACGCCTATATTGATCTGCTCAATGATGTCCCATAAATCCCTTTAGGCTTTCCTCACCCTTTTTCATTTTGATTCTTTGATTAGGTTATTTCAAAATCAACTGTCTTTTGAGTTTCTCATTTTTTTCCTGCTTGATCAAGCCTATTGTTGAGCCCCTCTAGTGAATTTTTCGGTTCAGTTATTGCATTTCCAAAATTCTGTTTGGTTCCTTTTTATATTTTCTATTTCATTGTTGAAGTCATTTTGTTTGTACATCATTTTCCTGAGTTCATTGTGCATCTTTATGATGGTTATTTTGTGTCATTTGTCAGAAAATTCATTTTTTAGGGTCAGTTTTTTGAGATTTATTTTGTCCTTTTGATTGGACCATTCCCCCCTATTTCCTGATATTCCTTGTAACTTTGTGTGCACATCCAGTGATATTTGAAAAAAAAATAGCCACTTTCTCCATTCTTTATAGACTGGCTTTGTACAGGGAAAGGCCTTCACTAATCAGCCTGGCTAGAGATTATGGGGGGCTCTCAACCCTTTTCTGTGGATATGCCTTCTCTAGACTTATGCATTTGATTTATAATTAAAGGGATTTATTTGTTTCTTTCATTCAGGAGCTTATAACATCTGGCTTACTCTGGTATCTGTCTGCTCTACTGTGGGTCTTCCGAAGCAGCAACATGCCAACTAGTTTTTTTCCCCAGCAGTCCCCAGGCATCCAGGTCCTGTCAGCAGCTCAAGTTGTGCTAGACAGAAACTAGTCCCTTGGGAAGTACCCCAACAAGCCACAATGTTGGATGCATGCTTCTACTCTTCTTTTTCCCTCCTGAAAGAGAAGCTGCCAATCCATATTTGCCTCTGTCTACTGTACCACAGGCCCTCTGCAGCAGCAATAGGGTACACTGATCTTTTTTGTTCTCAGCAGCCCCCAGGCATCTAGACTATGCTAGGTCTCATCTGTGCTTGAGACAGAAACCAGTCCCTTGGCAGCCCCCTGAAAAGCTGGAACATTGGACATACATTCCAATCTTCACTTTCCCCCTGGGGGAGAGGCTGCCAAAGCTGTATTAGTCTCTGTCTACGGTACTGCAGGTCCTCAGGAGCAGCAGCACGCTGCTCAGCTCTTTTTTGTTCTCAGCAATGCCAGACATTTAAAGTATGCTGGGTCCTGTCAGCTCTCTGAGACAGATGAGACAGAAGCCAGTTGTTCAGGTAGCCCCAGAAAAGTCAGAATGTTGGGTGTACAGTCTAGTCTCCTCTTTCCTTCTCTAGGGAGAAGCCATGAGCTGGGAGCTTCCTCACAATTATGTGGCACTGTGCTGGAGGGAGAGACTATGGTGAGTGGGTGCCACAAAATTTCCTACCAGTTTGACTGTAGTTGATTTCAGGCTTGCCTGGAGTACAAGAGCCTTTTAACTGGTTTTCAGATTTTTCATGAAGGGAAACCATTCATGTATTGTTGCTGAATTGCTGTCTCCTTAGTAGTTCCCAGACACTGACTGAGTATGCTGAGAGTACCAGGCCCTTGCCATGACTGTGCAATATGGAACCCCTATAATGGGCAATCTTTTACTTTGGAACTTCCTATTGCATTGGCTAAGACTGTCAGATCTTCATGGCATTCTCCCCCTTCTGTCTTTCACAGGATAGATTGCCAATACATTTCTTCACTTCAACTCTGTCTTAGCATCTGCTTCCTGAAAAGCTCAACTAATAAGCAAATATGAGATCAGTTTCACTGCTCTGCCTCATAGTCTTCATTCTTGGCTGACATTGTTCACTTAATGAATACCCTCTAGGGAAAATTGTTCAGTTGTTCTCTTTCCAATCCATTCTCCACCGTCACCAATTTGCTTGTGGCAAAGACTGGCTGGTTGTTCACCACATCTATCAATTCTTCTTCTTGGGAACATTACTAGACTACATTTCCCATCCTCTTTTGTAGTAAGGTAGATATCAAAATCATACACTTATTTTCGTCTCTTGATATTTGTAGTGCTTCAAGTATGTTGGAAAGAACATATGATGGACTTCGAGATGTATGGTCAGTGTTTCCTTTATCTTAAGTTCTCTCATTTAGAAGGGATCACATTTCAACAACCTATTAAAAAATGGACTTTGAGAGACTAAGTGGAGAGCTATGCCCTTGAATGGCAAAGTAAAATAATATCATGTTGGTTTTCAAGACCTGACTAGGAACTCTTTAATTGGATGAGGAGGGATTAGAATTATTATTCATCACCACCACCATCTGGAGGTAATATTAGAGTGTTCATTACCACAGGGCTTCATTAACAGAAGTACCTCAGCTTATAAGGCCCTGGATAGACTCACCCCAGAGAAACCCATCTCCCTGTGTTGCTTGCCCACGAACGGTGAACCATTACTGTTCTGCAGTAACATCTTAGGCATTGGTTATGAAAATTGAAAATACTATTTATCCTCTCTGGGAATGACTCGTATCCCACTGTTCTAACCTGTGCCAAATTAGCGATGAAGCTTTAAATGTCTTAATTAGTAATGTTATTCCAGAGGCACTGATATTGCAGAACATTATTTGTGGCATGTCTAATGATCCTCCATCTGTCCCCAGATCCATGAAATTTGCCACCTAACCACTGCAGCATCTCTTTTTTTTTGCATAAGCAATATTTTATAGTATAATTTCTATAGTAATGGCTGAGAAAATGACAGAAGTTAATAACCAATCTAAACTTTACCTGGAATGGCACCAGCATTTTTGCTTTTGTCATGCTGGTAGTTTGATTTAACATTTCATTTTCTTTCATGAGTCACTTTATTTTTTATTTTTTAAAAGATTTTATTTATTTTTAGAGAGAAGGGAAGGGAGGGAAAAAGAAAGGGAGAGAAACCTCAACGTGAGAGAGAAACATCAATCAGTTGCTTCTCACACGCACCCCTACTGGGGACGGAACCTGCAACCCAGGCATGTGCCCTGACCAGGAATCAAGCTGGTGACCTTTTTCTTTGAGGAATGACACCTAATCAATTGAGTCACACCAATGAGGTCTCATGAGTCACTTTAAAATAAGCTATGTTTACTTAGTCAAATGTTTGGCCACTTTAAAATTTTTATTATCTTCCTTTTTAAATTACCATACATTAAAGCAGACTTTTCTTTGGTATACAATTCTATAAGTTTTAAACTATATACAGATTTGTATAACCACCACCACAATAAAGATACTGAATAGTTTCACCACCCCCATAACTTCCTCATGCTGCCACTTTAAGTTATACCCTCTCACTATAAACACCATTGTTCTGTTTTCTGTGTCTATAATTTTGAGAATGTTACATAAGTGGAATCGGACAGTAAGTAACCTTGTGAAACTGACTTCTTTTACTCAGCACAATGCCTTTGATATTCACCCAAGTTTTTATGTGTAAAATAGTTTATTCCTTTTTATTGCTGAGTAGAATTTTATTATTATATATGTATCACATTCAGTTTATTAATCCATTCACTGGTGGAAGAACTTTTGCTTCCAGTTTGGGGCAAAAGGAATAGAGGGGATATAAAAATCAGTGTGCAGTTTTTTGTGCGAGCATAAATTTCCATTTCTCTAGGGAAGAGGTTGACAAACATCTTCTGTAAAGGTCCAGGTAGCAAATATTTTAGGCTTTGTGAGTCACGTATAGTCTCTGTAACATATTCTTAAAAAAAAAACAAAACTCCTTAACATTGTAAAAAGCATTCTTAGCCTGTTGGTCACACAGAGGTAGAACCTTGGCTTGATTTGACCTGCTTGCATTAGTTTGGTGACTCCTGCTTTAGGGCAAATACCTGGGAGTTGGATTGTTGGGACAGATGGTAAGCGCATATTTAATTTTATAAGAAACAAGTGCATTGTTTTTCACAGTGACTGTACCATTTTGCATACCTACCAGCAGTATATGAGAATTGCAATTATTCTATATTCTGGGCAGCACTTGGTACTGTCAATATTTGTTTGTTTTAGCCATCCTAATAGGTGTGTGGTAGAATCTCACTGGGATTTTGTTTTGCATTTCCCTAATAGCTAATGATGTTGAGCATCTTTCCATGTGCTTATTTTGCATTTATATATCTTCTTTGGTGAAAGTTGGTTTATGTGTATGTTTTGACCATTTTCTAACTGGTTGTTTTGTTATTGTTGGGTTTTAAAAAATATATTCTAAATACAAATCCTTTCAGATCCCGTCAGATTTGTGGTTTGCAAATACTTTCTGCCAGGCTATAGTTTGTCTTTTCATCCTCTTAAGAGGATCCTCCACAGAGAAAAATTTTAATTTTGATGAGGTCCAATTTATCAATTTTTCCTTTTATGGATTGTGCTTTTGGTGTCAGTCTAAGAATTTCCTGAATGGCCATAGGTCCTAAAGATTTTCTCTTAATTTTTCCTAAGTGATTTATAGTTCTTCATTTAAGTCCATATTTCACTTGAGTTAATTTTTGTATAAGAATGAGATTTTTTAAAGGTTTTATTTACTTTTTTAGAGAGGGGAAGGGAGGGAGAAAGAGAAAGAGAGAAACATCAATATGTGGTTGCCTCTTGTTCGCCTCAGATAGGGCACCTGCTTGCTGGTTCTGTGGCTCTGTTGGGGGACAGCTCAGAAAGGGACAATGCTGTCTGAGAGAAAACTGTCCCCCGGTTCTCTCCTTGATGCCAGACACTTCAGTTCCTCCCTGTTTGCCACTGATGCCTTTCAAGCTGTTACCCTGGTGCTGGAGCTCAGAGGGAGTGAGTGTAAGTTCGTGTGTCGGTTCTTTAAGGGGAATTGCTTTGGACTCCAGAAGTTTCTTCCACAGACTCAATCCCTGCTGGTTTTTGCAGTCAGAAGTTATGGAAACTTATCTTCCTGGCACTGCCAGTCAGAAGTTATGAGGCATACCTTCCTGGCACTGGAACCCTGGGCTGGAGGGCCGGGTGTGGGGCCTACTGGAAGTAGTTGTCAGACTTCCATTCAACTCAATTTTTGATGGTTCTGAGTGATGGTTGTTCTATAACTTAGTTGTAATTTTGATGTGGTTGTGCAAGGAGGCAAGCAATGTTTCTACAATGAGATATTTTTATCCCCCCCTAAAGATGTACCATGTTGAGGAAGCAACCTAAGTGCCCATCAGCAAATGAGTGGATCAAAAAACTATGGTACATTTACACAATGGAATTCTACGCAGCAGAGAGAAAGAAGGAGCTTATGCCCTTTGCAACAGCATGGACGAAACTGGAGAGCATTATGCTAAGTGAAATAAGCCAGGTGGTGAGGGACAAATACCATATGATCTCACCTTTAACTGGAACATAATCAACAAAAGAAAAAAGCAAACAAAATATAACCAGAGTCATTATAGTTAAGAACAATCTAACAATAGCCAGAGGGGAGTAGGGAGGGGACAGTGAGGAGAGGGGATTACAGGAACTACTATAAAGGACACATGGACAAAATCAAGGGGGAGGGTGGAAGCAAGGGAGGGAGGTGGGTTTGGCTGGGGAGGGGGTGGAGAAAATGCAGACAACCGTAATTGAACAACAATAAAATAATTAAAAAAAAAAGATGTACCATGTTGAAAAGGCCATTTTCCCTCTATCAAATTGCTTTTGCAACTTTGTTGAAATTCAGCTGTATACATATCTTTGGATCTATTTCTGAGTTCTCTATTTTGTTCCACTGATCTATGTGTCTATTAATCAATATGGTCTATTCCCCTCTAAAATACCACACAATTTTGATGGCTGTAGTTATATATAGTAAGTCTTAAAATCAGGTAGTATGTTCTTCCAACTTTATTCTTCTTTTTCAAAAATTTTAGCTATTCTGGTTCCTTTGATTTTCCATATAAATTTTAGAGTCAACTTGTTTATATCTAAAAATAATTATCCTGGGATTTGATTGGAATTGTGTCACACTTACAGATAAATTTGGGGAAACTGACGTCTCTTCTATGTTGAGTCCTTCAATTCATGACGACAGTATGTCTCTCCTTTTATTTCTGTCTTTGATTTCTTCCATCAGCTTTTTATAGTTTTTAGTATACAGATCCTATACATGATTTGTTAGATTTACACCTAGATATTTCATTTGTGGAGCTATGTAAATAGTATTTAAAAATATTTTGGTTTCCAAACCATTAGTACATAGAAACATGATTGTTAGATTGTTATTTTACAAAATTATTGTGTTGACCTTGTATCCCATGACTTTGCTAAACTTTCTTATTCTAGAAAAAATTAGTTGAGGATTCCTTTGGATTTTCTCCATACACAATCATGTTTCTTGTGAATAAGGGCAGTTTTATCTCTTTCTTTTCAATATGTATGCCTTTAATTTCCTTTTTCCTACCTTATTGTACTGGCTAAGACTTCCAGAATGAAATTGAATAGGAGTGGTGAGAGTGTATTTCCTTGCCTTGTTCCTAATCTTAGAAGTAAAATGTTCAACCTTTCATTTTTAATAATGATGCTTGCTGTAGGTTTTTTTGTAGATGCCTTTTATCAGGTTGAGAAAGTTTCTATTTTTAGTTTGCTGAGAGGTTGTTGTTTTCATGAATGGATGTTGACTTTTGTCAAATACTTTTTTTTGTTTTTTTCTTTGTTTTTTTATTTTTATTTTTTTATTGTTGTTCAATTATAGTTGTCTGCATTTTCTCCCCATTTTTTCTACATTATTTGATACAATCATGTGGGTTTCCCCCAATAGCCTGTTGAAATAATGGGTTACATAGATTTTTGCACGTTGGATGAGCCTTGCATTCCTAGGATAAACTCCACTTGGTTACAGGGTTTTCTTTATGATTGTGTATATGGTCACAAGGAATATTAATATGTTGTTTTCTTTTCTTGTAATATTGTTATCTGGTGTTGGTACCACAACAATGCTGCCCTCATAAAATGAATTAGTAAGCGTCCTCTTTTGTATTCTGAAAGTGATTGTGTCAAAGTGGTATTTATTCTTTAAATGTTTGGTAAACTTTGCCAGTAAAACTATCTGAACCTGGAGCTTTCCTTTTTCAAAAGTATTTAACCATGTATTTAGTTTCTTTAATAGTTTTTTGACTATTCAGGTTATGTTTCTCCTTGAATGATTTTGGTAGTTTTTGCTTATTGAGGAATTGGTCTATTTAATTGGTCAAATTTTGTCCATGAAAGTATTAACAATATTCCCTTATTACCCTTTTAATGTATACAAAGTCTGTAGTAATATTCTCTTTTATTTATGATAATGATAATTTGTGTCTTCTCTCTTTTCCTTATCAGTCTTGTCAGATCGATTTTATTGATATTTTCAAAGGACCAGCTTTTTGTTTCATTTTCTGCTTTCAATTTTATTTCTACTCTTATCTTTGTTATTCCCTTCCTTCTGCTGGCTTTTCTTCTAGTTTTATTTAGGGTGGAAGATTAAATTACTGATTTGAGATCTTTCATCTTTTCTTTTTTTTTTTTTTTTTAATATATTTATTGATTATGCTATTACAGTTGTCCCATTTCCCCCCCCACTCCACTCCATCCTGCCCACCCCCCTCCCTCCCACATTCCCCCCCCATAGTTCATGTCCATGGGTCATATTTATAAGTTCTTTGGCTTCTACATTTCCTACACTATTTTTACCCTCCCCCTGTCTATTTTCCACCTATCATCTATGCTACTTATTCTCTGTACCTTTACCCCCCTCTCCCCCTCCCACTCCCTTATTGACAACCCTCATGTTCTAGTTGTTTGCCTAGTTTGCTCTCGTTTTTGTTTTATGTGTGGTCGTTAATAACTGTGAGTTTGGTGTCATTTTTACTGTTCCTATTTTTGATCTTTTTCTTAGGTAACTCCCTTTAACATTTCATATAATAAGGGCTTGGTGATGATGAGCCTCTTCAACTTGACCTTATCTGAGAAGCACTTTATCCTCCCTTCCATTCTAAATGATAGCTTTGCTGGATATAGTAATCTTGGACGTAGGTCCTTGCGTTTAATCTTGGGTAATGTAATTATGATGTGTCTTGTTGTGTTCCTCCTTGGGTCCAGCTTCTTTGGGACTCTCTGAGCTTCCTGGACTTCCCGGAAGTCTATTTCCTTTGCCAGATCGGGGAAGTTCTCCATTATTTGTTCAAATAAGTTTTCAATTTTTTGTTCTTCCTCTTCTCCTTCTGGCACCCCTATAATTCGGATGTTGGAACGTTTCAAGGTGTCCTGGAGGTTCCTAAGCCTCTCCTCATTTTTCCAAGTTCTTGTTTCTTCATTCTTTTCTGGTTGAATGTTTGTTTCTTCCTTCTGGTCCATACCATTGATTTGAGTCCCAGTTTCCTTCTCATCACTATTGGTTCCCTGTACATTTTCCTTTGTTTCTGTTAGCATAGGCTTCATTTTTTCATCTGTTTTTCGAATAGATTCAACCAAGTCTGTGAGCATATTGATAACCAGTGCTTTGAACTGTGCATCCGATAGGTTGGCTATCTCTTCGTCGCTTAGTTGTATTTTTTCTGGAGCTTTGAAGTGTTCTGTCATTTGGGCCATTTTTTTTTGTTTGTTTGTCTTGGCGCGTCTGTTACTTTAAGGGGCGGAGCCTTAGGTGTTCACCGGGGCGGGGTAATGCTGGTCGCTGCGCTGTGATGCTGTACGTGGGGGCGGGGCCGAGAGGGAGCAATGGCGCCCGCTTCACTCTCCTCCGGATTTCAGTCTTTCACTCCGCTACCCACAATCAAACTGGGCCCCTCTGGTGCTGGTTCCCGAGTAAGTGGGCCTGTGCACACTCTAGGCCCCTGTGGGTCTCTCCAACAACCTCTCCTGTGAGGCTGGGAGTCTCTCCTGCCGCCCCAACCCCCAGGGGCGCTTTCAATCAGAGGTTTGAGGCTTTATTTCCCCGAGCTGGAGCCCTGGGTTGCGCAGCGGTCTGCTTCTCTGCCCGCCGTTCGTCCGGTTTATCTGTGTGCGAATGTGGTGCCGCAATGTGCTATCCACCACTCTGCCTGCCCCACTCTCCGCCACTCTGAGTCCGGCCCTCTGGGTTTATCTGTGCAAATGTGGGACCGCAGGGTCTGCTAGTGCTCGGACTGCCTGCGCCATTTGTCCCACACTCCGCCAGTCTCAGTCCCGCCACAGCCACGCGAGTCCTCTCCACCCCAGTGCCGTCTCCGCCCCTCCTACCAGTCTGGATGAATGATTATTTTCTGTTTCCTTGGTGTTGGTCCCCCTTGCTGTTCGATTCTCTGTCAGTTCTGGTTGTGCGAGGAGGCGCAGTGTGTCTACCTACGCCGCCATCTTGGTTCTCTGACTCATCTTTTCTAATATCAACATTTGATACTACAAATATCCATCTAAGTACTTATTTAGCTGCATCCCACTAATTTCGATATATTGTAGTTTCATTTTTGTTCAGTTAAAATATTTTCTAATTTCATTTGAGATCCATGAATTATTTAGGAATGTGTTGCTTAAATTCTTATTGGAAACTTTTCTGTTATTTTTATGTTATGATTTTTAGTTTGTATTATAGTCAGAGAACATACTCTATGATTTCAGTTCTTTTAAATTTGTTGAGGTTTGTTTTATGACTCAGGATGTTGTCTATCTGGTTGAATGTCCATGTGCATTAGAAAAGAATGTATTCTGCTCTTATTTGGGGGGTTGTTACATGAGAATCAATTAGACGAGTTTATGGATAGTGTTGCTCAATCCTATATCCTTGCTTAGTTTGTACTAGTTCTATTGATTATTGAGAACAGAACACTGAAGTCTCCAAATATAATTCTGCATTTCCCCCTCTTACTTCTCTCAGTTTTACTTAATTGATTTTGAAACTTCATTTTTTAATTGGTATATGTAGACCATTCACATTTCATGCAGTTATTGGTATGTTTGCATTTAGGTTTTGTATTTTATTATTTATTATCTGTTTGTTCATTCTGCTTTTTTTCTGTTTCTATTTCCTGCCTTCTTTAGCATAATTTGAACATGTTATTTCATTTTAATTTATGCATTTTGGTTTTTTTTACTATCTCTTTGTGTGTGTTTTTTTTAGTGGTCGCTCTTGGGATTAAAATATACATACTTAACTTTTTACACCTTATTTTGAATCAATATTTTACCACCAAGTAGAATGTAGGAACCTTGCCACCATATAGGTCATTTTACCTTCCTCCCTTTATATTGCAGTTGTCTTATATACTACATCTACGTACATTGAAAATCCCATCAAACGATGATATAATCTTTGCTTTCAATCATCAAACATACTTTAAAGAACTTGAGAGAAGGAGATTGGTCTATTTTATGTAACCAGATATTTACCATTTCTATTACTCTTTCTTCACTCCTGATGGTCCAAGTTCTTTTATGTATTTATTTATTTTATTTTTAAAAATATTTTATTTATTTATTTTTAAATAGAGGGGAAGGGGAAGGAGAGGGAAATACAATCTTGAGAAACAAGGTGGCGGCGTAGGTAGACACTCTGCACCCCCTCGCACAACCAGAACTGACGGAAAATCGAATGGCAAGGAAATCCAACACCAAGGAAATAAAAAAATAAACATTCATCCAGACTGGTAGGAGGGGCGGAGACGGGCAGCCGGGGCGGAGAGGACTCGAGTTGCCGTGGAGGGACCGAGACTGGCGGAGTGTGGGACGAACGGGGCAGGCAGTCTGACCACTAGCAGACCCTGCGGCCCCACATTCGCGCACAGATAAACCTGGACCAATGGAGGGGAGTGAAGCAGACCGTGCAACCCAGGGCTCCAGCGCGGGAAAATAAAGCCTCAAACCTCTGATTGAAAACGCCCGTGGGGGTTGGGGCGGCAGCAGGAGAGACTCCCAGCCTCACAGGAGAGGTCGTTGGAGAGACCCACAGGGGCCTAGAGTGTGCACAACCCCACCCACTCGGGAACCAGCACCAGAGGGGCCCAATTTGTTTGTGGGAAGCGGAGGGAGTGGCTGAAATCCGGTGGAGAGTGGAGCGGGCACCATTGCTCCCTCTCGGCCCCTCCTCCACGCATAGCGTCACAGCGCAGCAACCAGCATTACCCGGGTGAACATCTAAGGCTCCGCCCCTTAAAGTAACAGATGCACCAAGACAAAAAAAAAAATGGCTCAAATGACAGAACACTTCAAAGCTCCAGAAAAAATACAACTAAGCGAGGAAGAGATAGCCAACCTATCGGATGCACAGTTCAAAACACTGGCTATCAAGACGCTCACAGAATTGGTTGAATTTGTTCGAAAACCAGATGAAAAAATGAAGCCTATGCCAAGAGAAACAAAGGAAAATGTACAGGGAACCAATAGTGAGGCGAAGGAAACTGGGACTCAAATCAATGGTGTGGACCAGAAGGAAGAAAGAAACATCCAACCAGAAAAGAATGAAGAAACAAGAATTCGGAAAAATGAGGAGAGGCTTAGGATCCTCCAGGACATCTTGAAACGTTCCAACATCCGAATTATAGGGGTGCCAGAAGGAGAAGAGGAAGAACAAAAAATGGAAAACTTATTTGAACAAATAATGAAGGAGAACTTCCCCAGTCTGGCAAAGGAAATAGACTTCCAGGAAGTCCAGGAAGCTCAGAGAGTCCCAAAGAAGCTGGACCCAAGGAGGAACACACCAAGGCACATCATCATTACATTACCCAAGATTAAAAATAAGGAGAGAATCTTAGAAGCAGCAAGAGAAAAGGACACAGTTACTTACAAAGGAGTTCCCATAAGACTGTCAGCTGATTTCTCCAAAGAGACGTTACAGGCAAGAAGGGGCTGGAAAGAAGTATTTGAAATCATGAAAAGCAAGGACCTACATCCACGATTGCTCTACCCAGCAAAGCTTTCATTTAGAGTGGAAGGGCAGATAAAGTGCTTCTCAGATAAGGTCAAGTTAAAGGAGTTCATCATCACCAAGCCCTTATTATATGAAATGTTAAAGGGACTTATCTAAGAAAAAGAAGATAAAAAAATATGAACAGCAAAAATGACAGCAAACTCACAGTTATTAACAACCACACCTAAAACCAAAACAAAAGAAAACTAAGCAAACAACTAGAACAGAAACAGAACCACAGAAATGGAGATCACATGGAGGGTTATCAATAGGGGATTGGGAGGGGGAGAGAGGGGGGAAAGGTACAGAGAATAAATAGCATAAATGATAAGTGGAAAATAGACAGGGGGAGGGTAAGAATAGTGTAGGAAATGTAGAAGCCAAAAAACTTATAAGTATGACCCATGGACATGAACTATAGGTGGGGAATGTGGGAGGGAGGGGGTGGGCAGGATGGAGTTGAGTGAAGGGGCGGAAAAGGGACAACTGTAATAGCATAATCAATAAATATATCAAAAAAAGATTTTATTTATTTATTTTTAGAGAGAGAGGAAGGGAGGGAGTAAGAAAGGCAGAGAAACGTTGATATGCGAGAGACATCCAATTGTTGCCTCTCGCATATCCCTAACTGGGGACCTGGCCCACAGCCCAGGCATGTGCCCTGAGTGGGAATTGAACCAGTGACCTTTTGGTTCGCAGGCTAGTGCTCAATACACTAAGTCACACCAGCCAGGGCTCACCTTGATTCTTGAAGAATACTTCCATTGGATATAAAATTCTGTGTTGACTTTCTTTCAACACAAAAACTTTGTGCCACTTCCTTCTTATCTGCATGGTTTCTGAGAAATGTGTAGTCATTTGAATAATTGTTCTTAATAGGTAATACTATATTGTTTTGCTTTCTGCTTTTGTAATTTTTCCTTTGTCTTTAGTTTTCAGCAGTTTGATTATGATGTAGCTGGGTATGGATTTCTTTTTGTTTATCTTGTTGGAATTCATCAAGTTTTTTTGAACCTGGAGGTTTAGGTCTTTGACCAAATTGGGGAAGTCTTCAGTCACTATTTCTTCAATTATTTTTTTTTCAGCACCACACTCTTTCATCTCTCTTTTTAGAACTCAGATGACATAAATTTTAGCTTTTTGTTATTCTCCCATAGTTCCCTGAGGTTCTGTTCATTTTTTCAACCTTTGTTCTCTTTGTAGTTCAAACTAAAAAAATTCTATTGATATACATTTAATTTTAGTAGCTCTTTCCTCTGTCATCATCATTCTGCTATTGAGCTCATCCTGTGAGTTTTTTACATAAATTATTTTATACCTTAAAGGGCTCTCAACTCTGAACCAAATTTTGCTGTTCAGAGCTCAGCTTTGTCCTTTGTATCTTCCACAAAGTGCCGGTTTTGGAAAATCAATCATCATTGATATATTAGTAATAATTAAAAGGAGCCAGTATAAGAACTACACAAACATATTCTTAAGAATAGAGGTCATGGCCAAGAAAAGGCCAAAGAGCATACACCACAGTAGTTTGCCCTGGAAAGAAATGAAAACCATGGTCAAAGATTATATAAGAATTAAAAAAATGTAATAAAAACAAAATCTCTGAATCAGCAGCTCAAACAGAGATAAAATAGCTCAAGAAAGAAACAAGATAAATGAGATAAAGAATAAGCTGGCAGCACTGAAGAAAGAAATGGAGAAAATATAGAAACGAAGGAGAAATGAAGGTCATATTAGAAACAGCAAAAATAAAAAAGATATTGCTGAAAAAAGCTATGGACATGAAAGAAAGGCTTGAGAAAAGTGGCCAAAATGAATGAGAATATAACTAATAGTTTTTTTAAAGTTTAAAAGGATTAAAAAGAAAATGACATATGTAGAGAACAAAGGAGATCTACCAGATGTATGATTGCTGTTTCTGAATAAAACAATAGATTAAATAAACAACATCAACAAAGTTGTTAAAATATGTAATTCAAGAGTTCTTCCAGAAATAAGACTTGAATTTTACCTTGAAGGAACAAACCTGTCTCAGGTAAAATTGATATTGATACAGTAACTTCAACACATAGCCTAATGAAGTTAATGGACCTCAGATATAAAGAATCCTATGAGAATCTTTGCAAATAAATCAAATCGCTTGTGAATGGGAAAAAATTCATCTGACTTCCAGCCTCTCTAGAATGGCATCCAACATTAGAAGATAGGAGGAGTAATGCCTACCAAGTGTTCAGGGAAGGAGAATGTGTGCCATCCAAGCTAGATTGCCATCCAAGTACAATGGCACAAGTTGTACTTTTATATTTCCCAAGTGCCTTTAGTGAAGACACAACTGCCTGATAGATTTCTACCAACAGATATAATAATAAAAATGACTAGGAGTGATCAATGGGTCTATTAAAGGGTAAAGCAACTATAGAAAGAGAATAGCATGTAAATGTTATAAATACTGTGATTATATACGTATAGATAATAATATAGCCAACCACATTCTGGAGATCCTGGAGGGGAAAAACAGAAAGGTAGTGAAAGTATGCCAATTTCTTATCTTTCAAGAATTATTAAAAGCC
Source organism: Desmodus rotundus (assembly GCF_022682495.2). Taxonomy (NCBI): domain Eukaryota; kingdom Metazoa; phylum Chordata; class Mammalia; order Chiroptera; family Phyllostomidae; genus Desmodus; species Desmodus rotundus. The sequence continues at coordinate 73,287,462 of NC_071400.1, forward strand.
AATGATAGAGATGTAAGTATTTTTCTCTGAAGGTGTAAGTTCACTTTAAGAAACTTGTTAGGTGTAGACACTAAAGAACATTTATTTGAATACTTTGTTTGTTTTTAAATGATTTTAGATTTACAGAAGAGCTGCAAAGATAATAGAGTATTCCTGTATGTTCTTCACCCAATTTTCTCTAATGTTAACATCTTTTATAACCATTGCCGTGGTATGAATGTTTGTGTCCTCTCAAAATTCATATGTTGAAATCCTAATCCCCAAAGGAGATGGTATTTGGAGATGGGGCTTAAGTCATGACAGTGGAGCTCTCATGAATGGGATTAGTGCCATAAAAAAGAGGCTCCAGAGAGATTCCTAGCTCCTTTGCCATGTGAGGACACAGAAAGAAGGCCTCCACTATGAACCTGGAAGAGGAGGATCATGCTGGCACCTTGATTGTGGATTTCCAGTCTCCATAATGGCAAGAAATAAATTTCTATTGTTTATAAGCTACCCAGTCTGCGGTATTTTGTTATAGCAACCTGAATGGACTGGACAACCTCGGTACATTTAACAAAACTATGAAATGAACACTGGTGCAATACTTTAAACTAAACTACAGACATTATTTGGATTTTTCCTTTTCTCTTTCAAGATCTGATCCAGGATACATTGCATTAGTCTTTACTTCTCCTCTGTCTCCTCCAATCTGTGACAATTTTTTGGGCTTTGTCTTTAAGAAACATTTATTTTTTGGCAAAAAGGAGAAAGAGAGGGAGAGAAACATCAATGTGTGGTTGCCTCTCGCTCACCCCTCTCCAGGGACTTAGCCTGCAACCCAGGCATGTGCCCTACACTGGGAATCGAACCAGTGACTCTTTGGTTTGCAGGCGGGCACTTATTCCACTGAGACACACCAGCCAGGACAAGAAACATTTATTTTAAGGAACATGTACAAAAACCCATGGACAAAGACAATTGGGCAGGAGGACTGAAAATGGAAGGTGGGGATGGGTAGGGCAGGGGAGAGTAATGGGGGAAAAATGGGGACAACTATAATTGAACAACAACAAAAACTTTTTTTAAATCTTTAAACATAAAAAAGTAGAAATGATAACTTAGTAAATCCCTATGGACTTCAACAGTTGTCAGTATCTTGCCAATCTTGTTCTACTTAGCCACCATCCCAATATTTTTTGCTGCTGAAGTATTTTAAAGCAAAATCCAGACTATACAATTTTATCCATAAATGTTGCAGTGAACATCTCTACCTAATAAAGGCATTGCAAGTAATATAAATACCATACCACTCTTACATCTTAGAAAATGAACAATAATTCCTGAATATCATCTCATCCTCAGCTATACTCAACATCCCCTAATTCTCACAAAGATATCATTTTCAGTTATTTTGTTCATATCAGGATCCAAGCAAGGCTCATATATGGCATTTGGTTATTATAGCTCTTAAGTTTCTTTTATTCTATAACAGCTCCACCTGCTTTTCCCCCATACCATTGATTTATTTAAAAAACTAGATCATTTATCCTGTAGGATGTATTATATTGTGGATTTATTCATTGCTTCTGCAGGGTGTCATTTAACTCATTCTCTATTCCCTGTGTTTCTTGATAATTGGTAGTTATAGAGGTTTGATTAGGTTAAGTTTTTTAAAAGCAAAATATTTAATAGTTGATGCTGTGTACTTCACTTCACATCAAGAGGTAACTAATGTGTGTCTCTCTTGCAGTGAGGCTAAAATTGATTAGTGGGAACAAATGGTGTCAGCCTGACTCAGGCATTATAAACTTTCCTATCAATCTTTCCCCTAATGGTTTAAACAGCATTTATGATCATCTCTAAGATCCATTATTTTATCAGGACCTGAAAAAATGGTGATATTCTAATTTTATCATTATTCTGCATATTATCTGGATTTCTTCTAAAAAGAAGAACATTCTCCACCAACTGTTTGGTTACCTAAAAATTCAGTTCATGGATATAGAACAGTGAGGAGAGGAAGATGGCGGCAACATAGGTGGGAGCGGAGTCCACTTCCCCTCAACGCCAGGGAAATACCTAGCTGATCTGAGGAGCAGAGCGAACAGCCAACAGTTTTCCAGCATATATGAAGATCAGAGACCAAAGATAGAGGACATTGAAAGATCTGACGGTAAGAAGAGTGCTTAAGGACAATAAGGCCCCCGGAACTGGGACCCGGGACCCAGGTCCGCGCGGTACAAGGGCGGCAGAAGTGCCAGCCCAGGCGCAGGGGCTGCTGCAGGAGTCTTGGGAGAGGGCCAGGCTGAGCTGTGAGCAGCCAGGTGCTTGATTGGACCAGGGGGGCTTGAAAAGGAGGAATTTCTCAAAAAGAAAAAGAAAATAGAGACACTCAGGGGCTAGTTAGAGAACTCTCGGCAGCAGCCGAGGCCCCTGGCGCCCCTCCCCCCTCCGCCCCTGGACTGTGAAGGGGGGGGGGGGATAAGCAGCACCGGAGCCACGCGCTCACCTGAGGTCCGGTCGCGCGCGCGCGTGCACGCGCGTAGATGCAGATTAGCGAACGGGGCCCATACATGAAACCCCGGAGGGGCGCCCACACCTGAAACCTCCAGATCATCTGGAGCAGAGGCTAGCTGCTCCACCCACAGGCCCAAAACCTCCGAACCGAGTGCCACGTGATTCAGTCCCAGGGCGGCCCCTCCTGCCCGAGAGACTCAAGCCCAGGGCGGATGGATCGGCCTCCCAAGCACAGGGCCCCTGGCTCGGCCGGCTGCACGCTCGCCAAGCGCAGGGCCGGCTGGCTGTGCGTTTTCCAAGCACAAAGCCGCTCGCGAGCTTCCTAAACCCAAGGCAGCTGAATCTGCCGCCTGCACGCGAGCGCGCATCCCAAGCCCAGGGCCGCTGGATCAGCGGCTGCGCGTTCCAAGCCGCTTGCGAGCTTCCCAAACCTGAAGCGGCTGGATCCCCCGGCTGTGCGCGCGCGTAGCAAGCCAAAGCGGCTAGAGCCGCCGCTGGCACCTCCCAAGAACAAAGCTGCGGGATTGGCTGATCAACTGCCTGATTGCCTGCCAGGGACCACACCTACAACGCCTACCTAACACCTGCTTACAGAGCCCAGCAGGGCCTCTAAGACAAAGGCAGAACAACCAGCAGAGGGGAGCTGCAGGGCTAGGAGATACTGCAGGCTGAACAACAGTGAAGAGTGTGGCCCAGGAAGGGAGAAAAGTGAAGCCAATCCTTCCAACCACCCCCTCCCGTTGCACAGACAGGACGACCAGCAGAACTAACCTGACCGGTTTAAAGCCAGCAGAAGATTTTTTTTTTTCTTTCTTTCATTCCTTCTTCCTCCCATCCTTTACCATTTTTATGTCTTCTTCCTGCCTTTTTTAATCTATTTCTAGGTTTTAATTTTTGTTAAAATTCCTTCTTATCTTGCCTCTGATCTTTCTTTATTCCTTCTTCCCTCCTCCCTTCCTTTCCTCCTTTTCTATTTCCTTTTTCCCTCCTTCCCTCTTTTTTTTTTCTTTCTTCCCCCCTCTCTCTTTTTCCCACAGGTGAGACAACAAAACATGGAGTGCTGAAAAGACTAGAGTTAGACCGTGTTAAACCCATAAATGTCAGCTCAAGACCAGTGAGCACAGGAGATTAAGGAGACAGCACCACCAAATCCCAATGGCATTCTACCATAGAAGTGCATACCATAAACCCAGGGAGTCAGAATAGAGCAATTTAAGAAGCAGAGGCCAACAAGAAGAGTCTCACAAACAATGGGAAGACAAAGAAACAATTCCCAAATGAAAGGAAAGGAGGAAGTCTCAGAAAGAATGCTAACTGAAAAAGAGGCAAGTCAACTATCAGATACTGAGTTCAAAGCAATGGTCATCAGGAAGCTCACTGAGCTCTCTGAGCTCAAAGAGAACTACCAGAAACTACAAGGAAACTACAATGAACTCACTGCAAACTATATCAACATGAAAAAGGAAATAGAAACTATCAACAAGAGCCAAGAGGAAATGAAGAATACAATTTCTGAATTGAACAACACAGTAGAAGGAATGAAAAGCAGACTTGATGAAGCAGAGGATCGGATCAGCGAGCTGGAGGACAAAGTAGAAAAAAACACCCAGAAAGAGCAAGAAATGGAAAAGAGGCTCAGAAAGAATGAAGAGGCAATAAGGGAAATGCAGGACAATATGAAACGTAACAATATCCGTATAATAGGAATACCAGAAGGAGAAGAAGAAGAGCAAGGGATAGAAAACCTGTTTGAAAAAGTAATGATGGAAAATTTCCCTAATCTGAGGAGAGAAAAAGTCACCCAAATCCAGGAATCACAGAGAGTCCCAAGCAAGAGGAACCCAAAGAGATCCACTGCAAGACACATCATAATTAAAATGGCAAATTTCCAAGACAAAGAGAGGATCTTAAAGGCAGCAAGGCAGAAAAAGGAAGTAACATACAAGGGAGCCCCAATAAGGTTAGCAACTGACTTCTCAATGGAAACGCTCCAAGCCAGAAGAGAATGGCAAAAAATATTCCAAGTAATGAGAACCAGAGGCCTGCAACCAAGACTAGTTTACCCAGCAAGGCTCTCAATTAAGATAGAAGGCCAAATAAAGAGTTTCCCAGACAAAAGAAGTCTAAAAGAATACAGCTCCACCAAACCAGCTCTGCAAGAGATGCTAAAGGGACTGCTTTAAGGAAAGAAAGGAAAAGAGAAAGACAGAGGAACACAGGTAGGAAAAAATGGCAATGAATAACTACCTATCGATAATAACCTTAAACGTAAATGGATTAAATGCTCCAATCAAAAGACATAGAATAGCTGAATGGATAAGAAAACATGACCCACACATATGCTGCCTACAAGAGACTCATCTCAGGACAAAAGACTTAGACAGACTGAAAGTGAAGGGCTGGAAACAAATTTTCCAAGCAAACGGACAGGAAAAAAAAAGCAGGGGTAGCAATACACATATCAGACAAAATAGACTTCCAAAGAAGGGCCATAAAGAGAGACCCAGAAGGTCACTTCATAATACTCAAAGGAAGAATCCACCAAGAAGACATAAACATTGTCAATATATATGCACCCAACATAGGAGCACCCAAATACATAAAGAAAATCTTGGAGGATTTCAAGAAAGATATTGACAGCAACACAATTATAGTAGGGGACTTTAACACCCCACTATCAAAAATGGACAGGTCTTCCAAACAAAATATCAACAAAGATATTGTGTCACTTAACAATACCCTAGAGGAAATGGACTTAACTGATATATACAGAGCTTTTCATCCCAAAGAAGCAAAATACACATTCTTTTCAAGTGTCCATGGAACTTTTTCAAAGATAGACCACATGATAGGACACAAAGCAAGCCTCAACAAATTCAAGAAAATTGAAATCATATCAAGCATTTTCTCTGACCACAAGGGACTGAAACTAGAAACCAACCCCAAAGGAAGAAACCCAAAACACTCAAAATCATGGAGACTGAATAGCATGCTATTAAACAATGAATGGGTCAAGAACGAGATTAGGGAAGAAATCAAAAACTTCCTGGAAACAAATGAAAACGAACTCACAACAACCCAAAACCTATGGGACGCAGCAAAGGCAGTCCTGAGAGGGAAGTTCATAGTAATACAGGCCTACCTTAAGAAGATAGAAACAGTTCAAACAAACAACCTAACCCTACAAGAACTCGAGGAACAACAACAAAGACAGCCCAGAGCAAGCAGAAGGAAGGAAATAACCAAGATCAGAGCAGAACTAAATGACATAGAGACTAAAAGCACAATCCTAAGGATCAATGAATCCAGGAGCTGGTTCTTTGAAAAGATAAACAAAATCGACAAGCCTTTAAGTAGGCTCATCAAGAAGAAAAGAGAGAGGACCCAAATAAACAGAATTAGAAATGAAAGAGGAGAGATTACAACTGATACCACAGAAATACAAAGGATTGTAAGAAATTACTATGAAGACCTGTATGCTAAGAAATTTGAAAACCTAGATGAAATGGACACATTTCTAGAAAAATATAATCTTCCAAAACTGAATGAAGAAGAAGCAGAAAACCTGAACAGACCAATAACAGCAAAGGAAATTGAAGCAGTCATCAAAAAACTCCCATCACACAAAAGCCCTGGACCAGATGGTTTCACAGGAGAATTCTACAAAGCATTTAAGGAAGAGCTAACCCCTATCCTTCACAGAGTATTCGAAAAAATCCAGACAGATGGAAGACTCCCAAACTCTTTTTATGATGCCAGCATCATCCTAATCCCAAAACCAGATAAAGACACAACAAAGAAAGAAAACTTCAGGCCAATATCACTGATGAACATAGATGCTAAAATCCTCAGCAAAATATTAGCAAACCGCATCCAGCAATACATTAAAAAGATCATCCACCATGACCAGGTGGGATTCATCCCAGGGATGCAAGGATGGTACAATATTCGCAAATCAATAAACATAATACATCACATCAACAACAGCAAAGACAAAAATCACATGATCATATCAATAGATGCGGAAAAAGCGTTCGATAAGATACAGCACCCATTTCTGATAAAAACACTCAGCAAAGTGGGAATAAAGGGAGCATTCCTCAACATAATAAAGGCCATATATGAGAGACCTACAGCCAACATCACACTCAATGGACAAAAACTTAGAGCTTTCCCACTAAGATCAGGAACAAGACAAGGAAGCCCTCTCTCACCACTCCTATTCAACATGGTATTGGAAGTCCTAGCCACAGCAATCAGACAAGAAAAAGCAATAAAAGGCATCCAAATTGGAAAGGAGGAAATGAAACTGTCACTGTTTGCAGACGACATGATAGTGTACATGGAAAACCCTATAGACTCCTCCAAAAAACTACTCGACCTAATAAATGAATTTGGCAAAACAGCTGGATACAGAGTCAATACCCAGAAATCAAAGGCATTCCTGTACACCAGCAACGAAACTGCAGAAACAGAAATCAGGAAAAAAATACCATTTGATATAGCAACAAGAAAAATCAAGTACCTAGGAATAAACCTAACCAAGGAGGTAAAAGACCTGTACTCAGAAAACTACACAACACTGAAGAAAGAAATTAAGGAAGACACAAACAAATGGAAGCATGTACCATGCTCATGGATTGGAAGAATTAACATCATCAAAATGGCCATACTACCCAAAGCAATTTATAGATTCAATGCAATCCCTATTAGAGTACCCATGACATATTTCACAGATATAGAACAAACATTTCAGAAATTCATATGGAACCATAAATGACCCCGAATACCTGCAGCAATTTTGAGAAAGAAGAACAAAGCAGGAGGGATCACAATACCTGATATCAAACTGTATTACAAGGCCACGGTAATCAAAACAGCCTGGTACTGGCATAAAAACAGGCACATAGACCAATGGAAAAGAACAGAGAGCCCAGAAATAAACTCAAGTCTATATGGTCAATTAATATTTGACAAAGGAGGCAGGAGCATAAAATGGAGCAAAAACAGCCTCTTCAACAGATGGTGCTGGGAGATCTGGACAGCTACGTGCAAAAAAATGAAACTTGATCACCAACTTACGCCATACATGAAAATAAACTCAAGATGGATAAAAGACTTAAATATAAGTCGTAATACCATAAAAGTCCTTGAGGAAAACATTGGCAGGAAAATCTCAGACATTCCACGCAGCAACATCCTCACAGACACATCCCCTAAAGCAAGGGACATAAAGGAAAGAATAAACAAATGGGACCTCATCAAAATAAAGAGCTTCTGCATGGCTAAAGAAAACAGCACCAAATTACAAAGAGAACCAACAGTATGGGAAAACATATTTGCCAATGATACCTCAGATAAGGGCCTGATCTCCAAAATATATAAAGAACTCACACGACTCCACTCCAGGAAGACAAACAACCCAATTAAAAAATGGGCAAAGGACTTGAACAGACACTTCTCCAAGGAAGACATACAGAGGGCCCAGAGACATATGAAAAGATGCTCAGCATCACTAGCCATCAGAGAGATGCAAATTAAAACCACAATGAGGTACCATCTCACACCAGTCAGAGTGGCCAACATAAACAAATCCACAAACAAATGTTGGAGAGGATGCGGAGAAAAGGGAACCCTAGTGCACTGTTGGTGGGAATGCAGACTGGTGAGGCCACTGTGGAAAACAATATGGAATTTCCTCAGAAAACTAAAAATGGAACTGCCCTTTGACCCAGCAATTCCGCTGCTGGGATTATACCCTAAGAACACTGAAACACCAATCCAAAAGAATCTGTGCACCCCAATGTTCATAGCAGCACAATTTACAATAGCTAAGTACTGGAAGCAACCGAAGTGCCCATCAGCAAACGAGTGGATCCAAAAACTATGGTATATTTACACAATGGAATTCTACGCAGCAGAGAGAAAGAAGGAGCTTATACCCTTTGCAACAGCATGGATGAAACTGGAGAGCATTATGCTAAGTGAAATAAGCCAGGTGGTGAGGGACAAATACCATATGATCTCACCTGTAACTGGAACATAATCAATAGAAGAAAAAACCTAACAAAATATAACCAGAGACATTGAAGTTAAGAACAATCTAAGAATAGCCAGAGCTGGGGGGGGGGAGCGGGGGGCGGGGACAGTGGGAAGAGGGGATTACAGGAACCACTATAGAGGACACATGGACAAAACCAAGGGGGAGGGTGGAGGTGGGGGAGGGAGGTGGGTTCCCCTGGGGTGGGGTGGAGGGATGGGGAGAAATGGCATACATCTGTAATTGAATAACAAAAAAAAAAATGGCAAAAAAAAAAAATTCAGTTCATGTACAGGAAAGACCGGATGTTTGCTTCTTTTTCTTAAAAAAATAAAAACTTTCATCCTTTTCAGCAATATCTCCAAATCTCCGAGCAGTGCAAATTGCCAGTTATAAAATATTCATGGGGATGAAAATACAGCATAGGGAATATAATCAATAATAATGAACTAACTATGTATGGTGTCAAATGGGTACTAGTGATCAGTTTGGGGTGACCACTTTGTAAGGTGTATAAATATCTAACCACTATGTTGTACACGTGAAATTAATATAATATTCTATGTCAACTGTAATTGAAAAATAAATTTTTATCTCAAAGGGATATTTTCCACCAAGGTGAAACAAAATGTAACCTTCCTGTTGAGAACTAAGATTGGATGGTAATTTATTCTCCTTGTAATCCGGGACATGAAGAATTCATTGTAGCATAGAATATTGCCTTCACTTCCATCGTAATTTGAATTATGTAAGGCATGAAGAGCTTAGCCACATGTAAAAAGTTGGTATGATAAAAAAAAAGAAAAAAATTTTTAAAAAGCATGAATGCCTAAAATAAATAATAAATAAAACCCAACTTTTAGAACAATGAATTGGTATTTTAGCAACCTCCAATGATAACAAATGAGCTTTCTGAGTTTTTGTTTTATTTTTTTAGTATCATTGTGAACTCATAAATTAAAAAAATTGATGTTTATTAATCAATTGCAACAGTCTGTCATTTTGATACCCAAATGATTTCATCTTAAACCGGTGGGAATGCCTTCAAGTTGGAGACTTTTTGACACAATCCCTGTAGTCATTGCTAGTTTCTCTGCTTATTTTATACACTTCCTATCTTTGTGTAGAGTCCGCCATTTCTCAAAGGAGTCCTGTTTCCTTTAGGTAAAAATGGTATTTAGAGACCACTATTTTGGTATTGGTATGTTCAGTGTTCCTCAGTCACCACTGTATCTAAGCCTTTCCAGTGTACAAAGCTAAGAGATGCAAATTTTTTTTGGAAAAAAAATCCTAAGTTTATACTGATATTTCCAATTTGAATTTTTGATTAAAGGGCTTATACTTAATTTACTTGATTTTATATTAGCATCTCTCTTTTTGTCTTTTGTGGAAAATATCAATTACTAACAACATTAATGTAATCATTAATTAGGCTTATCACGTGTGTGTGTAAATAGCAATACTAATGTTACTAAGACTACTGAAAGCAGTTTGAGATTTTTTTTTTAGAGTGCTTTGTCTTCAGGGTATATTCCACTAGGTTTGTATGAGCAAAACACTGTATTTTAAAGCAATTTGAAAATATTACTTTTCACTGTGAGAGCATGCCACCATATGATGCGTGAGTGCCTCTGATTGGCATGAACCAAATCACAGCCAAACCCTAGTTTCAAAAAGCCTTTTATATTTCCAGACTCTACACACTGACATGTGTGTTGAATAAGTCAATCTGTCAAATGTACTTCCATAAGGTTATAGGTAAGAGATTCAAGGTGGTCTGCTAAAAGTTTAATGGAGTAGAGGATCAGGAAGTGTGGTGACAAATTAGGATACCTGCTTTGGGGAGGTGAGGAGAAACAGACTCAGTGACATGGAGAGATTTCTGATTAGTGTTCAGGACCCATCTGAGGAAAAAGAGCCTGAATTCCTAATGGCACTGTTTGCTCAATTACATCTGGCAGCCCAGGTAGGAGGGAGAGGAGAATGGGCTTTGTATTGGTGGGAATGTAAAAGAACAGGGGACCTTAAGATGCTGAATTGCTGACATTAGAGGAAGTCAATGTGATATACCATGAAGCTCTACATTGAAAAAGAGAGTAAGTTAAAATAGACAGAAAAATAATGATACGCCTTTGCAATGAACCAGACACTGTCCTAAGTACTTTACATCTGTTAACTCACTTAATCCTTACAACATGTTGAGGAAGGTATTATTATTATCATCTCCATTTTACAGATAAAGAAACTCAGATCCTGAGAGGTTAATTTGACCAAGATACATATCTAGTAAGTGGCAGACTCAGAATTTAAATCCAGCAGTCTGGCTCCAGAGACAGAAACAATGACACATTATTTTATACCCATAATCTGACAACATCTATAAATGGTGAGGATATGGATTAAAGAGTACTCTTGCACATTTTTGCGGACCCTGAAGTATTATGGATATTTTAAAAAGTAATCTGGTAGCCCTGGCTGGTGTGGCTCAGTGGATTGTGTGCGGGCCTGCGAACTAAAGGATCACTGGCTTGATTCCCAGTCAGGGCACATGCCTGAGATATGAGCCGGGTCCCCAGTGGGAGGTGCGTGAGAGGCAACCACACATTGATGTTTCTCTCCCTCCCTTTCTCCTTCCCTTCCCCTGTCTCTATAAATAAATAAATAAAACATTTAAAAAAAGCAATCTGGTAACATTTGTTAATATTAAAATACTGCATTTCCTTAATAAACCTGCTCCCGAAAATCTGTTACATAGGAAGCAAAGTACTAATAAGTAAGGACATGTGTAAAAGGATGTTTTGTTGCAGCATTGCTTATAGTAGTTGCAAAAAAATGAAACACCAAGTGAAAACTTGTCAATAGGAAGAACATAGTACATCCATACCATGAAAATTATGCAGCCATTAGAAAGGATGCATAGGGCTACACCAGGTGGCATGAGGGAGTTCCATGAAGAATTATGAACTGAAAAAACATAAACCAAGATACAAAATTGCCAACACAAGAAAAGGAGTAAATTTGAATGTCATCATTTTGCAATGAGTTAATGGACCTAGGCATCAATCATCATGGCTACTAACATCACAAAAATTGTCAACCAGACTCTTCATGCTTTCTGAAGGACTACACCACCATCTATCAAGTACTAATAAAAATTGGACCTAAATCTGATTAAGCCTCTAGAACCAACTATAAACTTCCGCGAAATACAGAGGAGAAGGCATGTTAAAGTAGACTGTGGGAATAAAATCATCAAAATCTAGACTGTGGGAAATGCTACAAGACAAATGTTTTGTGTGTTTTCTTAAAAAATGAATTGCAAAAAAAAGAAAAGTGATAGAGGGGGAAATTATAGATTTAAAAGAGACTCAAAAGACATATCAACCAATGCAAGGATTAGCCTTTATTTGGATCTTGATTCAAACAAACAAAAAAAACCATGTATGATATTTACTGGACAACTGGAAATTTGACATTGATTGGATATTCAACAATATAAAGGAATTTTTAATTAATTTATTTTGCTATTGTTTTTGTGGTTTGAAAAGAATTCTTATCTTTTAGAGTTGCATATGAATTACTGACAGATGAAATATGCCTGGCATTTGCTGCAAAATAATAAGGAAGCAGAGTGAGTAAAGATATAGATAAAATGAGATTGGCTCTAAGTGGATAATTGTTGATGCTGGATGATGAGTACGTGGGGTTCATTATACTAGTCTCTCTATTTTTTAAAAACATGTTTGAAATTTTTCCATGATAAAGTTTTTCCAAAGTGTTGTGGGAGGAGTGCTAAATATATTACATTTGCCTCTCCAGATCCACTCTCTGCCCTTCTCCTCCGCGCTTTGTGCCTGGGAAGCTGCACTTTATGGATGGCTCCTGTGCCCTCTGTGTGGTTAGGAAAATGGGATACCTATTGGAGATGGGAGGAGGAAGGAAAGCTGGGGTTTTTAATTTCCCAGGCTCACTCTCTGATGAGTCACAGTGAGCTGGCTGCCTCTTGTAATCAATCACAAGTCTTAGCTCCTGCCAGCGCCCTCTCCACTCATGTCTTTCTACTGCTGGTCTCTCCTCCTGCCTGAGGGTACTGCCCTATCCCTAGTGGTTTCCCTATACTCTGCCCACACTTTTATAAATAATCCCTTATTAAACTCTTCTCAAATGACCCAATTTGTGCATGCCATCTGTGGTATGCTGGGCCTCATATGATGATGGAAGGTAATTAGCAGCAACAAGCAGGATCAGGGGAGGAAGCCCAGATTAGTGGGCAGAAGGCAGTCCGGGAGACTGAAGTAAGGAGAAGCAGCGGAGGACAGAGGTGATAGCCTAAATATCTAACAACTGGTAGACCATAGGCACTAAACAGTCAGGATGGACTCCAGGTGTAAACAACCGGTACTGATATTAGTACTGATACATCCCATTGAATTTCAGTTCTTCTTGAGTTGGATTCAGATCTGTAGGATAGGATTGGTTGTGTTATTTGAACTCAAGTTTTCCCAGATGGTTGTAGCCTGGTCATTAGTGGGACCCTCCGATTCTCATGTCCCAGGGGAATCTTAGCTGCCAGCAGGGGCCCTGGTGCAGCTGGAAAGCCTTGGTGACCTCTGGGAAAACAGCACTTAAATTCTCCCCAGGGAGCTGGGGGTGGGGGAGGTTAGGTGGTGGCTCCATTAAAGGATAGTGCTCAGGCTGAAAAATCCAAGCCTGGGGGCATGGAGAGAGTCCCCTTCCCATGCTGACATCCTGGTCCCACGTAGCAAAGGAAACTGGGTGGGGGGTGGGGGGTAATTCTATAAAGATCTTGTGGTTCTCTAATTCTATTGAGCCAACCCCTCTTTTAAAATACTTTAACTTTAAAATACATGCATTTAACATTTTATATAGCTGATAGTTCAAAATGGTTCAGAAATAAAAAGCATAACCAGATTGGTGTCCCTCTAATGCTTGTCCCCATCTGTCTAGTCCCCATCCTCCCCAAACTAAGCAGCCACAGAAACCTTCCAGAGATTGTTTTTAAATGCAGGTGTGAGTAAATGTGAATATACATTCTCACTCTCCTCCTTTTTACATGACACATACTCTGTTCTTTTCTCCTTAAAAACCTATTCAGGATCTTTCCATATCAATACATACAAAGCTTCCTGGTTCTTTTGTACCAGCTATGTGATATTTCACTGTACAGTAAAGTATTTAATTATTCCTATTGATAGAAATTTAGATTGTTTCCAGTCTTTTCCTATTACTAACAATATACATGTGTTGAGTGAATGAATGAGCAAGCAAGTGAATGTTCAAATGTATAACTTTGTACATGAATCATTTCCCATGTCTGCTAATATGTATGGGGTAAATTCTTTGAAGCAAAATTACTAGGTCAAAGATCATGCTCTTGTAATGCTGATAGATACTGCTAAATTGACTTTTGTGAAGGTTGTGCCAGTTTATACTCCCACACGGCAATGTCTGAGAGTGGCCAAGGTCCCTTAAAGACAGCTGTGGCAGTGGTAGGATGTCCTCTACAGTTGCCTCAGTTGAAGTTAGTGCCCCGTGGGATCCATCTACACAACTGGGCACTGTCAACAACCCTCTTTGATCCTAACATTCCTGAATCCAGGCCAGATCTTCTATTTTAGTTTTCTATGGCTGTGCAACAAGTTATCATAAACTTAGCAGCTTAAAACAACACGAATTTATTACTCATAGTTTCGTGGGTGAGGAATCCTGGTACAGGTTAGCTGGATCCTCTCCTCAGGGTCTCACCAGGCTGAATCAAGGTGCCAGCCTGACAGGGCTGTGATCTCATCTGAGACTCAGGGTCCTCTTCCAAACTCATTTGGGTTGCTGGCAGAATTAATTTTCTTAAAATTGTAGGATTGAGATCCCCATTTTCTGGCTGGCTGTTGACAGGGGATCTCTCTCAGCATCTACAGACTGCCCTCAGGTCCTGGCCATGTGGCCCTCTCATAACGTGGTAGCTACATCTGCAAAGTCAGCAGGAGAATCTCCCTCCAGTCTGCTATGGCAGAATCTTGTATGACGTAACCTAATTGATGCAATGATTATCCCACCATACTCACAGATTTGCTCAAGGGAAAAGGATGATACAGAGCGTGTATACCAGTGGGCAGGAATTCAAGGGACCATCTTAGAATTTTGCCTACCATACCTTCATTTGTCTCAGCCCAGCTTTGCTCAGCTGTTGGCTTCAGCATGTCTTCTGGCTCCTGCTGAGACGGCAGCTGTCCCTGGTTCAGGGTTCTACACAACCCCCACTCCATCTTTGTGTGCACCAGGGTCCCCCCCACCCTGTTTGGTCCTTGCCTAGACCATGCCTCAGTTTACTGATTGATGGCTGCATATTCATACTCTTCTAAAGACCAAATCATTTACCAGGTGGCTCTCTGCTGCCTGCCTCCAGCGTTAAATGCCCCTGCCTTAGCCAAGCAATGAAGGCTGGTCACCCCTTCTGGGGTAGGTTACAGAGCCTGTGGAAGACATGGGCCAAACACTAAGCCCATGACTACCAACCATGCAAGCCACTTCCTTGCCCCTCCTCCCTCTCTTCTTTCTCAGAATACTCAATCTTGAAGGGGGCCCACACTGATTCATCAATGCCACTATCTTCATGGATGTGTTTTTAAAATGTATTTCTCCCAGATCTTTTGGTCTTCATACAGTCCCCTTTAGAATTTGAATGGCTAAATTAGTAGTACAATTCCTCATCTTAACACACATTTCCTAAATTTCTTAGACTTACCAAAAAGAAATAATGGTTCCAAGAGTCTCTCTTTAACAGTCTCTCCTGTCCATCCCTACTCCTCTAGCCCTCACTTTTCTACCAGCCTTCCCACCAGGGCATCACAACAGGAGTTACACAGCCTGCCCCCCCAAAAAACTTTTTTGATCAGTATTTTTACTGTTGACACCATTACAGATGTCCCCCACTCCCTCTTTTTCTCCCCTCCATGAAATTCCTGCCAAAACTTGTCTTAGTTTTTGCAACTGTATTTATAATGCTAGAGGCATTCTTCTCCCAAAAGAAATATTTTATGAGTCATCAGGAGACTTTTATCATGGAACCACATCTGAGACCACGGCTGTTTTCTAAGAAAATTTATATATTTTGGAAATTTAGCTAGATAGGACTGAGATGTTTTCATCTGCAAATTCCTCTTCGGTGCAGATTAAAACTGTGTTAATCTTTTTCTATATAAATCACTATAGTCAAATTACACAACATGCAGAGCACTAAGAGAGGTTGTTAAGTCCTTTATGGCTGGGACTAAGAATACAGATAGACATTTGGTACAAACTCCTGTCTTGCCTTCACTGACGACTCCAAAGTTTATGAAGAGTAATATATGAAGAATCATCCTTAAATCATTCATGTATAAATATTAATATCTCTCTATAGTAGATGCCAGGGTTGACTTTAAAGAAAGTGGCAAAATGTGCACCTATCTCCCTCTTCTACTAACTTGCCACCGTGCCTGAAATCACACCGTTATGTGCTTTCATGTTAGCCTTATAGGCGTTTTGCTCTTTGGGAGTCCCTCTATGTTATTTCTTTTTAAATTAAACATTTTATTTTGAGATCACTGTAAATTTAAATGCAGTTGTAAGAATAATACAGAGATTCCATGTATCCTTTACCTGCTCTCCCCCAATGATAACACCTTGCAAAACTATAGTACAATACCACATCCAGGATATTAGCACCGCTACAGTCAAGGTACAGAACAGTTCCATCATCGCAAGGATCGCTCGTATTGCCCTTTTATGGCAACACCCACGTACCTCCCATCCCATCCCTCCTTGACCCCTGGAAGCCACTAATCTGTTCTCCATTTCTATGATTTTGTCAACAAAGCTATATAAATGGAATCATACAATATATAGCCTTTTGAGATTAGCTTTGCTGGAGACCCATCTAGGTTGTTATATGTATCAACAGCTTATATCTTTTCATTGCTGGGTGGTATTTCATGGTTTGGATGTACCACATCTGTTTAAGTATTCATATGTTGAAGGATATATAGGTTGTTTCCAGTCTGGGGCTTTTATGAATAAAGCTGCTATAAACATTTTACAGGTTTTGTGTGAACATACATTTTCATTTCTTTCATATAAATGCCCGGGTATATAAGTGCTGGGTCATATCATAAATGCATATTTAGTTTTATAGGAAACTGCCAAATTGTTTTCCAGGGTTGCTTTATCATTTTACATTCCCAGCAAGGTATGAGGGATCTAGCTATTTTGCGTCATCACCAGCATTTGATGTTGTCATTATTTTTTATTTTAGCCATTCTGATGGTTTGGATTTCCCTAAAGGCTAAGGATGTGGAACAACTCGTTTTCTTATTTGCCATCTGTATATCCTCTTCAGTGAAATGTCTCTTTATGTGTTTTATACATTTTCTAAGTGGATCATTTATTATTGTTTTTTTTAAACTATTGAGTTTTGAGAGTTCTTTGTATATTTTAGATACCGGTCCTTTGCCAGATATATGGTTTCCAAATATTTTCTTCAAGTTTGTAGCTTGTCTTTTCATCCTCTTAGCAGGATCTTTCCCAGAGCAAAAGTTTTTTTTTTATTTTGTTGAGGCCTAATCTATCCATTTCCCCGTTATTGCTTGTGCTTTTGGTGCCAAGTCTAAGATCTCTTTGCCTAGCCCTACATCTTGACATTTCACCAAACAGTATATACACTAGCTTCATCTGCAAAGTTAACTACTATCCTAACTTTTGACAGTACAGATTACTGCAGCCTGTTTTTGTATTTTATATAATGAGTCCCTTTAAAAATAGAAATATTGTACCTCTGGAAAATGTAATGCCTTAAGATGTCATTGGCCAACACCTTATAATGGATTAGGTTATTATATAATTTTTTATGTTTAACAATAAATTTGATAATAATAGTACAAAATACTTTAAAGTTTATAACAGCTTTTCTCATGCTTTATATTATTTGATCCTCACATGTTTTCATGAGGTGGATTATATTACTATTCTCATTTAAAGTAAGAAAATTGAGGCTCAGAGAAATTAAATGATTTGTCTAAGGCCACCCAGGTAATAGGCAGAAAGATTTAACAGCTCCAGGAGAAAGAGAGCTTCTTTGGCTCCCTGCCCCACTCCCATGTATCAATTTTAAAGAAGGTTCTGATTGGCTGTAATTTGGTCATGTGACCACCAAGTATCTGTCAAGCAGGGGGCAGGGCACTAAGACTGACCTGCCCACCAGGGCCATGTGGACTTATGGAAGGGATCTTCATGTGACTCAGAGGAAGAAATGGGAAACCATATTGGACAGACAGAACCTCAGTTACCACAGTCCCCACCCAGTAGGGACAAAACCAGTTCTACCTATTTCTTAATTTTTATGGGAATGCTAAAATAACCAAAATTGCACTTTCTGTATCCACATTTTTATGACTCATTTTAACAGTTCAGAATCACATTTTGTAAAATTTGGAATGGACTATAGAGAACATTTATCTCATTATATAGATGAAGAAAAGAAGGCTTAAAAGAAAATATGTTGTCCAATTTCATATAAGTACTTGCTTTGTGTGTTTTCCTCCATTTTCATTTACTATAAGAATATTATGAGTAACAATTTTAATGAAAAATAATGCAAAATGCAGGATAAGTAAGTTCTAGAGATCTGCTGTATAACAAATATGTTAAGAGGCCAGATCTCATGTTAAGTGTTCTTACAAAACAAAAACAAAAACAAAACTCAAACCAGGAGACACCACAAAAGAACACAAGGAAGTTTTTCTTAATTAAGTATTTTACTGTTGTTTTATTACAGTTGTCCCAACTTTCCCCGCTTTGCTCTACTACGTTGATTGTGGTGATGGTATCACAGGTATATGCATATGTCCAAACCTGACGTACATATTTAAATGTATACAATTTTTATATATTGGTTATACCCCAATAAAGCTAAAAAAGGAAAAAAAATTGATAACCTCAATACTCTATACAATAAATATTTTCTTGTGTATTCTAGTCTTTATCAAGATGCATATATACTTAGGCATAGTTGTAAATGGGGTACATTGACTTTCAAAAAAATGTTAAAAGGCCACCTATGCATTATTGTTTAACAACTATTAGCATATTTCTATACTGCAAAATTTGCAGGTAACTGGCCTGTACCTGCCACCTGGTGAGAGGTGGAAAGCCCCTCCACAGTGGGAGCGCTTGTTTTTCTCCTGCTTCTCTTAAGCTGGATCAGCACCTCTTCCTGGCACAGAACTTTGACCTTGAGCAAAGTTGTGGAATGGGTGGAGGCCTCTGGAGCCCTCCATTTCTCCCTGTTACAGCATATTCTTCCTCCAGTGCTGTTCCAGATCCTCATCTCTTCAGCTGCTGCCTCTTCCTGGGGCCTGTTCTTCCACTCAAGAGTGTTGGCATCTAATGTCTGCTCAAGGACTCACTGATTGTTTTTTGATTTCAGCAGAAAATCATTCAAAGTGCCACCTCTCAGGGACATTATCATTTGAGAAGGGGACCCTTCTAAGACAGAAAAGTGTTCCTGAACTAAAGAAAGAAAGGAAACCTGTTTAGAGGGCCTTCTACTAAAAGACAGGCCCTGCTACAGTGCTGGGGCTGTAAAGACAGTAAGACCCAATCCCCACCTCCAAAGAGTTCAAGTTCTCACCTTCATTCCAGGTGCCTGTAGTAACCTCCAGTTATTTATAGGCTGCCCCATCTCTGGTTAGAACAATAAGGGGTCCCTGGACTCTCCATCAATAGGCCCTGTCAGACAAGCCATCTGTATCATTCCTGGCAGGAAACAGGTGGCACGCTCAGATTGGTAAATTGAGATGAGTTTAATAGACTATTTACAAAGGCATATCAGAGAAACCACAGACCTGAAGGAGCAGAAGATAGGAGTGGTTACTGGAATCTCAAGAGAGATTTCTGTGAAGAGGGCCTCTTGACAGGAGTGATGGCTTTTGGTTCAGGCATGCAACCAGCCAGCCCTCAGAGACCCAGTCAAGAGGCATTGGAGGGAAATAAATATCCTGATCTCTCTCCTCCCAGCCTACCATCTCCCAGTGGTGGTCAAAGGCAAGTGGAAGGCAGAGGGCATAGGAGCCCACTGACAGAGTCCAATGAGGTTGGCTTGTAGGGGCACAGATGGTAAAGCGTAGAGTGGATCTAGAGGGGCAAAAGGAAGCCACCTCACATACTGTCTGCACTTAGAAATACTCTTGCAGTTTTGCCCAGGGCGGTTTCTATCTGCACTCCCAAGGGTAGGGGTGGAGGTGATGTGAGAAGGGTTTGGGGTATTCTCCTGCCCTGAGTAGTTCTAGCAGGAGGTGGAGCAACCTAAATGATCCTCTTCTGCCTGGGCTCTCTGTTCATCGTACACTGTCCACAAAAGGCCATGTTGCCCAGGAAGGAGGGTACCTGCTGTGGGCCCCTGCCTGTAGGCAGGGGGCTAGCTTACTACACCCATCCTGCCAGCTCTGTTTCTTGTCCCTTGTCATGCCCTGAGTAACTAGCTGCTTGTGCAAGTCGGCTGCCAGAAACCCCCTCCATAGCAAAATGCACAGGATCACACCCTTACCTGATTCCCTCAGGTTCCTCATGGATTCTGGAAGTCAGAATGCAGTCCTCCTGTGTCTGTGAGGACTTCATCTAGACTGCCTGCCTCCCTGAGGTGCCCACTTGTGCTTTCTCCACCCCTATGTCCCAGCTGCCCTCTGCTCCCTCTCCTCTTCCAGCTCAGTTCTTTATTCCTAGCCTGCAATGTGGGATCTGCTCTTCTTCTCTATAAAACTTAACCAGTTTATAATTTAATAAAACAGGATGTTCATTTATAATGAAAAATCTAAGAAGACTGGATTCGTGATTCATTTACAAGACTTTTCTCCATGTAAGACATGAGAGAAGGAGAGATGGGGGTGGCTACGATATATGAGAGACTTTTATTATCCATTTTTCTTTCTATACATCTATTTCTCAAGGATTTTACTTATTTATTTTTAGAAAGAGGGGAAGGGAGGGAGAAAGAAAAGGAGAGAAACATCAATACATGCATGAGAGATACATCAACTGGTTGCCTCTTGCATGCCCCCAACTGGGGACCTGGCACAAAACCCAGGCATGTACCCTGACAAGGAATTGAACGGGTGACAATTTGGTTCACAGGACAGTTCTCAATCCACTGAGCCACACCAGCCAGGATTATAAATCCATTTTTATTCTTTACATCCATTTTTACTATTTGAAGGTTTTTAAACCAAATTCATGCATTACTTTAAAAAATTTATAACACTATTTAAAAAAAGAATTGAGGCTAATCATAACCAGTTACTTTGAATGACATGGATAGTAGAAGCACAGTACAAATTGTAGACACATAACACAAAAATGACAATGAGAGCTAGGGCAAGGCCACTGAAGAGGGATTTCAGATTTCTTGCTTCAAGGGGAGTTGGGCCATGCGTATTTCCTGAGCAATGTCAGGAGTTTCTATGGAGAACTGAGTTAACCAGTATGAGTGTTTGATTTATTTTCATGACGCTCTGGCATCCTGCATGGGTAGGTGCTCTGGGATGCTGTCCAGTCAGCATCCCCCTAATTGGCGTTCAATGTGCCCTCACCACTTGCTGGGAGACCCTACTACAGCAGTGAAGCTTCCACATTTCATTTAATAAGTGATGTTGTGGACTGACAGGCAGAGTAGTTTTGATTCATACTCTGGAGTCATTTAAATGTTTGTTAAGAACAAGGCTATTCCTAACCAAAACTCTAAGCATGTAATTTGTTTCTGCTGCTGTTCCATCATCTTTTACTACCTTGTCTACCATTCTAAGGACAGAGGGAGACAACTGTGAACATCCATAGGCCTATCCTGAGGAGACTTGCTTCTGGAGAGACTTGCTTCTTTTTCTCCCTCCCCTCCATACTTTTAGACAACTGGTTTGCTGAAATTCTGGTCGCTGGCCTCCCAAGGGGAACAAAACTAAGAGGACAGCAGTAAGTGTTGGTTAAGGCTGAACCTGACTAGCTTTGTGAGGTGTGGGAGATATTAAGATGTGTGAGTTAACTGTTAACTAGGGGTACCTGTAGATTTGTGTGAAGAACAATAGCTCAACAACTCTGAAAAATGAGACCACATGTATCTTAGCCTAATGGGTATTAAAACTTGCTATGAAGCTAATGTAATCAAAAGAATAGAGCACTGGCACAAGAACAGACAAACAGATCAGTGGAACAGAATAGAGAAGGAAGTAATGGATTTTATGGGAACGTAATACAGTGTATAATAAAGGTGGTGTTTCAATTCAGTGATAGTTTATTTAATAAATGGCACTATAATGGCCTATTACATGGAAAATAAAGTCAGGACCCAATTTTTTAGTTACAGATGGATTAAATGCAAAAGTAAAACAAACAAATATTTAGGGGAGGTAAGTTTAGGAGAATATTTATATAATATTTAGGTAGAGAGACCTTCTTAAATAATACAAGAAACTCAGAAGGCATAAAGAAAATGAAACAGATTTGATAATGTAGACAATTAAAGTTTCCCAGTGGTAGAAGACACTGAAAAAGTCAAAGGGTAACTAACAGGCCATGAAAAATAGTTGCAACAAATTTCAGATAAAGGACTAATACCCATACACTCAGTTGAACTATATGAAATTACTGATAATCAACTGTTTATGACCAAAAAGAATGATAATTTCAGTATTTCAACTCAATACATAGAGCTTGCTTTTATTTAATACATGTTTGGGGGGAAGGGCTTCCATACATTGATAAGAAAAAGACAAACTACTAGAATAAAAAGTGAAGACTATATAAATTATAAATAGGAAATTCATAGAAAAGAAAATGTATATAGCCAATATATAAATACATGATTATAAGTACATAAGTAAATATATGTACATATTCATGTATAAAAGTGAAAGTTAAAATAATTGGAGGAGGAAGGCTACTATCAAAGAAACAGAAAATAACAAGTGTGAGAAATTAGAACCCTTTTGTAGTGTTGGGAAAAATGTAAAATGATATGGCTGTTATGGAAAACAGTATGGTGGTTCCTTTAAAAATTAAAAATAGAATTACATATGACCCAGTAATTCCACTTCTGGGTATATATCCAAAAGAATTGAAAACAGGGTCTCAAAGAGATATTTGTATACGGATGTTCATAGCAGCATTGTTCACAATAGCTAAAAGATGGAAGCAACACAAGTGTCCACTGACAGATGAATGGATAAACAAAATGTGGTATATCCATACTAAAGTGGGTTCCTGGACCTAATTCTAATGTGGGAGGGGTTCGTCCCCAATAAATAATTATCAGACACCAGCAACGTCTCCAAGAACTTAACTCAAATCTGATACTATCTACTGAGAGATAGCATCAGATTCCTCAGGTAAAGCATTCACTCATACAATACTCCCCCCCACACACACTTCAGACACCAGACACAAGCCCAGGTTACCTGTGCTTCTGATCGACTGGCCGTAGATTGGAGGATCCAATGGCCTCCTCCTTGGGTATAATTAATTTGCTGGAGCAGTTCAGAGAACTCAAGAAAAAACTCATTTATTCACTATATTCACTAGATTATCGAGTTATTACAAAGGACATTAAAGGATACAAATCAACAGCCAGATGAAGAGATACATAGGGTGAGGTCCTGAACAAAGGAGATGTGAAGATATTTTTTTAAGATGTGATTAACATTTAAATCAGTAGCCTTTGAGTAAAGCAGATTGCCCACCATAATACAGGTGGGCCTCATTCAATCAGTTGAAGGCCTTAAGTGAAAAGACTGAGGTCCCCTGAAGAAGGAATTCTCCTCAAAACTGCAACATACTAGAGAACCAAGATGGCGGCGTAGGTAAACACACTGCGCCTCCTCGTACAACCAGAACTGACAGAGAATCGAATGGCAAGGGGGACCGACACCAAGGAAATAGAAAATAAACATTCATCCAGACTGGTAGGAGGGGCGGAGACGGGAACCGGGGTGGAGAGGACTTGAGTGGCTGTGGCGGGACCGAGACTGGCGGAGTGTGGGACAAACGGCGCAGGCAGTCCGAGCACTAGCAGACCCTGCGACCCCACATTCGCGCAGATAAACCCAGAGGGCCGGACTCAGAGTGACGGAGAACGGGCCAGGCAGAGCAGCGGGTAGCACCCTGTGGCACCACGTTTGCGCACAGATAAACCAGACGAATGGTGGGGAGCGAAGCAGACCGCGCAACCCAGGGCTCCAGCACGGGGGAAATAAAGCCTCAAACCTCTGATTGAAAACGCCCGTGGGGGTTGGGGCAGCAGCAGGAGAGACTCCCAGCCTCACAGGAGAGGTTGTTGGAGAGACCCACAGGGGCCTAGAGTGTGCACAGGCCCACCCACTCGGGAACCAGCACCAGAGGGGCCCAGTTTGATTGTGGGTGTCGGAGTGAAAGATTGAAAGTGGGAGGAGAGTGAGGCAGACGCCATTGCTCCCTCTTGGCCCCTCCCCCACGTATAGCGTCACAGCCCAGCAACCAGCATTACCCCACCCCGGTGAACACCTAAGGCTCCGCCCCTTAAAGTAACAGCCGCGCCAAGACAAAAAAAAAAAAAAAAAAGTCCCAAATGACAGAACACTTCAAAGCTCCAGAAAAAATACAACTAAGCGAGGAAGAGATAGCCAACCTATTGGATGCACAGTTCAAAGCACTGGTTATCAATATGCTCACAGACTTGGTTAAATCTGTTCGAAAAACAGATGAAAAAATGAAGCCTATGCTAAGAGAAACAAAGGAAAATGTACAGGGAACCAATAGTGAGGCGAAGGAAACTGGGACTCAAATCAATGGTGTGGACCAGAAGGAAGAAAGAAACATCCAACCAGAAAAGAATGAAGAAACAAGAACTTGGAAAAATGAGGAGAGGCTTAGGAACCTCCAGGACACCTTGAAACGTTCCAACATCCGAATTATAGGGGTGCCAGAAGGAGAAGAGGAAGAGCAAAAAATTGAAAACTTATTTGAACAAATAATGAAGGAGAACTTCCCCGATCTGGCAAAGGAAATAGACTTCCAGGAAGTCCAGGAAGCTCAGAGAGTCCCAAAGAAGCTGGACCCAAGGAGGAACACACCAAGGCACATCATCATTACATTACCCAAGATTAAACGCAAGGACCTACATTCAAGATTACTGTATCCAGCAAAGCTATCACTTAGAATGGAAGGGAAGATAAAGTGCTTTTCAGATAAGGTCAAGTTAAAGAAGTTCATCATCACCAAGCCCTTATTATATGAAATGTTAAAGGGAGTTACCTAAGAAAAAGAAGATCAAAAATAGGAACAGTAAAAATGACAGCAAACTCACAGTTATTAACGACCACACCGAAAACAAAAACGAGAGCAAACTAGGCAAACAACTAGAACAGGAACAGAACCATAGAGATGGAGATCACATGGAGGGTTGTCAATAGGGGAGTGGGAGGGGGAGAGGGGGGGAAAGGTACAGAGAATAAGTAGCATAAATGATAGGTGGAAAATAGACAGGGGGAGGGTAAAAATAGTGTAGGAAATGTAGAAGCCAAAGAACTTATAAGTATGACCCATGGACATGAACTATAGGGGGGGAATGTGGGAGGGAGGGGGTGGGCAAGATGGAGTGGAGTCGGGGGGGGGGGAAATGGGACAACTGTAATAGCATAATCAATAAATATATTTAAAAAAACATAAAAAAACCCCCCTGCAACATAGAAATCCTGCCTGAATTTCCAGCTTGCCTGGCTTACCCTGTAGATTTGGACTCAAGACTGAAACATTGACTCTTACCTGAATTTCCAACATTCCAGCAGATATCAAACTTGCCAGCCCCCACAATAATGTGAGCCAACTCCTTAAAATAAGCCACCTCGTTCTGTGTATGTGTGTATGTATGCGTATGTGCAGATAAATCTATATACGGATATACCTATATACATATAGAGATAAAGCTATGCAGATTATATATATATATATTTATCTATATATGCATATATACACATACAAAAACACACATACATATACACATTATCTTATTGGTTCAGTTTCTCTGGATAACCTTCACTAATACATACGCATTTGTATATATATCTTTTTGAGAGGCAGAGAGAGAGGGAGAGAGAGAGAAACATCAATTTGCTGTTCCACCTATTTATGCATTCACTGGATGCTCCTTCTATGTGCCCTTACTGAGGATGGAACCCACAATCTTGGCATATTGGGACAACACTAACCAACTGAGCTACCTGGCCAGGGCCATTTGTATATTTTTGTATGAGCATGAAGAATAGTGTGAAAGAATATAAACCAAATTTAACACTGGTGAACTCAGGGGGTGGGATTAGGGTGGGGAGGTAGAGGTTTTCCTAAGTGTCCTATGCTTTAACTGGTTACAAGGTGCATGAAATACTTTTGCAAGTAAACCAAAGCAAAAGAGAAAAATCCCTGTAAGTAATGTTGATTGCGTCGCTACATTATGGAAGTCCACGTTAAATTGGGATAGGACTGCTAAATTCTTATTTATTAACAAACATTTTTTAAGTACTTACTATGTGTCAAGAGTTAACAAGACTAGAAACACTAATGTCAACAAACAATGATTTCTATTCTTTTTTTTAAAAAAAGATTTTATTTCTTTTTAGACAGAGGGGAAGGAAGGGAGAAAGAGAGGGAGAGAAACATCAATGTGTGGTTGCCTCTCATACACCCCCTACTGGGGACCTGGCCTGCAACCCAGGCACGTGCCCTAGACTGGGAATCAAAGCAGTGACCCTTTGGTTTCCAGGCCAGCCAGTGCTCAGTCCACTAAGCCACACCAGCCAGGGCCACGATTTCTATTCTTCAGGAGCTCAGGAATTTGCAAGAACTGGTACAACCAAAATGTCTGCATTTGTGGACTGTTTTACTGTGTATTTAATGAATTAAATCTTTGCTCTAACTGGTCTCTGAAACTGTGATCCAGCGTAGTAGGTGGTCTGAGAGGCCATATGGGAGCAGTGCCAGTGTTCATACAAAAACAGTTAGAATGAGAATAGTACAAAATATGCTTTGAGAGAATTTAGTTGAGTTCTTCTAGTTAATTAAGTTCAGTTTTATGACACACAGATGAAAGGACCGAGGTTAGGGGTCAGATAAGTTTTCTATCTGAGGATCTCTTTTGAATTCATTTCCTAATGTGGACATTAAAGAGGAAGATTAGAAAACTGTACAGAGTAAGCCATCAAGTAAATCACAAGGGTGGAACTAGAATTCAGCCCTGTGATGACCAGCTGGTAATAGTTTGTTGGTGCATTTTAGGTCTGGGTTAGTAAGATCAGCCCTCCAGAGGCTGTGATTACTTCCTGCTGTGTGGTTGTATTTTAGAATGTTCTGACACCTTCTAAAAAAATAAAATTCCCAGGCCCCCTTTGCAGAGATTCTGATTCAGTATGTCCTCCCTCCCACCCTCACGAATATTTACCTCTCAGATCTCTGACTGCTGGAAGTGTAATTGACTGTGAGCCCCACCTGCAGCCTCTGAAATCCACACAGAATGATGTTGAGGTCATGCCTCCCACAGGCTGCTCCCCACCAACCATTAAATGTAGCAAGGATACTAAGGCAGGCGCATTCTGGAGAGAGAGAGACAACTTTGTCTCAAGGACTCCCCTTTGGCCTTGCCAAAACTTCCTTAGACTGAACTGCAGTCTAAGATGCTTCCTTCCTTCCTTTGCTCTCTCCTTCACAGGACAGACCTGTATGGAGGTCTGCTAAGTTTCCCAGTCTTTTCTATCTCATCTTATTTTTCTTTAATAAGATTCTTGCATGTTTTATCCCAACTTCATATCTGCTTCTCTGAAGACCTAAAAATTATTAGTCTCTCTCTTTCTTCCTCCCTTTCTCCCTTGCTTCCTTCTTTCTGTACTCTGGGCCAGCTTTCCTGGAGGTGCATAGATGAACACTATGTGCTCCCTAATCTTAAGGTATGCACAGGCTATTAAAGGAAACAGATCAAAATAAATAATTATAACACAGTGAGATATAAGGGCAATGTTAGGGTTATGAATAATGCATTAATTAGCAGGTCCCAGAAAAGTGGTATCTAACTCAACTTGGAGCTAAAATGGAGAAAACCATTGAATAAGAGTGAATAGAGTCAACAGGTGAAGGGGCTGAGCAGAGGGAGGGGTAGAAAGACATTCCAGCCTCTTGTGCTGCTGGAGCTGATATTTTAAGGCCAAGAATGTCAGGAGAGGAGACCAAAGAGGTGAGCAGGTGCTGAACATTGGAGGGCTCTGGATGCTACCCTGAGGGTTTGGCCCTTATTTTGGGGCCAGTGTTTCCCAAATGTTGGTCTGGGCCAGGCTAAATGAGAATCATAGGGCACCCTATAAAAATACCACCCAGAGAGAGTCCCCAGCCATAGGCAATTAAATATATATATTTTCCTCTCAGTTTGTATGAAAATTTATCCCTTCAAGCTCTAGGGAGGGATAAAAAAATTCCCTAAAGAAGATTTTTTCTTATTTTCTGAAGAATTGCTTGACTAGTCTCCCTTCATTATGCAGTACAGTGACTAGGCCCTGTTGTTCTGGGAAAAGTTTTTGATGTTGTTTGTTTTGTTTTGTGGTTAAAGAGGTTTGTTTGTTTGTTTGTTTGCGGCCAGGCAAAACAAGAAAGACCCTGTTCATGGTTTTTCCTGCAACAATTGAGCTGTGGGCTTTCCACTGTCCCCCTAAGGGAGCTGGGATACTTGGGACCATCTTCTCCCCAAATGACTGCAGGGGAAGGGCTCGTGCAAGCATCCAGGGTGGCAGAATTAGAGGGCACAGTTCAACCCTACTTCCCTACCTTGGTCCAGACATTTCAAGGAAAGAACTTCTCTCCAATATACCTCGCCTTCTTGAGCCTCCTCACTCCAGAATCGAGATCTCTGCCATCCTGATCTTACGAGGCCTGACCCTACAATAGGCCCCATCCTACCACACTGGGGGTGGGAGCGGGGCCAAGCTATCTGACAACCATGAAAGAGCTTAGGTCCAAAGGCCCTGGAATGAAGTGAAGAATGAGTAGTCTCTGGTGATGGAACCACTGACAGAAGTGGAGGGGAGCTGCATTAGCAGGGAATGGGAGCTCAGATGGGGCAGGATGAGTCTGAGGAGCTGTGTGATCACAGAAGAGCATTCAGGTTAGCAGTTGCGTGGGGGACTTTAGGATATAGAGGAGTGGCCTGGTCTGGATATAGGTATTAGGGAGAAAAGTGACCATTGGATGACATAGTAAGAGATAGCCCAGGAAGAGGATATAGAACAAGAAGAGAGGGAGGAACACCAGCATTCCAGCATTTAAGGTGCAAAGAGAAGTTCTTGGACAATAAAAAAGAATGGATATATATATTTAATTTTTAAATCAAGTAAATGTTATCAAAACAAATGAACTAACACTGAATCCTTACTCTGTGCCAGGCATTATTCTTAATCCTTTATCTGCAATAATTCATTTCCCACAGGAATTCTCTATGGTAATCAGTAGCAGATGCAACTGCCTCTATCTGCCTAAGGGCTCCGCCAAGAGTATGGCTGGCTGAAGTACCAAGGATTTTAACAACCCCAAGAGCAGCCTTCAACCAAAGACTATGTATGGCTTGTTAGTGCATAAATACCCCAGTTCCCCCATTCACATTGTGGGATGACTCTGCGGCTCATGTTCTACAGTTTCCTGGAGTTCCCCAGTGGGAGTAGGCCCCATGGTCTACAATTGTATCTTGCTGGATAACCCACCCTTTAATGCCCTCACTTTGTGGACTCACTTCCTTACTCCACCTACCCATGTT
This sequence comes from Desmodus rotundus, assembly GCF_022682495.2. Lineage (NCBI taxonomy): Eukaryota > Metazoa > Chordata > Mammalia > Chiroptera > Phyllostomidae > Desmodus > Desmodus rotundus. The sequence goes on from NC_071400.1 coordinate 73,316,858, forward strand.
TTTCTTCACTTTCCAAATTAACTACTTGCTCTTGAACCCTTGTCTCACAGTCAGCTTCTGTAGGAATTCAAACTAAGATATAAATGAAAGATCACAGAAAATCTGAAAACAAACAATTAGAGGAATATAAACATCTAAATATAAATAAAAAACAATCATTAAGATGTAATGGTTGGTAGTCGCCCACTCTCCAGGCTTAACAAGAATGTGTATTTAAACTCACACTAAATCTTTTAAGAAGCAAAACTCTTCCAGGATCATAAACACCACTCAGGGTTTTCTCTCCTTTACCGGGCATCAAAGCCTTTTCCTCCCTTTTACATTAGATTAAAACCCTCCAAATATCTCCCGAAAAAAATATTAGCTTAAAAAGAGCCCAAGTTTGCTTTTCTAAATCCTCTGTACTCAGACACAGCTGTTACCTGATTGTAGGGGGATCCTAGCTCTTCCCGTTTGCAAATCTGAGCTCACTAGAAAATAAAATTTTAAAAACCATAAAAAAGGCAAAAATATATTTGAATGATCTCTTCCTATACGCTCTCTCAACTTATTAAGCTGCTTTTCTGAACAATGACGACTAGGAATCCTACCAACATATTTTGTTTTGCGTTGATTATGTGAATCAAGCTCAATGAAACTTTTCCTATGTTGCAGTTTTTAAATGTGTCAGAATATACCACCGATCAACAAAAATAATGTCAAATAAAAGACCCTGTATTAATTTTTTAAAACTATGACAATATAGCAAGATAAAGGACTAAGTGCTAAGCGGAAAAATTAGTGAAATGGCTAATTGAAATTTTGTTGGTACTCCTTGATTATTTCCATCAGTGGCCATTAATTTGCTTAAAACAGCTTTTGTGACTCACAGTTACGATAAAATTTCTTAAGTCTTGTGTTTTGTACAAGAGAACCTGGTTCAGTCAACACTTCTAATTACCAGCCATGTTGTGGGTTTTATTAAACAAATAAATACTCTTGAGAAGATATAAACAAAAGTTATATATTTGCTTGTTGGTTCCACCTGATTAGGGTAAAATGTGCAGTCAAGATATTTGGGACAACTTACTATTTAACTGATAAACATTGCTAATAAAGCCACCCTTGTTGTCTTGCATGAAAATGCATACGTTTAAGAATATTATGGAAGAAGCTATTAATATTTTAAGCCTAGAAGATAGACTCTACATCTTGAGGTCTGTAAAAGCCTTTACATGGAAAAAAATTCTTGCCATTCTATTTGAATCAGTGTTATGGCATACAAAAAACAATAATATCAATTTATTTGAGGGCTATTTGATACTATAACTTTGGGTTTTTATTTTCCTTCAATTCAGTTCAACAAACTTTAATGTTTAAATTTCTACTTTTGTAGAGAGTCACTGGTAAATTCATTGCTTATTGTTTTAAAGGCTGCTGTGATATGGATTGGCTGATAATATACACCATATATACATAAAAATGATTGGATAAAATACCATGGAAACTGTAATGACATACAAAAGCAACAACAGGGGCTAAGATACATTCAGTGCTTATGGTGTGCCAGGTATTCCTTACACGCACTATCTCATTTTAGTCTTCTAAGTCCTTGATGTGAGTACCATTATTATCCCTATTTTAGAAATAAAAAAACAGGCACACGGAGCTAAAACTTGCCTAAGGTCAAACTGTTAGGGGTGGCAGAGCAGAATTCAAACACAGCATCTTAGACTGGCCCTTGGTGCTAGTTCGTAGTTAGCCATACCTGAGCCAGCAAAAATTAGTTGTCTCAAGTAACTACCAAACAAATGTGAGAGACCAAACCCAGATATGTGTCTATACTTATCAAGAGATATTCTTAACCAACAACCTTTGTTTTACTTTCCAAGTGCCTTTACTTGTGTCAGCTTTGAAGCCAACTTCATGTCAAAGGAATTAATCACTCTAAGAACGAAGTCTAGGGGCAGGGGTCACTTAGTTTTGCCAAATCCCAAGGATGCTAGAGGTTGGCTGAGGGGATTTTGGAAAGGGCCTGGCTATATAATAATTTATTGGCCCCAGTCTTGCCTCATTCTTCTAGTCCTATCTTCTTCTATAGCCTTCATCTACCACTGTGCTAGGCTGAATAATGTCACCCAAAGATATGTCAGGCCCTAATCTCTAGAACCCGTGAATGTGACCTTATTTTGCAAAAGGATCTTTGCAGATGTGATTAAGTTAAGGATCTTGACATTATGAGATTATCCTAGATTATTCAAGTGGGCCCTAAATGCTATCACATTTATCCTATAAAAGGGAGGGGCAGAAGGAGATTTCACATAGTCACAGAAAGAGAAGGTGATATGAACTTGGAGGCAGAAATTGTAGTGATGTGGCCATAAGCCAAAGAATGCCTGCAGCTACAGTAGCTGGAAGAAACTGGAAGGTATGGATTGATCCCTAGAGCCTCTTGAAGAAGTGTGGCCCTGCCAACAGCTTGATTTGGCCCAGTCCAGATTTTCAGCCTCCAGAACTATGGGAGAACAAATGTGTGTTGTTTTAAGCTATCCAGTTTATGGTCATTTGTTACAGCAGCCACAGGACCACTAAATACAACCACTAAACCCCACTGAGACCTTATGTTCCAGCTTTGAAGAAAAAACTGAAGTCTTATTTCAGCGTGTGGTTTTATCAAGCAAATGGGCACATGGACTACAATTCAGGATTTTCCTCAGTGACTAACATCAGCACCGAACATCACTGGTATTGTGTGTGTTTCAGGAGGCACTCCTAAGCCATGTATCCTTTTTTAGCTTTTGCCTGCTGCTGTAGCTTCTGCCCTGGATCACTCCACCTGTGCAAGCATCCCATGACCTTAGAAGATCAAGAAGAGAGTCACTATGTTCTTCTAATGAACGGGACATGCCATATTTCAAATGTTCCTGAGGCAGTGCATAGAGGGGTCAACGACTACGTGGTCCTAGAACTCTATGTACTTTCTGCCTTAGGCTCGCATAGCAAATGAACATTTTTTTTCCCATGTCTCTGGCTGCCTGGCACCTCTGCACATCCTCCCCATGTTAGGAGAATTTTGTATATTTGCCTCTCAGGGCAGAAGGCAGAAACTTGCTTTCTCAGGCTTACTTGTAGCCAGGGTGTGAATATGTAATGATGCTCCCACAAAGAGTTTGACTTGGTAAACTAGTCAAGGCAGAGACACAGCAGAGAATCCATCTATTCTAGTGAGGATGGCAGTGACTTTCAGCCTTCAGGTTAGCAGTAGTGAAGGTCCTAGTGGGAATGCCCTATGTCTAGCACTGGCCACGTGAATTGCATTGGCCATGTGAGCTGCAATGCTCACAGTGGGAGCAGTCTGGTGGGACAGTTCAGGCTTACAAGCCTGATTCTCTCACTGTCCTAGTGTTTCTGTGAGCTCCCCTATTACCACTCAATACCAACCAAAATGGATGTTGTTTGCAACAAAGAACCTGCCTGATGCATCTGCCATGTGGTTCTGTATTACCGTCTCACTGCGAGGTTGCTTCAGGAAGAAGACAGGCCAGACAGGTGGTCTGTGGGACTTGGTTATCCTGATACCTACTTCTTGTAACGAAGCTTTCTGTAGCCTATCAGGGGATAAATGGTAGCCTATGGCAGATAGGTATCTGGGATTTTGAGAGCCTGCACGAATTTGCTCTTAAGGTTAGCAGGTTTCAGTAGTGAGCTCAAAAGTGTATTGTTGGCCCTGAAGTTCAGTTGGTGGTCCAGCCAAGCACACTGTAGAAAATGAGAGCCTCGCTCTATTCAGCAGTCAAGTCAAAGGTGGCAGGACTTCTCCAAACAAGTCATAGAATGACATTAGGGACATGGATCTCTTCAGCTGAACATATTTCTCAATCCACACAACTTATCTGTTTAAGATGCTGCTGATATTATGCTCTAGTTCAGGGGTGTCAAACTCATTTTCACTGGGGGCCACATCAGCCTCAAGGTTGCCTTCAAAGGGCCGAATGTAATTTTAGGACTGAATAAATGTAACTACTCCTTAACTAGGGGCAAGGAGCTCAGCGCTGCTGCCGGAAACAAGGTGCAGGGCCGGACAGAACCAGGTGGAGGGCCAAATCCGGCCCTAGGGCCTTGTGTTTGCCACCTGTGCTCTAGTTGTTTCCTGAGTAACTAATGAGACTGAAAACTCCTCAAGGGCGGAACCTCCTGTCCTTCTTTTGGCTCCCTGGAGTGTCTGGCTCAGAGGAGTCATGCAGAAGTCATGCAATGTGTGCTGCTGGACATGAGCATAAGGGGTGAGAAGCAGCCTTCATTTCACCCCTTCCAGTTCCTTACCACACTCTGAAGAATGAGAAAGTGACAGGGTTGGTGAGCACGAGCTTCTGCATTTTCAGTGGAGTGCTGACATTTTTCTGAGACCAAGGTTCCAGGCTAACCCCTCAGACTTCCTTTCACCCTCACACCATCACACAGAACTGAATATATCAGTGTATTAAAAAGTTGTGTAAGGGCCAACTTTTAATTGATCTATTCACAAGTAGTGCTTACAGTGAAAAATATACTTGAAAACATTTATCAGAATTTATTCTCAAATATTTTGCACTTGTTTGTGTTTAGAACTCTGAAGAACTCGAATGGATGGACATTCTGGTGCATGGGAATTACTGGTTTTTCAGTGCCACCTGTATTCGCTTACACACATTGGTAGAAAAATTGTGATTTGTTTAGTTCCCAATTTTCCTCTCAATGTATGTATTCATATAATTACACAAATTATAGAATAAACATAGCTGGAATTCCATCATTACACAGAGTTTCAACTATGTATGATAAACATGGTATCTTCAGAAAGATTTAATTTCAACTCACATCTTTCCTAGACTGAAAACAGTATATTTCTTCAATTTGTCTCACCAATCTGGACTTCATTTTCCATCTTTCCAACAAAAGGAGAGTTAAATGCTTATTTCTATGAGCTGGTGTTTTTGCATAATACATTCTAGGAATTCTGTTAGCTTTAGCCCTGAATCACCCGGCTGGTAGTTTAAATATCAGTTAATAGCAAATAGGTCTGAATTTCCATCCTATTCCTACTATATTGAATGTAATTTTTACTCTTGCTTACTAGCCTTATTGTGGTGTTCCCCAGCCCCATCCTGAACAATTATATTTCCTTGTAGGTAGTGGCTCCCACGATAAAGCAATGTATCATTCCAGCAGAAAAGCTCTGGTTTCTTTCTTTATTAGCTAGTAATAAAACCATTATAACATACAGGCTGAATATAATAAGAGCTGCATGGGGGACTGTTAACCTGGCAGGGCCACACACAAGTGCAGTGAATTATTACTCCTGTCAGCCACTCGAAATGCCACTGCACCCACAAAGAACACAATCCTTTAACCCCATTTGGTTAGAATATTGACTTCCTCCCGTCTTCAGGCACCATTCCATGCTTTGGAATAATGACTTCCAAGCTGTTGAGCCCAACGCATATGTTTTATATCTCACAAACACTGACAGAAATATAAAATTTGGCTTAACAAAACCATATTTACTCTCACTACCATGATAAACACTAATAATTTCTACTCTGGTCTAATTAATAAGAGAATTGACTGACACTAAATAGATTTCAAAACCTACTAATGGGTCTTGAACCACAGTCTAAAAACCACAATTTTAGAAGCTATTCCTCAGATACTCAAATAACAAATTGGAAACATCTTTATTTCCTTGACTCTTTTTTGCTATTCTGAGATTTACTTCCATATTTCTAAATTATATATATACACACGCATGCACACATATACATACTCTATTTCTTTTTTGGCTTTTAAGATGGATAATTATTTTTACATGAAAAATGAAAAATTAGCTCCCTTTTATGCACCTTCTTCAAATATACACATATTGCCCCTCCTTAGCTCCCAATATATCATCAACTTCTTTTTTGATTGTAATCAGGTTTACATTTTCATTTTATTTTATTTTTAAAATCATATTTTATTCATTATGCTATTACAGTTGTCCCAATTTTTCCCCTTTGCCCCCTTCCACCCAGCACCCCCTACTCCCTCGTAATCCTCTCAGCATTGTTCATGCCCATGGGTCACGTGTGTAAGTTCTTTGGCTACTCCATTTCCTATACTGTACTTTACATCCGCATGGCTATTCTGTAACTACCTATTTGTACTTCTTAATCCCCTCACCTCTTCACCCATTCCCCCCACACCCACCTCCCATCTGGCAACCATCAAAACACTTTCTGTATCCATGATACTGTTTGTTCTTCTTATTTGCTTAGTTTGTTTTTTAGATTCAATTGTTGATAGATATGTATTTTTTGCCATTTTATGGTTCACAGTTTTGATCTTCTTTTTCTTAAATAAGTCCCTTTAATATTTCATATAATAATAGTTTGCTGACGATGAACTCCCTTAGTATTTTCTTGTCTGGGAAGCTGTTTATTTGCCCTTCAATTCTAAATGATAGCTTTGCTGGGTAGAGCAATCTTGGCTGTAGGTCCCTGCTTTTCATGACTTTGACTATTTCTTGCCAATCCCTTCTAGCCTGCAAAGTTTCTTTTGAGAAATCAGCAGACAGTCTTATGGGAACTCCCCTGTAGGTATCTAGCTTCTTTTCTCTTGCTGGTTTTAAGATTCTCTCTTTACCTTTAACCTTTGGCATTTTAATTATGATGTGTCTTGGAGTGGGCCTCTTTGCATCCATCTTGTTTGGGACTCTGTGCTTCCTGGACTTGCATGTCTATTTCCTTCACCAAATTAGGAAAGTTTTCTTTCATTATTTTTTTCAAATAGATTCCTGATTTCTTGCTCTTTCTCTTCTCCTTCTGGCACCCCTATGACATGAATGTTGAAGTTGTCCCAGAGTCTGCTTTACTATCCTCATTTTTTTAGATTCTTTTGTCTTTGTATTCTTCTGTATTTTTTTTTTTTTGGCAGGGGGGAAGGTTGCTTCCTTATGTTCCAAATCATTGATTTCATTCTCTGCTTCATCCACTCCACTGTTGTTTCCCTTTAAATTGTTCTTTATTTTAATTAGTGTATCCTTCATTTCTGACTGGATGGTTCTTATGCTGTTGAGGTCCTCACTAAGTAAGTACCTTGAGAATCTTTATAACCAGTGTTTTGAATTCTGCATCTGATAGATTGCTTATCTCCATTTCATGTAACTCTTTTTCTGGAGTTTTAATCTGTACTTTCATTTGGGCCACATTTTCTTTGTCTCCTTGTTTTCGCAGTCTCCCTGCATTTGTTTCTATGTATTAGGTAGAGCTGCTTTGACTCTGTGTCTTGGTAGTGTGGCCTAATATAGTAGGTGTCCTGTAGGGTCCAGTGCCACAGCCGCCCCTATCACCCAAGCTGGGTACTCAAGGTGCACCCTTCATGTAGGCTGAGTACACCCTTCTCTTGTAGTTGAGCCTTGGTTGCTGTTGGCAGATCAATGGGTGGGATTTACCCAGGACAGTCAGCTGCAAGGACTGGCTATGACTACAGACCACCAACCTCCACCCTACATGGAGGATCACTGTGCAGAGGCAGGGTGGTGGTGCTCCAATGTCGTCTGTAGCTGTCCACTGGGTACACTGGCCCTGGGGCTTTCCGCATGGTGCAGGCCAAGGTCAGCCCCCACCTGTGTTTTGCCCGGGGCCACCCTGCCTGAGCTATAAAGCAATCTGAGATGGCTGCTACTTGTCCTGGGCTTGGATATTCCCAGGTGAAGTCAAGCGGTGAATATAGGCTGGCTGCTGCTGCTAGTGCCGAGCCTGGGGCTCACCGAGGCCAGCTATTACTTGTTTGAGAGGATTTAGGAGTTGTGTGGTATGAGCTAAAACTGGCCATTCAAGGGAAAGCAGCTTGGGTGGGCCTGTAAATTGGGTGGGGCAGAGTCTCTCAGGATCTCCAAGGCAGGTCAAACAGTGTTAGCCAGCTTGATGGAGTCTCAGATATGGCGCCAGCTTGCCAGCTCTGTTGGGGGAGGGTTTAGAAAAGGGACAATGGCCTCTTCTCACCTTGATGCCAGACACTTCAGTTCCTCCCTTTATGTTACTCCCTTGGTGCCTTTCAAGCTGCCACCCTGGTGCTGGAGCTCAGAGGGAGTGGGTTTGAGTAGGTGATTCTGTGTGTGGGTTCTTTAAGGGAAACTGTGTGGGGCTTCAGAGTTTTCTTCCACTGACTCTCTTCCCACTGGTTTTTGCTGCCAGAAGTTGTGGGGACTTATCTTCCTGGCACTGGAACACTGGGCTGTGGGGCCTGATGTGGGGCTGGGACTCCTCACTCCGGAGATATCCCTCCCAAATTTTTATCCACCACACGTGGATGAGGGACAAGCCCATTCAGAATTTGTGCCCCTCCTACCAGTCTGGATGGATGTGGTTTCTTTAATTCCGTAGTTGTCAGACTTCCATTCAACTCGATTCTTGACGGTTCTGAGCAATGGTTGTTCTATATTTTAGTTGTAATTTTGATATGGTTGTGCGAAGAGGCAAGCCATGTTTACCTATACCGCCATCTTAATATGTTGGTAACTTTAAAAATCAGCTATATCATGAACTTTTTAAGTCAACATCCATTGTTTATATTATGGTTGTGTGTGAGTCCTAACAAGAAACAGATGGAACACTCAAATTGGGTGATTTGAGAAGAGTTTAATAAGGGACCATTTACAAAAGTGGGCAGGGTATAGGGAAACCACTAGAGACAGAGCCAGTGAAACTGTGGGGCTCCATTACCATTCGTAGGCCCCAAAGTACCTGGACACCTAGAGCTGTGTAGATAGAGCCACCCGATAGTAGCTGTTAACTGTTGGGAAGGCATGCAGCCAGCCTGAAATGACCATGCAAGGAAGACAGCTAGAAACTACATATCCCAAATGGTCCTTCTACCTCCCTCTGATCCCCTGCTGGGGCTCTCCACAGGCAGAACCCATGAGAGGGCACAGGAGCCTGTAGGCAGAATCAACAGAGTTCTGTCTCCTGGGCACAAAGCTGGTGGAGAAGGGTAAATGGATCCAGAAGGCAAAGAGAAAATAGCACATCATGTGACTCCTATTCATAGCTGAGCACACTTCATGTTCCTCCCTTTCTTGAATAACTCTTATTTGCCTTGGAGTTAATCATTGGCTCTTTTTCTTCATTTTTTTTTTGTTCCTATGCTTTAAATCTAGTATTTGTTATTACTAAAGTTATTCAAACTCCTAAATAGTCAATCATTTCTACAAGGCTCATAATGAAAAAAGAACAGTCCTCTAAAGCCCACTGCCTCAGTTTTCTACTCCCCAAGGGCAACCATTTGCTACTCTCTGAAAGGTTTCTTTTGGAATTTCCCTTCATATCACTAAATAACATGCTTATCGTGACAACTCTTGCATTGTGCAGTGTAGGCATTATCTATCGATGACTCAATTTGAAAAATGAAGATTTTTTTCTTTCACTGTTCCCCCTCTTTGCTTACCACATACAGCCACACTTTCCATTCCCCAAGCCCCCCAATATAGATATATCATATTTTGGCTAAACTGATATTCATTCTTTATATTACTATGATTATGCAAATATAATTCATGGCTAAGCTGTGTAGTACCCCATGATTACTTTTCCTTGCTTGCTCAACTTTTTCTTTTCCCTGGAATTAAATTTTAAATTAAATTCTCCTGGTTTTCTCATTTGTGTAGTTTTCTGTATACTTACTGAGGCAAGACTGTAAGAAGCTAGGAATATTCCTGAACAAGTGGAATGGAGAAACTGAGACATGAAAATCAAACAAGGCCAAACAGTTTGATCAACTTGCAGCCAGCTGGTTAATCACAAGAACTTACCTCCCTTAACCAAGGACACTTGAGAGAGCGTGGCTTGTATCTCTCCTCCCTAACCAGAGAATACATACTTTAAATCTCCCTGGCCTGGGAAATAAAGAACAAGGGCCCAATTAAGGTCATTTGTGCCAAGGACAAATGAAGTCAGGGAAACAAATAACAAAAACCTCATTAAAAGCCGACAGACTCAAGATAAAACAGTATAGCAGACCAAAGAATATCCCCAAACTCCCTATGTGCTCATTCTGATGCATCAGCATATTAAAATCCAACTAGAAAACTAATGAATGGTCTGCTAAAATCCTCCCCTAAGATTCTCAGCTGCAGAAAGAAGATAAAAAACCCCCTCAGAACAAAGACATGGCGAGGGCTCACCCTATAGCAGGCCCATGCCCCTTACCGGGTATGAACTTTTATTTACTCCCAAGGAGATTTGCAGCCGGGGGACTAGTGGGCAGTGGCAGCTTGACCCGGGCTTAACCCCTGATTCTGTCTCCAGGGTCCCCTTTCTCTGACTTCCAGGTGAGCTCACAGCATCCCCACCTTGGCTCACTCCTTTCCTATAACTTTTCTAGGGAGCCAAAGCAGCCCTGCCTAGGCTCTCTCTGGTTACTTCTTCTATCCTAAGTCCTTCCTTTGTTTCACTGTCCCCAGCCTTAACAAATGTACTCTCCAAATCACCTGGGCTCATGTTGTGACATCTTTCCTACATGAAGTCAAGAACCCATACACTACAGGCCAGCCTGAGGCAGACCCACTACTGGCCAGTGCCTGTCCTGTAACACATAATAAGTTCATCTCCCTAATCTCCCTTTACAGTCTAAATCTCCTTTCAAATTGTTCAAATTCATTGAGTATCCCATCAATTTCATGTTCTTGAAGAATTCTTTCCTGACCTACTGCAATTTATATCTATTGCTCTCTACTCCTGAGGTTCAGCTTCCGTCTTGGAGTTTCCTTTCACTATAATTCTGGGAACTTCTTTCTGTCATCTCTCTCTTGAGTTACATCCCCTATTTCTTAGTTTCTATGTCTTTCTCTTTCTTGGTTCTATCCCTTGTTTTGATGCAACAGTTCTAGTAGCTTCTGAGAACTGGGTACAGGGGAGATAAATTTTTTGAGACTTTGCATATCTGAAAATGTTTAAAGTATCCTCACATTAATTAATTGTTTTGAAGGTATAGAATTCTAGGCTGGAATTCATTTTCCTTGGCAATTTGAATGCTTCATTGTCTTCTGGGTTTCAAATATTGCTATTGAAGTTCAGACCCATTCTGATACATGATCCTATGTAATTAATTTTTTTTCTTAAAAAGTAAGAATTTTGTCACATAACAAGAAGTCTAAAAAGTAGGGAAGTTTCAGGATTGTGGTTTTTTTTTTTTAATTTTATATATATTTATTTTTAGAGAGGGGAAAGGGAGGGAGAAAGAGAAGCATCAATGTGTGGTTGCCCCTCACATGGCCCCCACTGGGGGACCTGGCCCGTAACCCAGGCATGTGCCCTCACTGGGAATCAAACCAGTGACCCTTTGATTTGCAGCCTGTGCTCAATCCACTGAGCTACACCAGCCAGAGCTCTTTTGTGTCTTTTTAAAAGTGAAAAAACCTTTCCCAGAAATTCCTCACTGACTTCCCTTCCCACATCTTTGGCCAGAGCTGTGTCACAGTCTGTGATTAATTCAATCACTGATAGAAGGGGATAGGATGACTCTGATTGACTTGGACAATCAGGCTGGAGATAATGTGCCTTTTTGTGAGGAATAGATATCTGAACAAAATTAGGATTCTGTTAGCAGGTAAAGCGTGGGATGTCTGTTGGCTAGGCAACCAACAGTCTGTTATAGCATGGTATCTGGCACATAGTAAGCATTTAATATATATATATTAACTATTGTGGTTAACTCTTTTTTTTAATATATTTTATTGACTATGCTATTACAGTTGTCCCATTTTCTCCCCTTTATTCCCCGCCTCCCTGCATCCCCCATCCCACCCACATTCCCTCTCCCCCTTAGCTTATGTCCGTGGGTCATACATGTAAGTTCTTAGGCTTCTCCATTTCCTATACTATTCTTAACCTCCCCGTGTCTATTTTGTACCTACCATTTATGCTTCTTATTCCCTGTACCTTTAACTCCATTCTAACCCCTTTCCTTCTCCACTGATAGTCCTCCGTGTGATCTCCATTTCTGTGATTCTGTTCCTGTTGTAGTTGTTTGCTTAGTTTGTTTTTGGTTTTTTTAGGTTTGGCTGTTGATAGTTGTGAGTTTGTTGTCATTTTACTGTTCCTATTTTTGATCTTCTTCTTTTTCTTAGATAAGTCCCTTTAACATTTCATATAATAAGGGCTTGATGATGATGAATTTCTTTAACTTAACCTTATCTGGGAAGCCAAGGAAAGGCCCTACCTTCAAGATTACTCTATCCAGCAAAGCTATCATTTAGAATGGAAGGGCAGATAAAGTGCTTCCCAAAGAAGCACTTTCAGTGGAGGTCATTTGGGAGAAGATGGCTGAGGTCTTGATGTTTAGGAAGCCTCTGCTTAAACCCTGTTTTCAATACACGCATAGGGTCCCAGTCTCAACAGTGCTTAACATCCCTAGTCCAAACACCTTCTACCCCCCGGAGAATACACCTCAGTATTCAGGTGGTGTGGCAGGAATGACACGGGACTTAAGAGTTGGAAAATTTTAGTTTAAGTAATAGCTAATAAGCTTAGTAATCAATGCAGTAAAAGCTTTTGTTCCAGGAACTGAAGGTATGACCCACCCTGACTCCAGGAAACCAGAAGCAGTTCCACCTTTGTTCCTCAGGAGGAATGCACGCAATTCAAGATGGTATCTGAGCCACTGTCCTCCAGGGTGAGATGACCACCGCCTGGGGCACAGCTTAAGACCACTGCCCAGGGCAAGAATGCTGAGAAGTTGTTTTTTTAAACCAATTAACTTTTCCCTGAATCCCAAACCCCTTTCCTACACTTTGTTCTCCTTATAATAAGGGCCACTTTAAAATGGAATTTAAGATGGTCTGTTAGGGTATGAACCTGCCATCTTCTCAGATCGCTGGCCATCTGAATAAAGCGCCCATAAAGATTCAATCGCTAACTCACAGTTATTAACAACCACACCTAAAACAAAAACAAAAGCAAACTAAGCAAACAACTAGAACAGGAACAGAACCACAGAAATGGAGATCACACAGAGGGTTATCAACAGGGGAGTGGGAGGGGGAGAGAGGGGGGAAAGGTACAGAGAATAAGTAGCATAAATGATAGGTACAAAATACACAGGGGGAGGGTAAGAATAGTATAGGAAATGTAGAAGCCAAAGAACTTATATGTATGACCCATGGACATGAACTATAGGGCGGGAATGTGGGAGGGGGGGTGGGCAGGATGGAGTGAAGGGGGGGAAATGGGACAACTGTAATGGCATAATCAATAAATATATATATTTTTAAAGTGCTGATTTTCACCATGAAAAAAAAAAGATTCAATCACTGTCATTGCTTATTTGGTTTGGTAGTGAGTGACAGGCAGCCGGAACTCCGGTGTCTTTTCTGGTTTCAGAAACAGTAGTTGTCTTGCTCAGGTTGAAGATTTGGGTTTCAACTTGCTCTAATACCAGTACTGCCAGTTCTTATGTTATTGTCTCCCAGCTCTAAGCCCAACTCTTCTGTACCCAGCTTTGCAACACTGTGGTTGGGACTCTGAAAAACCACAGTAATTTTGCAAGCTGTTCCCTATTAGGCTCTGCCCATAGAGGGCAACAGAGGGAAACTGGAAGGCTGGGGAAATAAGAAGCGCAAGCTACTTCCTGTTTTCTTCCTACTGATGTAAGCAGCACCCGGGAATGCTTCCACTGCAGCAGCAGGTCCTTCCTCCAGCAACAGTTCAAGTTAGTTTGTGGGTTTTTCTGACACTCACAGAACCAGCCTCATCATGCCCTAGCTGAGCAGCAACTCCTTCTCAGAGGTCTGGGTCCAAGCCTCATGGGTCCCTCCTCTAAGCTTCTAGGTTCTAATAGTTCCATCTTTTTTCATTTTTCTTCCAGCCCTGGGAGTGATATCTTAGAGTTCCCTTTTTACCCTTTTAGTTACCTAGTTAACAGCTTTATGCCTAGTTAACAGTTCTTTATTATTAAATTCCTTCTGTTAAAATAATTGGTGTCGTTTCTGTCTCCTGACTAGATCCTGACTGATATACCCACTTTCAATGACACCTCTTCTTTTTTTTCAGCCCCACTGACACCACACATTCAGAGATATGGGTTGCCTCCAAATCCTGAGTCTTTCTGAAACTGGAGTTTCACACCAGCAATTAGCTTGCATCTTGGCATCCCTACCCTCTTGAGAAACTTAAGAGTCAGCCTCTTCTGGTCTGCTGGGTCAGTAACTGCTTGTCTATCTGCTTTCTTCTAGAATTTTGTTGTTGTTTTCTCTGCCAATCTCTTTGTCCCAGTAGAGTTTTGCTTTTTAAAAAAAATCTTGTTTAATGAAATTTTGGGGAGGAAACTCATTACTTTTAAAAATAAGAACAAGAGACTAATTTTTAAAGGGAATGCCAACAAATTTGGAGAAAATATTTCCATAAGAAGTCAGGGTGGTTGTTTCCTCTGGGGAAGGAGAGTGGAGCAGGATCCAGGAAGAGGCGAATGGGGAACTTCTTTTACTCTATTTTGAAATCCTATATATGAGCTTCAATTATTCTGTGCATGATACATTTCACAATTTTTGAACAGGTAAACATCAGCATATAACTGCTGTCAGGGAGTATGTATTCAGCTGCAAAGAACAGACACTTGACCACAGAGGTGCAGTCAAACAGGAGTATATTTTTCTCTCATTATAAAGTTTAGCGGAAGGCAGTCAAGGACTAGTACCATGTCTTCATGGTGCCATGGACACGGAGGCTCCTGTTAGCTTTGGGTAAGACCATTCTTGGCTTTTGTCTTTATGTTGCCTAGATGGCTGTTTCATCGCTGAGTATCACATCCATATTCCAGGAAGCATGGCGAAGGACAAAGGGCAAAAAGCCAAAGAGACAGGCTATCTGAGTTGGCCCCCCTTTAAAAAGCATTCCTTGTATACCTGAAACTAGTATTATACTATATGTCAGTTATATCTCAATTTAAATAAATAATAAAGTTAAAAACAAAAGTGAAAGCAGGCCCTCATATATTTAAATCATGATTAAAATTTATTTATGATAAAATAAAAAGTAAAAACTAAAATCTATGGAAAAGTGTATGAAAAAAATGAGACCGGGCTTAATTAAAGAAGTTTACATTTATGAGTAACTAAAATGGCTTTCCAGACCCCTGGCACTATTTCCAAAATGTCCTTGCTCTCTGGTTATTTACTGTAAATTACAGAATGAAATGTATGTGAGTAACTGTCTCACAAACTATGCTTGGCCCTGTGTGTCTTGGTTCTGTGTTGTAAATACAGAAGAGCAAAGGCACTATTATGAACAATAATAAGTCAGAATATTGAAGCAGAATTTGATGTTACCTATTTATTGTCAGATTTAAAAAATTATGCCATAAGCACTTGCAAAATTTGCATATGTAAGTCTGCCTAAATGTATGCTCATGAAAACTGGATAATGGAGTTCCAAGTAGTCCAATTTTTTCTTATAAACCCAGATCTATGTAGTGCAGACCCTCTCTCTGAATATTACTAGGAGGCAAATACAAACTTTACATAAATATTTTGGTGCTCCTTTGAAATATGAACAATAAAAATTAAAAAAGCTTTCCTGAATGACCCAAGCAGCAACTTTGCTCATTTGTCAGTATCTAAGACTCTGTCACAGGCCACCCCAAACAAAGAAACCTGGAAAGGTGATATTTTTACCTGGGCACATGGTCACCCTGAACAAAACCAGGGCCATGTGAGGAAGGATGGTTTGTGAGGAGAATTGTTTGGAGCGGGCTACTGACATGCTGTGAGTCCTCCTCCCTTGCCCAGGAGGAGGGAGAGGAGAAGCAGGCTGGGCACAGTGGATTGTATGTAGGCAACTAACAGCATCTCCCACAGTTGCCATAAGGACTAAAATAGACAATATTTATAGAGCCCCTAGCACAGTGTCTGGCACACAGTGATCACCCGTTATGTCCAACCTCTTTAAAAACTATTTATCCCTAGATATCTGGCCCATTAAAGAGGAAGACAACCCTGATCACTGTGGCTCAGTTGGTTGGGTGTCATCCCAGAAAGCGAAAGGTCACTGGTTTAATTCCTGGTCAGGGCACATACCTGGGTTGCAGGTTCTGGCCCCAGTCAGGGCGTGTACCAGAGGCAAGTGATCAATGTTTCTCTCTCACACTAATGTTTCCCTCTCTTGCTCCCTCCCTTCCCCCCTCTCTAAAAATAAAGAAATAACATCTTTTAAGAGTAAAACAAAAAATGAACTAGAGAACCTAACAGATAATTTCAGTAATACTAAATATAAGAAACATTGCTGATCTTTAATGCTTATTGTTGTGAATTTTTTTTTCTTAATTCGTGATTGCACATAGAAAGATATACAACTTCTTCCATGGAGAAAGTCTAATTCTTAAAAGGTACATGCAGCTCAGTATGTGAGGGGAAACATAATGCATGTACCTTGCTTCGCTGTAGCATCCTTACAGCTTTCTTTTAGCTCCATCTCCAATCTGGAAAAGGGAATTCCCTCCATCTTTACATCCTTTTTCGGTCACCTACTAACTCCATTTATAGTACCTTATTTGTCTTTTTCTGCACTGGAACCCTGTGTTCTCTCTCCTCTGATTGGTATTTATTTGGCTAATAAATGAGTATTAGTAATGTTATAAAGAACAACATGACACTAAAATGTTTGCTGTGTTAATTAGAATGCTTTTGGTTGCAAGGAGAGAATACTTGCAAAAACTGGCTAAAACTGGCTCGAAAATAATGGCATTTCTTTTTTTTTAAATATATTTATTGATTATGCTATTACAGTTGTCCCATTCCCTCCCCCACTCCACTCCATCCTGCCCACCCCCTCCCTCCCACATTCCCCACCTATAGTTCATGTCCATGGGTCATACTTATAAGTTCTTTGGCTTCTACATTTCCTACACTATTTTTACCCTCCCCCTGTCTATTTTCCACCTATCATCTATGCTACTTATTCTCTGTACCTTTCCCCCCCTCTCCCCCTCCCACTCCCCTATTGACAACCCTCCATGTGATCTCCATCTCAATGGTTCTGTTCCTGTTCTAGTTGTTTGCCTAGTTTGCTTTTGTTTTTGTTTTAGGTGTGGTCGTTAATAACTGTGAGTTTACTGTCATTTTTACTGTTCCTATTTTTGATCTTCTTTTTCTTAGGTAACTCCCTTTAACATTTCATATAATAAGGGCTTGGTGATGATGAACTTCTTTAACTTGACCTTATCTGAGAAGCACTTTATCTTCCCTTCCATTCTAAATGATAGCTTTGCTGGATACAGTAATCTTGGATGTAGGTCCTTGCATTTAATCTTGGGTAATGTATTTATGATGTGCCTTGGTGTGTTCCTCCTTGGGTCCAGCTTCTTTGGGACTCTGTGAGCTTCCTGGACTTCCCGTAAGTCTATTTCCTTTGCCAGATCAGGGAAGTTCTCCTTCATTATTTGTTCAAGTAAGTTTTCAATTTTTTGTTCCTCCTCTTCTCCTTCTGGCACCCCTATAATTCGGATGTTGGAATGTTTCAAGATGTCCTGGAGGTTCCTAAGCCTCTCCTCATTTTTCCGAATTCTTGTTTCTTCATTCTTTTCAGGTTGGATGTTTCTTTCTTCCTTCTGGTCCACACCGTTGATTTGAGTCCCAGTTTCCTTTGCATCACTATTGGTTCCCTGTACATTTTCCTTTGTTTCTCTTAGCATAGGCTTCATTTTTTCATCTGTTTTTCGAACAGATTCAACCAATTCTGTGAGCATCTTGATAACCAGTGTTTTGAACTGTGCATCTGATAGGTTGGCTATCTCTTCCTCACTTAGTTGTATTTTTTCTGGAGCTTTGAAGTGTTCTGTCATTTGGGCCATTTTTTTTTGTTTGTCTTGGCGCATGTTACTTTAAGGGGCGGAGCCTTAGGTGTTCACTGGGGCGGGGTAATGCTGGTCTCTGCGCTGTGATGCTGTACGTGGGGGAGGGGCCGAGAGGGAGCAATGGCGCCCGCTCCCCTCTCCACCGGACCTCAATCTTTCACTCTGCTACCCACAATCAAACTGGGCCCCTCTGGTGCTGGTTCCCGAGTGGGTGGGCCTGTGCACACTCTAGGCCCCTGTGGGTCTCTCCAACGACCTCTCCTGTGAGGCTGGGAGTCTCTCCTGCTGCTGCCCTAACCCGCACGGGCGTTTTCAATCAGAGGTTTGAGGCTTTATTTCCCGAGCTGCAGCCCTGGGTTGCGCGGTCTGCTTCGCTCCCTGCCGTTCGTCCTGTTTATCCATGAGCGAATGTGGGGTCGCGGGGTGCTACCCACTGCTCTGCCTGCCCCGTTCTCCGCCACTCTGAGTCCGGCCCTCTCGGTTTATCTGTGCGCCAATGTGGGGCCGCAGGGTCTGCTAGTGCTCGGACTGCCTGCGCCGTTAGTCCCACCCTCCGCCAGTCTCAGTCCCGCCACAGCCACGCGAGTCCTCTCCACCCCGGTTCCCGTCTCCGCCCCTCCTACCGGTCTGGATGAATGTTTATTTTTTATTTCCTTGGTGTCGGTCCCCCTTACCGTTTGATTCTCGGTCAGTTCTGGTTGTGCGAGGAGGCGCAGTGTGTCTACCTATGCCGCCATCTTGATTCTCCTCATAATGGCATTTCTTAACTTATATAGTATGTCTTGAAGCAGGTGATTCCAGAGTTGTCTAATGCAGTGGCAGAACATTATCAAGGATTTAGGTGGGTTTTTTTTCCTTACTGTTTCCCTATCTTTAGTATGTTGGATTTTATCTTCACAGTTTTGCCTCATGATCACAATATGGCTGTAGCTTCAAGCATCACATCCTCACAAAATAGCATGCGGGGGAGCAAAAAAGGGGAAATATTTCCTGTCTTGCGTTCCAAGAGTAAGCAAAACTTTCCCAAACTTCCCCCATCAGACTTCCCCTCAGATTTCTTATTTTTCTTGTATTCTTTTTTTAAATTGAATTTATTGGGATGACATTGGTAAATAAAATTATATAGGTTTCAGGTGTACAATTCTGTAACACATCATTTGTATATTGTATTGTGTGTTTACCACCTTAAGTCTTCTTTCATTACCATTTATCCCTCCTTTACCCACTTCTACCTCCCCCCAACTCCCTTCCCCTCTGGTGATCACCATACTGTTGTCTGTGTCTCTTGATATTTTTTACTGTGTTTAATCCCTTTTTTTTTTTCACTCAGCCCCTAACCCTCCTCTCTTCTGACAGCTGTCTGTTCTCTTTATCTATGAGTCTCTTTTTGTTTGTTAGTTTATTTTGTTCATTAGATTTCACATATAAGTGAAATCATATGGTACTTATCTTTCTCTGATTAGCTTATTTCACTCAGCATAATTCTCTCCAGGTCCATCCATGTCGTGGCAAAAGGTAACATTTCATTCTTTTTTATGGCTAAGTAGTATTCCATTGTGTAAATGTAGCACAGCTTTTTTATCCACTTATCTACTGACGGACTCTCACATTTCAATGGCCAATTTTGGATCATATACCCATGCCTAAACCCACCAGACAAAAGGAATGAAATTGTTCTAATTGCCTGGGAGTGACGGGGGAATACTTTCCCTGAGCACATGGCTATAGAAGGTAAGCCTAGAAGGAGAAATGGATTTGGGTGGGTAACTAATAGTGTCTGCTATATTTGGTAATTCTGAACTACTGCAAAAACAAAACAGTGCAGGAAATGCTTGAAAAGAGGTTAAGGTGGGGAGAATCCCTTGGCTGGTTCTCCTGATTCCTTCATGGAATAATTTCCAACTTTTGACATGGAAAGCCTTATGTGCGGTTTTAAGTTCTTTCAACTTACCTCCCTTACTCCAGACACCTGGATACTACAACTTGGGCTGTAGCCTACTTTTGCAGTTTGGGTTCAACTGTTCATTCCAAATACTAAACAGACTGAACAGTGTTATGGAGGAATAAATTCTAACCTGACTTGACAAGGGGCCATGTTTTATCATCTAACTCTGCCGAATGTGTCACCACAATCCTTATCAGCTTTGCAGAACCTCTCTTTTGTTAATGCGGACCCTCCCCATCTACTACTCCTTAGACTAGAGGACTTTGTACAAAGGGGAAGAAAACCAGTGCCCTTTAAAATTCTTGTGCCAGGGCCCGCCCTGGCTGGTGTGGTTCAGTGGATTGAGTGCCAGCCTGTGGACCAAAGAGTTGCCAGTTCAATTCCCAATCAGGGCACATGCCTGGGTTGTGGGCCAGGCTCCCAGTAGGGGGCATGTGAGAGGCAACCACACACTGATGCTTCTCTCCCTCTCTTTCTCCCTCTCTTCTCCTCTGTTTAAAAATAAGTAAATCAATCTTGTTTAAAAAATTTAAAAAATTCTTCTGCTAGGTATTTCACATGGCCATTTTATTTGACTCTCACAAGAACCATCAGAACTAGATAACATCATCCAAGTCCAAAGATGAAATAACCTCTCAATCAAGAATTACATTTGTGACTCAAACCCAAGCCTGTCTCTTTCAAAGCTCACATCCCAGACCAGCAGGTAGAAGTTTCCCAGACTCTTTACTGTTTGTTTTAGTACATTCTCACCTTGGTCTTTCCTTAAGGGGAGGAAGGAGAATAAATCTGGAATCAGAACACCTGGCTTAGGGCCTCAGTGTCCTCATGAAGTTGTACCTCTGTGGCTACAGGCAGGGCAGGTCACTTCACCAAATCTACCATTTGACTTAGAGTTCGGTTATTTCACCACTCTGGACCTTGGATGATAATATCTACTTCTTATAGTTCTTATGAAAATCAAATAAAACAGACACGTGAAATACCTAGCACAGGCTTTAAAAGAATATATACTCTCACTTGTTAATACATAAGTAATGAAAACATCTACCTTGTAGGGTTGCTGTGAAAATTAAGCAAAGTAATAGATCTGAATTCTCTTTATAAACTCCAAGTACTATGTGAATGTGGTAAGTCATTATTGTGGATGGATTTACTATTTATCAACAGAAAATGGGAACTTCCTGATGCTGTTTTGCACCAATATAAGAGATATCATATTCCAAAATGAGTGTGGGCAGGTACACAAAAGCACATACTCAAAGATTCTCAAATACCTTCAACAATTTAAGTTATAAAGGCATCAAGAGAGGGAAGGAGGATTTGTGAAGAGGATTCTTTGGAGAAGACTATTGCCAAGCTATGAGTATGCATCACACCCCAGGCCCGCAGCCTGGCCTGGAGGGAGAGGGAGAACTACCTTCTAACCTCCAGCCTCATGAGAGGGGGCATTAAAGGGACCCCTTAAAAAGGTTGCTATGTGTTCCTTGCAGTTGAGGAGGCAGGACTGGAGTCTGAGTTAAGACAGCCTGTGGCAGTGGGAGAGAGGGGCTGCTCTGGAATCAGTCAGGACTCCCATTATGTGGGAGCCATGGGAGGCAGAGTCAGGCTGGAGCCTTCTTTTGTTAACCTTTTTGGAAATATAAGATATACACTAAAATGTGCAAAATAGTAGGTTTACAGCTTGATGAATTTTCATCAACTGAAAATCCCCATAAAACCAGAAATTAATTACCAACATCCCATAAGCCCTGTGTGAGTACACAGGGAGTCCTTCCAGTCACAATTACTGCCCCCCAAGACTAACCACAATCTTGATACCATAGATCAGTTTTGCCTCTTTTTGTTCTTTATATAAATGCAATCATACACTATGTACCATTTAATGCCTGGCTTCATTTGCTCAACGGTATATTTATGAGAATCATCATATTGTATGTAGTTGTAGATACTTTATTCTCACTGTTGTATAGCATCTCATCGTGTGAATATTTCACAATTTACCTATTCTACAGTTGCTAGGCATTTAACTAGTTTCCAATTTGGGGCTATTATAAATAGCTATGGACATTCTAGCACGTCTTGTGGTAAACAAATGGTACACATTTCTCATGCAGATATACCTAGAAGTGGGGTTTCAGGGTCATTAAGGGTGGTATTTGTGAAATCTGGAGCAGTTTAAAGTCTTGCCCAAGAAAACTACTTGAAGAGAGTGTGAATTCAACAACGAGAGTCTCGGTAGAGTGTCCCTGTCCCCACCCTCACCCTCTCACCTCAGTCCCAGTGCTAGGGGCCAAAAGGAGGGCGGCAGTTGGAGAAACGGTATATGGTCTGAATCATACTGAGTTGATGAGCTGCAGTCAAAGGGACCCAGCAAGCCCTGGCTCATGTGGCCTGCAAACCAAAAGGTCACAGGTTCGATTTCCAGCCAGGGCAAGTGCCTGGGTTGTGGCCCAGGTTCCCCGGTTGGGGGCATGCAAGAGGCAACCAACTGATGTATCTCTTGCACATTGTTGTTTCTCTCCTTCTCTGTCTCCCTCCCTTTCCCTTTCTCTAAAAAGTAAATAAATAAAATCTTGTTTTAAAAAAAGGGACCCAGCAAGGGTGCTTCCCAAGAGCCCCATGGAGGAAGCGTTATGCTCAGGAACACAGCCCGGCCTATAGAAACGTTTGCATCTGTATCGGTCCTATCTCAACATGGGTGTTGTGACAGGATGGCACTGAAGAGGCCAGCATTTGGGCTCCAGTTCTGTCCTGGTTTTCATATGAGCAATTCTATTCCCTGTCTATGTAACTTTGGGAAGGTTATTTTCCCTCTCTAGGCCTCACTTTTCTCATCTTTCTGATGTATGTCTCCTTTCTGCTCTGAACTTCTAAGAATTACCTGTGTCTTAAACTCCTTGAAAACAGGCAAGTCTTCTCTTTCTTCCATATTCCTAGAGAGCACCTAAAGCTTTACACACCTATGGGCACATAGGTCACTGGTTAACAAAAGGCTTGCAATTTCATTTTCTAAAGAAAAACCTGCTTTTATGGGTCTGGTGATGCACATAATGAGGATTAAATTGGCATGTTAAAATTAACAACATGGTATGTGCCTATCCAAATACAGATGTTACACTGCACACTGACTTTATGGAAAAATCCATTTCCATTCTTGTCACACAACTGATCTTCTCTAAAGGAACAGAGCAAAGACTGTCTGTGCATTGTAAATTTATTGACTCACTATTTTATCCAAGGACATTGGGTAATTAGAAGATTCTAATATAGACCCAAAGAATTCTCTTCATCTGGGAACATTTTTATCACTTGCTACTACTGCCTTGTTCCTAATGCTTAGCATTTAAAGGTTATATTTTTTAAAAAAGACTCCAGACATTATGTAGTCACTGTCTGGAAAACCATTATATTTCAACAGGATATTATCACTCAGGCAGAGGAATCATTTTTACTGGGTAGGAAATTATTCCATTGTGCAGTTATTATTCTAGCAATTAGAAATCACATTGTGTGGCATACTATGAGACTGTCTCACTGAAGTTTGTTATTATAGTTCATATTTAAAATGTGAGGCTGCAGAGAGAAAGAAGATTTTTAAAAATTAATTAATTTTTAGAGAGAGGGGAAGGGAGGGAGAGAGGGAGAGAAACAGGGATCAGTTGCCTCACGCACACCCCTTACTGGGGACTGAATCCGCAACCTAGGCAGGTGCCCTGACAGGGAATCCAACTGGCAACCTTTTGCTTTGCAGGATGACGCCCAACCCACTGAGCCAAACCAGTCAGGGTGAGAAAGAAGCTTTTTCAATAGAAGCATGAACACTCTGAAGAACTCAGGCAGCTGGACAGGTGAGCCATGATGTAATTTTGTTTCTTAGGAAGTTGTTTTGGAGTTCCCCTGAAGTTCTCTGTCTTACTTCACCCACCAGCAGCTTTGGTTCCTTGTACTCATTACCTTTAGCCAAGGAAAATTTAGCTTGGCCCTCCTAGGGCTTTATATGGAACTGACAACTTAAAAATTGGTGTGGTTCCAAAAGTTTGCTGGAAACTCTGTCTTAGAATTCAGAACAAATTTCCTCAGTTTGTTATGAATGACTTCAGGCCACCGGAGCCCATTTTATCCATAATGAAGTGAGACTGAAGTATTAATGATAATCAGGAAGCCAGTTATTGAATAGAGTGTTATTTACCTGTGAAAAATCCACTCTAAGTTCCAACTTGGGAGAACAAATGCAGCTTGCCTTCTCTCTTCCACACTCCACTCTGTAGTCAGAAGTGGGAGTTCCTACAATTTGCGGGTTTGGAGTACACATGGCAGGAAAAGGAGTTGGAAGATGTCCAGAAGGCTGTGAGCAGAGGCAGGGGCTTCCCAGCAGTGACAGAAAGGAGAAGGGAAAAGGAACAGGGGCAGGCCCAGCAGTGACGCAGCAGTGGAGGTGGGAATATTTATAGCTTCAGCTACAATCCTGAGGAAAGTCCCTGGACTAAGGTATGATTTTGCTCATGGAACATTAGTAACCTGGGTGGTCATAATTGAGGGACTGTCCCAATCAATACACATCATGGAATATTTCAGATATACAAAAGATATACAGGATGTTATAACAAACACCCAGCTTAAAGTATAAAACATTTTGGATATAGCTGGAGCCCTCTGTGTACCTCAGCTCACTCTTATTCTCTCTACCCCTAAGACAACCACAAATTTGATTTTATAATTTCTGTGTGTATTTTTGTATTTTTAGTACATCTATGTCATATATATATACATATTATATATCCTGTAAGTTATATCCTACTATAAGTCATTAGGGATATATATTTAAACTAAATGATTTAGATACTTTTGCATATTTTAACATTCTATAAAATATAGCACACTCTATGTATCCTTCTGCAACTTGCTTTTACCTTTCAACATTATGTTTTAAAAATTAGTCTATCCCTGACCAGTGTGGCCCAGTTGGCTGGGTGTCATCCCGCAAAGTGAAAGGTCATGGGTTCAATTCCTAGTCAGGGCACATGCCTGGGTTGCAGGTTCAATCCCTGGTCAGGACACATGTAAGAGTCAACCAATCAATGTTTCTCCCCCACATCAATGTTTCTCTCCTTCTCTTTCTCCCTCCCTTCCTTTCTCTCTAAAAATAAATGAAATCTTTTTTTAAAAAATTAGTCTATGTTGATGATGTGGCTCTGGGTCATCCATTTTAACTACTGTATAGTATTCCATCTTATAAATAGACATGGGACCCAGCCATGCACTCACCCCTCTTTTCTGCCTCACATGGAATATTAGATTCTTAATTCATATCCAGAGCAACACCCTTTCTAAGGGCCAACTTGTCAGGTCCCTCATCTAAGCCCTTCCTCCTGAGCCTAGGAGAAGTTTTATCAGAAATGACAGGCTGCCTGGTAAGTATGGATTCAGAACATTATCTGACCTTGAGAGTTTGTCCTTGCCATGGGATAAGGACTGAAGAATTGCCTCCATCCCTGGTGGCAGGATGACTCATGTACCTGGAATTCCCTACCCTTTTCCCTTGGATGGAGGCCAAGTCATGCTGTCAACATGCAATTAATTCACTCTTTAAAAGGGAAAAGGAATCCTCAGGATTTAATATAACAGAATCATACAATGAAGAGCTGGAGAGTAACTTGTCCCTTCCTCCTTCCCCAACACCTCAGTATAGGACAAGACATATTTGGGCATGAGCCAAACCAACCATCTGAGATTTCAATGCAGCAGTTACTTGAGGTCTTTCTAAGAGGGACAGAGGAATGAGATTCAACAAGAAAAAGAAGCAGAGTGCTGGAATGGATGAGAATCACCCTTGTTGATTAATCATTGGCTTTTAGAGCCATCTCTCTCTCTGCTCAGCTCAATAGGTCAGAGAACCTCCTGGCAAAAGACGTTGTCCCAGGATTTCTGGCACTCCATTTCTGGCCTGTGTCAAGCATTCCTTGAGAATTGTCTGGCCAGTCTAGTGCTGGCGCCTGCCACATTGTTCTTTGCAGGACCTTTGAAGTAGGAAAAGAGCTTCTTTAAGTTCTAACCAATGGCTTTGACTGCATGGAGGCTGCTATTTCATCCCAGTTGGTGGCTTTCCCCAACACCCCTGTATCCTACAGGAAGGATTGAAAAAAAAGGCTGAAAGGTTAGAGGTGACATGAATGCTAGAGAAGCTGCAGCTCAACACCTGATTTGCCAAATTAGGTGCCAAGTGCCTAGGATATGCCAGACTCTGTTCCAGGAATACAGTGATGACCAAAACCAGACAACCCAGACATAGCCTCTGCCCTCTTGAAAATCACATTATAGTGCTGAACGGGTGGGGTGACCAACATTAATCAAACAATCATTCAAATGTAAAATACACCATGCTATGAGCCAGACTTAGGGAGGTCAGAGAGGGCTTCCTTAAAGAGGTGATGCTTGAGCTGAGATGTAAACATGAGTAGGTGTTAATAAGGCAAAGAGGGGGAGAGAGAGAGAGAGAACAGCAGGGGGATAAGATGGTACACAGCAAATAAAGAAGGCCCTTTGGTCTTTTACAGCAAATAAAGAGAGCAGCAGTGGGGATGAAGCAGGGGAGCAGGGTCCATACCACATGGAGCCCTGAAACTATGTTAAGTATTTTGGTCTTTATCCTAAAAGCAATGGGAAGCCATTGAGGGGCTTCAAATGGGGCATGGACATGATTGGAACTGAATTTTCAAAATGATCTTTTTGACTGTTATATGGAGGACCAACTGGAGAGGGGCTCACTGCAAGATTATTTTAGGTAATTTGAGAGATATTTAGGAGGTTAAATCAACATGACTTTGTGATAGTTTGAAAACAGGGGTGACAGGGAGGTGGGTGTCAAGGAGAGTTCACAGGTTTCTTCAATGGGTGCTGTTGCTGAGTGAGAGGAGACCACTGAAAGAGGACCAGCTTTGTGACAGAGGATTGAGTATTGAGTTTCAGGTACCTTTATGATATCTAAGAGGAGACACCCAGCAGACCCTAGCTGACTCTATATGGGTCTGGGGCTGAGAAGAGAGATCTGAGATCTGAGAGAGCTAGAGATCTATGTATCCTTGCATCATCTGCAAAAAAGGCAGTGATTCAGTCAGCGTTCCAAAAGAAAACAGATGGTACAATCAAATTAGGATAACTCAATGAGGATTAATAAAAGGACTATATTAGGTTTCTGCTGCATAACAAACAATACCATAACCTCAGTGGCTTAATGGACCAAACATTTTATTTCTAGCTCAGTTCTATGGGTTGGTTGTAGTTCAGCTGATTTATGCTGGGCTCAGCTAGACCAGGCTGACTCCAGACTTCAAGTCTCACTCATGCTGTTCCACAAACCTGGACCCCTCAGGGAATGCTGTCATATCAAACACTCAGACTTAGCCTCTGCTGTTGGCTGGTCAGGCATCCAATAGTGGACTTGGTGAGGAAAGCCTGTGTTGTGGCTGCTATGACATTGAGTTCAGAAGATCACTGAGGAAGCACCAGGGTAGCTAGCTGGAGGAAGATGCTGATTGACATCCAGGGATGGATCACCCAGTCCACCTAATTATTGACAGCTTCCTCTGCAGTAGCTGCCCTCTGGTGGAAATTTACATGGATATGAATACTTTCATATTTTGGGCTTAGTCTCAGAGGTCCATCCACATACCTTTTCTAATCTTGTTCTTTCCAAGTCCCTGACCAATTGGATAACCCACTAGTCATTGCCTACAAGTGCGGATACAGTAGTCTGGCCATCTCAGTCCCAACAAAGTAAACAACTAAATGTTCTGCCTCCTAGGAAAATTTTCCTTCATCATCATTTTCAGACTTACGGCTGAATGGGGTATATAGTACAGCAGTCATTAAATGTCTAGCTGGTGCCAGCACACCATGCAGACCCATTAGGGAAGCAGGCCCAGGCCCTTTCCTCCTCTGATAACAGATCATAGGGGATGGAGGCAATGAGGCCATAGATGTAACTGAATGAGGGGCAGAGTAGCAGTAAAAAGTAGGTACCATGGGATCTGAGCCACCTGCTTGTGCAGTTTTGCTTTTCTGATGTGCTTAGGCCTGGTTTCACATATTTCACTTCTGTTTTATAATGGGAAATTGCTATGCATGTCCAGTTTTAGGTCTGGGAGATTAGCTAACACTCAGTTCGTAACAATGGCCACCAATTATGAAGAACTTGACATATGCTACTGTGCTTTACATCCTTCTCACATTTTTCATAATTCACTCATTCAATCCTCATCCTATAAGTGGTAGATGGGTACTGTCATTATCCCTATTTTAGAGGTGTGAAAAGAGGATCTCAGAGAAGTTGAAATACCTTGCCCAAGGTCACAGAGCTAATAAGAGGCACAGAAGCAAGACTCAAATACAGAGATTTCTGACTCCAGAGCTCATCTGATAATACATGATAGATAGATACATAGATAGGTAGATAGTGTTGATGAGGAAAAAAAGTCCCTAGCCTTATCTTTTAGGGTGTTAACTAGAATCACAGACTTATTTAGAAGAGGCGTTAGCACAGTGGTCAAGTTGGTTGCAAACTGAAACTAGGAATTCTCACATGGTTGCCCTGGCTCCGAGGGCACAGAGCCACCATGGAGAAGCCCAGGGGTTAGCCTGGCCATAGATCCTCTTTCAGCCCTCACTTCTTTGAGGAATTTCTAGACCTCTTGAGGCAACCAACAGTACATGTTTCCAAGTCTTCTGAATGAGAATCACCTGGGGCAATTTTTATTGTAAAATTCAGAGTTGCATGTTGAAATAATAATATTTTGGATATACAGTACTGGGTTAAATAAAATATATTATTAACATTTATTTCATTAAAAAAAAAAGCCTTGGCTGGTGTGGCTCTGTGGATTGAGCACCAGCTGGTGAACCAAAAGGTTGCCGGTTTGATTCCTGGTCAGGGCACATTCCTGGGTTGTGGTCCAGGTCCCCCACTGGGGGTGTGTGACAGGCACCATGGACATGATGTACTAAGTCATCAGTTCTGAGGGTAAGAACCTCAATACCAGAGCAGGAGGGCAGGGGTGATTCCCAGAAAACCAGAGAGGTGAGGGGAATAGAAATACACTAAGCAGACAGGTGCATGAAGTAATTGGCATCCACTCAGTGGGACTTGTGAAACCAGGCTGTACTAACACCAATGCCCACACATAACGCTGGCCATGACAGCCAGTACAGGTGGTTTGAAGAAGCCAGCACAAGTGGTGCTGTGTTTATTATAGAATGAATTGTGTTATTCCCCATCCCCCTTTCCCAAATTCAAATGTTGAAGCCCTAAACCGCAATGTGACTGTATTTGAAGATAGGGCCTTTAGGAAGGTCATTAAGGTCAAATGAGGTCATAAGGGTGGGGCCTAATCCAATAGGACTGGTGCCTTTAGGAAAAGAGGAGGAGACATCAGAGAGTGCCCTCTTTCTCCCCACTTGCACAGGCAAAAGGCCATATGAAAGCATGGCAAGGAAGAGGCTTTCTACAAGCAAGGAAGAGCGGTCTCACTAGAAATCAGCACCAACAGCACCTTGATCTTGGACTTCCAGCCTACAGAACTGTGAGAAAATAAATTTCTGTTGTGTAAGTCACCTAGTCTGTGGTATTTTGTTATGGTAGTCCGAGTACACTAATATAGTGTTCTTATTAAATTGTAACTTAAGCTACAGTGTGGTTTCTCTGAAATTAGTAAAAGGCTTTTGTGAAGTATACTTTTAGAAAAGAACACA
Organism: Desmodus rotundus; assembly: GCF_022682495.2. Classification (NCBI taxonomy): domain Eukaryota; kingdom Metazoa; phylum Chordata; class Mammalia; order Chiroptera; family Phyllostomidae; genus Desmodus; species Desmodus rotundus. The sequence goes on from NC_071400.1 coordinate 73,346,388, forward strand.
GGATAAGATCTTTGGGATCTAGGGCTAGGCACAGAGTTCTTAGATCTGACACCAAAAGCATGAACCTCATCAAAATCAAAAACTTTTGTTCTCTGAAAGTCTACATGAAGAGGATGAGAAGGTAAGCTAAAGACTAGGAGAAAATATTTGCAAACAACATATCTGATAAAGTACTACCAACTATAATATATTTTTTAAAAATCTCAAACCCGCAAATTAAGAAAACAAACAATCCAATTAGAAAATGGGCAAAAGACATGAAGAAACACTTCACTGAAGAAGTATACAGATGACAAATAAGCACATGAAAAGATGCTGAACATTATTAGTCATCAGGGAAATTCAAATTAAGACCACAATGACATACCACCACACACATATCTGAATGTTTACAAATTAAAAACACTAATAACACCAAATGCTGAAGAAGATGCAGAGAAAGTGCATCACTCAAATATTGCTGGTGGGACTATAAAATGGTACAGGCACTCTGGAAAATAGTTTATTAGTTTCTTTAAAAATTAAACATGCAATTACTATAAAACTCAACAATTGGACTCCTGGGTATTTCCCTGTACATGAATGTCCATAGCAGCTTTATTTGTAATAGCTTAAGATAAGAATCAGCCCAGCTGTTCTTCAACAGATGAATGGTTAAACAGATTGTGGTATTCCATACTACGGAATTCCATACCATGTATTATTCCATACAATGGAATACTACTTAACTAAAGAACCCATTAGCAAGATGAAAAGAGAACCCGCTGTATGGGAGAAAATATTTGCCACTGATATACCTGATAAGAGTTTAATCTCCAAAATATACAAAGAACTAATGCAACTGAACACCAGGATGACAAACAATCCAATTTAAAAATGGGCAAAGGATCTGAATAGAGACTTCTTCAAAGAGGGCACACAGAGGGCCCAGAGAAATATACAAAATGCTCAATATCACCAATCATCAGAGAGATACAAATTAAAACCACAATGAGGTATCACTTTATACCTATCAGATTGGCTACCATCAACAATGTGTTGGCAAAGTGTGGAGAAAATGGAACCTTAGTACACTCTAAAAAATTAAAAATGGAACTCTATTTTGATTCAGTGATTCTACTTCTGGGAATATATCCTAGGAATCCTGAAACACCAATACAAAAAAATACATACACCCCTATGTGCATAGCAGTGTTATTTACAATAGCCAAGATCTGGAAACAGCCTAAATGCCCATCAGTAGATGAGAGGATAAAAAAGCTGTGGTACATTTATACAATGGAATACTACTCAGCAGTAAAAAAGAAGGAACTCTTACTTTTTGCAACAACACGGATGGACTGGGAGAATATTATGCTAAGTGAAATAAGCCAATCAGAGAAACACAAGTACCAATATGGTGTCACTCATATGTGGAATCTAATGAACAAAATAGAAACAGAAGCACAGTTGCATGGAACAGACAGACAGCTGTTGGGGGGTGGGGATGGACTGGATGAAAGAAGGTGAAGGGATTAGCCAAAGAACATATAGGTACAACCCTGGACATGGACAATGATGAGGGGATTGCCTGAGGGAGGGGAGAGGGACTGGGTAGAGATGGACAAAGGGAGAAAAATCGGGGACAACTGTAATAGTATAAACAATAAAATATAATAAAAAGAAATGTATTATTGATACACAAAACAACTTGGATGAATCTCTAGAGAATTATGCTAAAAAACCAGCTAATCCTAAAATGTTATATACTGAGTGATTCCATTTATGTAACATTTTTGAAATGACAAAGTTTTAGAAATGTAGAACAAATTAATGGTTGCATGGGTTCAGGGGCAGAGGTGGGAGAAAGGTGAGGTGTATAAAGGGGCAAGAGGAAGGTCCTTGTGGTGATGGGACTGTTTAGTATCTTGACAGTGGTAGCAAATAGATGAGTCTATACAAGTAATAATATTGTATAGAACTTATCACACACACACACGAGTACAAGTGAAACTAGGGAAATCTGAATAATATTAGTGGATTGTATCAATATCAATATCTTAGTTGTAATATTATAATACAGTTTTCCAAAATATTACCACTGGTGCAAACTGGGAAAAGTATACACATGATCTCTCTGTGTTATTATTTCTTAACTGCATGTGAAGCTATACTTATCTCAATAAAAACTTCAATCAACAAAATATTAGCAAACCGCATCCAGCAATATATTAAAAAGATCATCCACCATGACCAAGTGGGATTCATCCCAGGGATGCAAGGATGGTACAATATTCGCAAATCAATAAACATAATACATCACATCAACAACAGCAAAGACAAAAATCACATGATCATATCAATAGATGCGGAAAAAGCGTTCGATAAGATACAGCACCCATTTCTGATAAAAACACTCAGCAAAGTGGGAATAAAGGGAGCAGTCCTCAACATAATTAAGGCCATATATGAGAGACCTACAGCCAACATCACATTCAATGGACAAAAACTTAGAGCTTTCCCACTAAGATCAGGAACAAGACAAGGATGCCCTCTCTCACCACTCCTATTCAACATAGTATTGGAAGTCCTAGCCACAGCAATCAGACAAGAAAAAGCAATAAAAGGCATCCAAATTGGAAAGGAGGAAATGAAACTGTCACTGTTTGCAGACGACATGATAGTGTACATGGAAAACCCTATAGACTCCACTCAAAAACTACTCGACCTAATAAATGAATTTGGCAAAACAGCTGGATACAGAGTCAATACCCAGAAATCAAAGGCATTCCTGTACACCAACAACGAAACTGCAGAAACACAAATCAGGAAAAAAATCCCATTCGATATAGCAACAAGAAAAATAAAGTACCTAGGAATAAACCTAACCAAGGAGGTAAAAGACCTGTACTCAGAAAACTATACAACACTGAAGAAAGAAATTAAGGAAGATACAAACAAATGGAAGCATGTACCATGTTCATGGATTGGAAGAATTAACATCATCAAAATGGCCATACTACCCAAAGCAATTTATAGATTCAATGCAATCCCTATTAGAGTACCCATGACATATTTCACAGATATAGAACAAACATTGCAGAAATTCATATGGAACCATAAACAACCTCGAATAGCAGCAGCAATTTTGAGAAAGAAGGACAAAGCAGGAGGTATCACAATACCTGATATCAAACTGTATTACAAGGCCACGGTAATCAAAACAGCCTGGTACTGGCATAAAAACAGGCACATAGACCAATGGAACAGAATAGAGAGCCCAGAAATAAACTCAAATCTATACGATCAATTAATATTTGACAAAGGAGGCAGGAGCATAAAATGGAGCAAAAACAGTCTCTTCAACAGATGGTGTTGGGAGATCTGGACAGCTACGTGCAAAAAAATGAAACTCGATCACCAACTTACGCCATACACGAAAATAAACTCAAGATGGATAAAAGACTTAAATATAAGCCGTAACACCATAAAAGTCCTTGAGGAAAACATTGGCAGGAAAATCTCAGACATTCCACGCAGCAACATCCTCACAGACACATCCCCTAAAGCAAGGGACATAAAGGAAAGAATAAACAAATGGGACCTCATCAAAATAAAAAGCTTCTGCATGGCTAAAGAAAACAGCACCAAATTACAAAGAGAACCAACAATATGGGAAAACATATTTGCCAATGATACCTCAGACAAGGGCCTGATCTCCAAAATATATAAAGAACTCACACGACTCCACTCCAGGAAGACAAACAACCCAATTAAATAATGGGCAAAGGACTTGAACAGACACTTCTCCAAGGAAGACATACAGAAGGCCCAGAGACATATGAAAAGATGCTCAGCATCACTAGCCATCAGAGAGATGCAAATTAAAACCACAATGAGGTATCATCTCACACCAGTCAGAATGGCCAACATAAACAAATCCACAAACAAATGTTGGAGAGGATGCGGAGAAAAGGGAACCCTCGTGCACTGTTGGTGGGAATGCAGACTGGTGAGGCCACTGTGGAAAACAGTATGGAATTTCCTCAGAAAACTAAAAATGGAACTGCCCTTTGACCCAGTAATTCCGCTGCTGGGATTATACCCTAAGAACACTGAAACACCAATCCAAAAGAATCTGTGCACCCCAATGTTCATAGCAGCACAATTTACAATAGCCAAGTACTGGAAGCAACCGAAGTGCCCATCAGCAAATGAGTGGATCCAAAAACTATGGTATATTTACACAATGGAATTCTATGCAGCAGAGAGAAAGAAGGAGCTTATACCCTTTGCAACAGCATGGATGAAACTGGAGAGCATTATGCTAAGTGAAATAAGCCAGGAAGTGAGGGACAAATACCATATGATCTCACCTTTAACTGGAACATAAGCAATAGAAGGAAAAAGGAAACAAAATATAACCAGAGACATTGAAGTTAAGAACAATGTAACAATAGCAAGGGCGGGGGTGGGGGTTGGGGGCGGGGACAGTGGGTAGAGGGGATTACAGGAACTACTATAAAGGACACATGAACAAATCCAAGGGGGAGGGTGGAGAGGGGGGAGGGAAGTGGGTTCACCTGGGGTGGGGTGAAGGGATGGGGAGAAAAGGCATACAACTGTAATTAAATAACAATAAAAAAATAAAAATAAAAATAAAAATGCAATTAAAAGTAAAAAAAAAAAATAAATAAAAACTTCAAATAAAAGTATGTATTTCTTATTGTGGGACAAAGAAAAATGTTTGAAAGCTACCACAGTGTTGTGTAAGTAACTCAAATTTTCATTCTCCACACAAAATTTTTATTGTTTCTTCTTATGAGCTTCCACTGTAGTGCTTATCATTATTGTTTCATAATTGTTTGTAGACTGTCTCCTGACACACTGAGCTACGGAATGTAGGGGCCATGATTTATTCTCTGTAGCCTTAGTGCTGGCTCAATTTAAGCCTTAATATGCTTTGGTTGAGTTAAATTATTCAGCTCTATATACACCATGGGGTTTTGCTTATACTAAATCTTCAATAAATTCTGTTTTTTTTTAATTTTTTTAAAGATTTTATTTATTTATTTTTAGAGAGAGGGGAAGGGAGGGAGAAAGAGAGCAAGAGAAACATCAATGTGTGCTTGCCTTTCACATGCCCCCCACTGGGGATCTGGCCTGCGACCCAGGCATGTGCCCTCACTGGGAATTGAACTGTCAACCCTTTGGTTCGCAGGCTGGTACTCAAGCCACTGAGCCACAACAGCTGGGGCAAATTCTGTTGATTTGAACTAATTTATAGTGAGTTCATTAGATGTCTTTTTGCTTTATTTCTCAGCAGAGATGGGGAGGACCCTTGATTCAAGCAGCATTCTCCTCACCAGGATGAAGGTAGTGACTGTCAGGGCATTTCTGGGGCATAGCTATCTTCCATTCTAAGATACCATGAGTCATTTATTAGTTGACCATCAATTTAATAGGAGCTTTTCAGGGGTAGGGGAGAATTAAGTGGTACATTTGATTCTAGAAATGTTAAAACGTAAGGTCATTGTGTGCCTTTGACTCAAAATATAAGGGCAATGAAAGAAAAGTGACCTTACAGTCTGAAAACCTGCTTTTTTTTGTCTTGGGCGGCACAGACTGCTTTCCCAAATTGGATACTGTATTGGAAAACAAGAAAGGAAAGAAGGAAAGAAAGAGAGAAAGAGAGAGGGAGGGAGGGAAGAAGGAAGGAAGGAAGGTAGGATAAGGAAGGAAGGGAGGGAGGGAGAGAGGGAAGCAACGGTGGGAGGAAGAGAGGAGGGAAAGAAAGAAGGGAGGAAGGGAGGGAAAGAAAGAACATTTTTCTCAAGTGTAGGAGGTAACTATTGCAGAAAGGAGCATGTCTGAAGTGAGTGAGTTATACCATATGAACACCAAAAATCTGGAGTGTTTTCTTAGCTAATATTACCCACTAAACCAAAGGGTGGAAGATTATGCATTCCTGCTGGCTGATGCTGCTGACAGCATGCTGCTTGGACAGAATCCCGGAAACTGCTGGCAGACGCATAATTTCTCTTTAACTCCTTAACTGCTAGTACATTCATTCTCCTTGTCTTTCCAAATTCAGTCCACCTTAAGGACTTTCTTTAAATCTTCAGGATAGTTCTTCTTGCTAGTTATGACTAAAATAAAATCACTTCCTTCTAAGGGATGATTTGGTTGCTCCCCCAGTTTCTGGCCCCTTCAAAAAAATTCACCTCATTGGTCAGGAACAGATGCTTGGAATTCCTCTTTGGCAAAAGGAATTCTTTTCAGCCGTCACTTTTAAATGCAAATAATCTCAGAGTGAGGATACAATTTATTGTAATATAAACCAGTCTGTCAGATATTAGCTATGAATTCTTGCTCACACAAATACAATACAACATGGGAAAAAAAAGTATGAATAAAAGACTGTATTAAGGGCCATGGCCTCTAGAGCCTGACAAAGAATCATTTTCTTTAGACGCTCATATTCTGGCATTTGTGGAGAAAGGGTGAAGTGCAATAATTTTAAAGTAAAATTCAAAGCACTGCCTGTGTTTCAGGCACTGAACTCGGTACTAGAGATAAAAAGAAATAGTTGCTACCCTTGAGGACCTCACGATGAAGTACAGGGGATAAAATATAGGAAGGGCAATTATAATATAAATACTAAGTGCTGAAAAATAGCAGAATATGTCACCCCAAAATACACCATTGTGATATAAGGATAATTTTAAATTAAAGGCAATTGAGAAAAAGCAAATACAAGAAGAGCTCTCTGCCCTCCCCCATTTGCCTAAAAGCAGGACATACATTTGTAATGGTGTGTCCCCACACCCGTCTACCAAGAAGGACAAGAGTTAATCACTGGAGACAACTCTAGATCCTTCTTAGCCCAGAGACATTACCAAAGGAATGTACATAACAAACTTTACTAACTAGATCTTATCTTCCATTATTAGCTGATCCCATGTATTTGCCTTCCCACAATTTGCCACCTTAGAAACCCAAAGTCCTTTGTTTTGTTAATTCTCTAAAAATTTACTGTGTTTTTGTTAAAATGCCATACAAGCCCAAGTTCTAACTTCCCCTCTTTGAGTTGCTCATCTCTGAGTGCTCCCATGTGTATGTGTAATGTACGTGCTAATGAACTTCTGCTAGCCCTAGCCAATGAACCTAAGATAGGTAGAGGGTAAGATGATAGGTGGAAAAAAGTGAACTTGACCTTTAGTTGGTAACACACACAAAAATTAACTTGAAATAGCTAAAAGACCTTAACAGTAGAGATAAAACTATAAAACTTCAGGAAAAAGAATTAGAGAAAATCTCCCCAGTTTTAAGATAAACAAAGATTTCTTAGACAGGAAACAAAAAACACCAGGCACAATAGAAAATCACTTGAGAAAATTACCCTTTGCAATGGCATGAATGGAACTGGAGAGCATTATGCTAAGTGAAATAAGCCAGGTGGTGAGGGACAAATACCATATGATCTCACCTTTAACTGGAACATAATCAACAAAAGAAAAAAGCAAACAAAATATAACCAGAGACATTGAAATTAAGAACATTGTAACAATAGCCAGAGGGGAGTGGGGAGGGGATAGTGGGGAGAGGGGTCTATAGGAGTTACTATAAAGGACACAAGGACAAAATCAAGAGGGAGGGTAGAGGTGGGGGAGGGAGGTGGGACTGGCTGGGGTGGGGTGGAGGGAAGGGTAGAAAATGCAGACAATTGTAACTGAATAAAACTAAATAAATAAATTTAAAACTGAAAAAAAAATTTAACACCTCTGCTTTTCAAAAGACACTATTAAGAAAATAAAAAGACAACCGACAGACTACCAGAAAATACTCATGATTTATCTATCAAACAAAGGACTTGCATGCTGAATGTATATATACAGCTGACCTTTGAACATCATGGAAATTAGGGGTACCAATTGCCTGCACAGTTGAAAATCCAAGTATAACTTCTGACTCCCTATAAACTTCACTACTAATAGCCTACTGTTGACTGGAACCCTTACCAATAACATTAACAGTTGATTAACACATATTTTATATGTTATATGTATTATATACTATATTCTTACAATAACGTAAACTAGGGAAAAGAAAATGTTAAGAAAATCATAAGGAAGAGAAAATAAAGTATTATGTGTGTTTATTGAAAAAATACAGTACTATATGTATTTATTGCATATAAGTGGACACATGCTGTTCAAACTCATGTTGTTCAAGGGTCAACTGTATAAAAATTCAACCCTGTAATAAGAAACAATACAATTAATGAATCAGCAAAAGATCTGAAAAAAGACTTCACAAAAAAAAGGCATACAAAATAGATGACATGAAAAGATAGTCAACATTATTAGTGATTAGGGAAATGCAAATCAAAACCACAATGAGATACCACTTTACATCTAATAAGATGTCTATAATAAAAAAGCCTTGGAATATAGTAAGTGTTGATGAGGATGTGGTAAAATGGGAGCCTTAATATATTGTTGGTGCAGCCACTGTGAAATAACAGTTTGATAGTTCCCTGAAAAGCTGAATACAGAATTACTATATGACCCAGAAATTCTATTCTTAGGTATATATCCAAAAGAATTGAAAAAAGGGACTTAAACATACTTGCATGCCAATGTTCACTGCAGCACTATTCACAATCACCTAAAGATGGTAACAATCCAAGCATCTACCAATGGGTGAATGGATAAACAAAATGTGATATATCAATACAGCAAAATACTATAGTCATAAAAAGTAATGACACATACTACTATATGGATGAAACGTGAACACATTATGCAGAGTGATCTAACCCAGACACAAAAGGACAAATATTGTATGATTCCACTTACATGAAATAGCAAGAATAGGCAAATTCATAGAGACATAAAGGAGATCAGAGAATGGGGAAAAGGGAGAATGGGGAGTTATTGCAGAATTTCTGTTTGGGATGATGAAAAGTTTTGGAAAAAGTGGTGATGGTTGCACAACATTGTGAATGTAATTAATGCCACTGAACTGTATACTTAAAATGGTGAATTTTTAAAAAATATTTTTTAAATTTATTTTTAGACAGAGGGGAAGGGAAGGAGAAAGAGAGGGAGACAAATATCAATGTGTGGTTGCCTCTCGCACGCCCTCTACTGAGGACCTGGCCCGCAACCCAGGCATGTGCCCTGACTGGGAATCGAACTGGCTACCCTTTGGTTCACAGGCTGGCACTCAATCCACTGAGCCACACCAGCCAGGGCAACATGTGAATTTTTATGTTGTTATATATTTACCATAATTTGAAAATTTTACTTATTTATTTATCCTCACCTAAAGGTTGTTGATTCTGAAAGCTTCTTCAAGCAACCTGTGTCTCTCCTCATAGTCTTGGGCCCAACCCACTTTATCCATGTGCAAATGACCATAGAAAACTGGGTTTTAATATCATGATCCTTTTTATTCTAGAAGGCAGGCGTTTTTAAGGTCCTACTTTTATTTATTTTTACTTTTACAAAATTTATTTCAAGTCATAGAACTAAGTTTGCCTCAGTAAATCAAATTGGCATGGTCTTATTTCATATCCCTAGAATTCAATTGCTACTGTCTATCAAAGATGACATTTATAATAATCATTTGCTCAATAAACCTAAACCAGGCTCATTTTTTTCAAATGACAAATTTTTGTAAAAGACTGAAGAAAACTAATCTAAATGGTATTTTACTTTATGTAGTCTTTGTTGGGAGACCATTCACCATAGGGCTTTAATGTTTTTGTGCATTTTACAAGGCATTGACTGTCCTTTTTTCTGGACTATCTTTTTAAGAGCATTTATAAAGTACACCCTTGAAGAGACAGTGTCTCCTTCCAAAAAAAAGGGCAGGCAAGCTGACTGTCTAGTATAATAAAGATAATGTTTGTGAAGCAAAGGGCAAGCATACTTACTATGCAGTATATTCTTTTAAAAAAGTTTCTCTCTAAAGTGAAGGGCAGGCATGTTTCTGCATGAATGTGATGAAGATTCAGATTCTCTAAGCTCAGTTTCTCTTCTGAAATGCAACCCACTGCATGTGCAGGTGTCACCTGGTCCTCTTTAGCTTGCCCTGTGAGAATTTGTGAAGCAGGCACACGGATTTGGCTGGTAAGAGGACAATAAGCCCAGATCAATTCAGTTTATTTAAATCAACAGAAAAAGACCATCATGGTTATCAGCTCTCTGAGTCCTTTGTCCCACAGGATGACACCAAAACAAAGGAGACCAAATTACAGGCAGCATGAGTGGCAGGAGTCATTTCTATACTGCAGCTAAGTAGTTTTATAGCTTGCAGTTCTGCCCTAAGGGAGATGGGGCAAGGTGGAATGTATCATACCTCAATGGTGGTAAGAAACTGTCTCACTACGGCTTCCCTCAGAATAAAGAGGCAGAGGAGAACTGGCCCTGCAGCACGTCCTCCCAAGACTGCCTGGGGGATCAGAGTCTTTCACCAAGGCATTAGTCCCCCTGCAGTTGAGCTCTGCCTACATGGCCTCTGGGACATATGCAAGGTTGTTGGGGTAGTGGCACAGAGAAGTTCCCCTGCAGAACTGGGGCTCAAGAAACTGGTGCAGAAATTACCTGGCTACTGCTATTGCTACAGTAATAAACATTCCTCCTCTGACCCAGATGTTCCATATTTTCCACCAGAATACATGAAACTGTGGCAGCTAAATTGTTAACTTGTGAGTAGAGTCAAATCTCAGACATTTCATAGCTCTTGAGAATTTTGGTGATGAGGATGAAGTTCTGAAATATGGCTTTCTAGAAAAGGAAGAATGAGAATGTTTTGAGTAAATTAATAGGATTTGAGGGAAGGCCATGAGAAATTGGAATAAATATATTGACCAAATTGTCTGCTCAATGAGGCACTCTATGGTCCTCTACTTTAATGCCTGTTAATGAGGAGAAATTGGAGAGGTGGATGCAGTCTGAATACCAGGAAGTAGATTCAAAGATAGCTGCCTAAATGGTGCCCTGGTTATTGATAAATCTCTTGCAGGTGGGGGACTTCCTCACCAATTTGGTTAGCCTCAGGTATGGCCCACTGTAATAAGCACAGTAAGATTTGTACAAGGTGCATAAAAGACTCTGCCCTTTTTTCACATAATAGTTGCACAGATGTATGAAATTAGGGGAATTTGTGACCACTATGGGCAGAAACCAGGCAAAGCATTAGAAGTTTGGCTGGTTCACTTGGGAGATGAGAGTGGAGATAATGATGCTTGTCAAGGGAGAGGCAACAGCTAGGCTGTCTTCTGTCTCAGCCCCTCCAGTGGTCTATCATGTCTGCCTTAGATGCACTAGGAGAAAACAGTAAAAGATCTCAGAGTTTTTGCAGTGGGTCCTGGTTCCTTTGAGGGAGCTTTGGGATTCCCATGTAGATTTCCCTGAAACAGACAAACTACCATGGGAAACCACAGACAGGCATTGACTGGTCTTTAGTCTCTTACTGCCTTACATTGGGTTTACAAATCTGGTGACGGTGACCCATTGGAGAATGAGAAACTGACCCAATCAAACCTAGGTAGGTTCTTAGTCAACCCTGCTCCTCCAAAAAACTCCTTTTATGTAAAAACTAGGTGAGAACATAAGAGATGTTATATTGGTGATGGTGCAGGACATGCCCTGGATTAAGATGGAATCCTCAAAGAAGATTACTGCTGTGCAAGCCAAGCCCAAGTCAGCCAGGGGGCACAAACACAGTAGCTCAAGACAGGAAGTCATATGGTTATGACTAGTGAGTGAATGGGTCCCCAAAGCTATAATCAATGGTGTCCACTATATGGACTTTGCTGCTCAATGTGAAATGTTGGGTGGGCTAAAAACATTGGGAGTTTGGTTGCACCATGAGCTGCTGCCATACCACTCAAACAACCAAACCTTTTTTATTTAACAGCACAGAGCTACTCTTTCCCACTATGTCCCCAATCTCTCTCTCCTCCTCTACCCCAAACTTGGCCACTTTAAGAAGAAAGATGATTAAGTGGGACCAAGGCTTCTGGTCATGAGTAGGTAAATGCCGTACTCATCTCCCCCAGTGACCACTTCAAAATTACAACTAAACTACAAAACAACCATCATTGAGAACCACCTAAAATCTAGCTGAACAGAGGTCTTACAACTAAGGATATAAAGAAGCAGCCACATCGATACTGGTGGGAGAGGTGGAAGTGCAAAATGGGCTTTTCCCACACCCACATGTGGTGGTTAAAAATCAGGAGGGATATCTTGGCACCAGAGGTCCCTCCTGAGAACAAGGGGTCCCAGCCTCACACCAGGACCCCCAGCCCTGGGTCCCAGTGCCAGAAACAGAAGTTCCCATAATTTCTGGCTGTGAAAACCAGCAGAGATTGTGGGTGAGTGAGAAGTATGGTTTCTCGAGTCCCAGGCATTCATGCCTCTTAAAGGGCCTACACGGACTTACTCATTGACAGACTCATTCACTCTGAGCTCCAGCAGTGGGACAGCAGTTCAAAAGGTACCAGGGACATACGGGGAGGAACTGAAGCATCTGACTTCAGGGCAAGATCTGGAAGAGGAAGCTTTCTCCCAGACAGAAGTGTTGGCAGGGCCATTGTTCCTTTGCTGAGCCCTCGCCCTGCAAGCACAGGCTGGCACCATATGCATTTCCATCAACTCAATTAACACTATTCTCCCCACCCTAGTGTTTCCCCAAGACCCTATCCTACGCAATCTGAGGGCCCAAGCTACTTTCAGTGGCTTTTTGATACAAATGGACTGTCTTGGTTTATCCTGCCAACTTTCCCAAAATCTCTCAAAGGTTCACAAACCCCAAACAATCAGTATCTGGCCTCAGTGTGCCCTGTACCTCTTGCAGCCCAGCTCCAGAAAAATCAGCAGCTCGCCTTTGGTTCACAGCTTAGCCTTTCCCAGGCATCTCCAAGCCCAGCGCAAGTGGCAACCATCTTCAAATCACTTTGTAGCTCATACTAGGTGGCCCAGGCAGGGTACAGGTAGCAGCTGACCTTGACCTGCATCTCCTGAGAGGCCCCAGAACCAACACACTGTTGGCCCAGTGGCCAACTTCAGACTACACCAGAACATCACCCAATCACGTCTACAAACAACACATTCAAAGGGCAGACTTAGCAAGCACCAGAGCCCGGCTAAAGTGAATCCTAGTATGTAGGGTCAGCCCCCACGTAACAGCTCCTCCACTGTAGTCACAGCCAGTCCTTACAACCAATCATCCCGAAGGTAAATCCCTCCAAACAGCAATCAAGGCTCGACTACAACAGGAGGGCACACACGACCCACACAAGGGACACACCTGAGGCACCCAGTTCAGGTGACCAGGGAGATTGTGCCACTGGGCCCCAGAGAACACCTACTACATAAGGCCACTCTACCAAGACCGGCGCATATAACAGCTGTACTTAATATATAGACACAAACACAGGGAAGCAGCTGTGAGGAACTGTTCCAAGCATGGGAAATGTGGCTCAGCCCCCACTCAGAAAAGCCAGTGGGGAGCGAGGTTGGTGGACAGGACCCACGTCCATGGATAGGTTCTCCACTGGGAAATCAGGCCTGCATTGTACCTTGACTGCTATGAGACTTGCTCTTGCTAAGACTCCCTGACCCTGAATTGAGGCAGCAAATGTTTACTGAGTATCTTTATCTTCCTAAATTCTGGGCTAGACCTTCCAGGTATGGAGCATAACCGGTTTGATCATTTCTCCCTTTACACTGCAAATATCCTTCTTTGATGTATTCAGTGACACCCTCTCCTTTGTCTGCAAAAGATAACCACCCAAAACAAACCTATGCATAGTAAATGAGGACCATCTTTGATGTAAGGGGCCTTGAAAAACAATAAAAGCCTGTCCAGGCGGGGGTCTTGGGGCCCTCTCTTTAACTTGGAGAGTGGCCACGCAGCCCCTTTTTCTCCACAGGATTTCTGTAGTCCGTGTGTATTTGTCTATTGCAGCCACAACCCAGGATCCTGTGGGCCGGGATCCGCCTCAAGCAGCCAAAATAGGGAGACAAGGAAACAAGTCCCAAATGAAAGAGCAGGATAAATCTCCAGAAAAAGAACTAAGGGAATGGAAGCGAGCAATCTACCTGATACAGAGTTTAAAGCAATGGATACAAAGATGCTCAAGGAACTTAGTGAGAACTTCAACAGAAAAAAAGGACATAGACACCATAAAAAAAGAATCAGTCAGAAATGAAGAATGAAATTCGGTGGAACCTTGGTTCTTGAACTTAACTCATTCCAGAAGGCTGTTCAAGAACCAAGTTGTTTGAGATGGGAGACGTTCAAGAAGTAAGATTTGACTGTATCAGCATAAAAGGGGTGTCAGATCGAGAACTGAAGTTTTGTTTGACAACTGAGATTTTTTTGTGTGAACACCTTGGTCGAGAACTGAATTGCTCAAGATGGGAGATATGTTCAAGAACTGAGGTTTGAGTGCGATTGAAATGAAGAATACATTAGGAGGAATCAACAGTAGATTAGATGAAGCAAAGGATTATACGAGTGATTTGAAAGATAAAGTAGCAGAAAACACCCAATCAGAACAGCAAAATTAGATTTTATTTGCAATTTTATTGTCAAGAACCATGTCTTTACCTTCCAAGTTTTTGAAGAGACACCCTCACTCTCCAAATAACAATTTTGGTTACAAGAATGTATTTGATGTTGGAGATATATTTGAATTTTTTTATTCTTCCCTTTCCTGGCACATGAAGACGAATTAACGTATCCTTGTGCTTATCTCCATAATAAAAGCATGAGATGTTACATTAAAAAAAAAAAGAACAGCAAAATGAAAAATGAATTAAAAAAAATGAGGATAGTTGAATGAGCCCCTGGGACAACATGAAGCATAATAATGTCTGCATCATAGGGGTGCCAGAGAAGAAGAGAGCAAAGAACTGAAAATCTATTTAGCCCTGACCAGTGTAGCTCAGTTGGCTGAGTGTCGTCCACAAAGCAAAAGGTTGCTGGTTTGATGCCCGGTCAAGGCACATGCCTGTGTTGCGGGTCTGGTCCCCGGTTGGGGTTATACAAGAAGCAACCAATCGATGTTTCTCTCACACATCGATCTTTCTCTCCCTCTACTTCTCCCTCCCTTCTCCTCTCTCTAAACATAAGTAAACTCTTTTAAAAAAAAACAGGCAGATAATAAATAAAACTTTATTTGACATGTACATTTTTTTAAAAAGGAAGAAAAAAGAAAACCCATTTGAAGTAATAATGACGGAAAACTTTCCTAACTTGGCAAAGGGAATAGACATATATGCCCAGGAACCACAGAATGTCCCAACCAAGATGAATCCAAAGAGGCCCACACCAAGGCACATCATAATTAAAATGCCAAAGGTAAAGACAATGACAGACTCTTAAAAGCAGCAAGAAAAAAGGGAGCTACCTATAAGGAAGCTCCCATTTGACTTCCAGCTAATTTCTCAACAGAAACTTTACAGACTAGAAGGAATTGGCACAAAATACTCGGTGATGAAAAGCAAGGACCTACAGCCAAGATTACTCTACCCAGCAAAGCTATCGTTTAGAATCAAAAGACAGATAAAGAGCTGCCCAGACAAAAAGATCAAAAATATAAACAATAAAATGGTAATAACTACATATCTGTCAAAAATTACCTTAAATGTAAGTAGAGTAAATGGTCCAATCAAAAGATATATGGTGGCTGAATACATAACAAAATAAGACCCTTACATATGCTGTCTACAAGAGACTACTTCAGACTGAAAGACACTCACAGATTGAAAGTAAGTGGAGTGAAAATGGTATTTCATGAAAACAAACAAACAAACAAAAATGCGGGTGTAGCAATATACCAGACAAAACAGACTTTCAACCAAAGGCTCTAAAAAGAGACCAAGAAGGACCTAGCAATTCCACTTCTGGGTATTTATCTAAAGAAACCTAAAACACTAATTTGAAAAGATATATATACATCCATATATTCACTGCAGCATTATTCACAATAACCAAGATATGGAAGCAATGTAAGTGCCCATCAATAGATGAATGGATAAAGAAGAAGTGGTGCATATATACAAGGGAATATAACTCAGTCATAAACAAAAAAGAAATCTTTCCATCTGCAACAACATGGATGGACCTAGAGGGTACTGCCCTGAGTGAAATAAGTCAGTGAGAGAAAGACAAATGCCATATGATTTCCTTATATGTGGAATCTAAAAAATAAATAAATAAATAAATGAACAAACAAAACAGAAACAAACTCATAGATACAGAGAATATTTTAATGGTTGCCAGATGGATGGGTGGTTGGGGGGATGGGTGAAAAAGGGGAATGGATTAAGAAGTAAAAATTGGCAGTTACAAAATAGTCATGAGCCCTGGCAGGTGTGGCTCAGTGGATTGAGCACTGGCCTGCAAACAAAATAGTCATGGACATGTAAAGTGTAGCACAGGGAATATAGTCAATAATATTGTAATAACTATGTATGGTATCCGATAGGTACCAGAATTATCAGGGTGACCACTTCATAGGTTATATAAATGTCTAATCACTATGTTGTACACCTAAAATGAATATTGTATGTCAATTATGATTGAAAAATAAAATTATTAAAAAAAACCCTGTGGGGCCAAGGTTTTACTGACCCCAAGGAGGGTTTGAAAACTATATGTACCCATCCAAAGGGAATATGGGGAAAGTGGGGCATTGAAACTTTAATGGCTGTGTTTAATACAGATGTCCTATCCTACCTGGTCCTGGGGAGGGAAAGGCCCTCAGATCCAGGTAATGGTGATTAGGCAGGGCTGACAGTGGAGAAGGAAATCTAACTTATCAGTGGGGCTCATTAGGCCAATATAATATAGTGTTATTGATTCTTCACTGAATGTTTAGTAGGAATTGATGTGCTATATGCCCATCACATAAGTGCCACAGAAGATTTTTGATATTGGGAAGAGCAGTATAAAGAGAAACACTAGTGGGAAGTTCTCTTGGTCAGTTCAGGCTGCTATAAAGAACACCATAAACTGAGTGGCTTATAAATAATAAACATTTATTTATCACAGTTCTGGAGGCTGGGAAGAAGTCCAAGATCAAGGTATTGAGATTCATTTTCTGGTCAGGACCTGCTTCCTGGTTCATAGATGATTGTCTTCTTGCTCTGTCCTCACATGGCAGAAGGGGGGAGGGAGCTTTCCAGTGTTTCTTTTATAAGGGCACTAATCTCATTCATAAGAGTTCCACCCTCATGACCTAATCACCTCCAGAAGGCGCCACCTCCTAGTACCATCACATTGGGGTTTAAGTTTCAATATATGATTTTTTTTTGGAGGGGGGGATACCAAAGTTCACTCTATAGCAGAAGTGTAAATAGCTTCTTAATCTACCTCCCTGCCTTTTGTCTGGTGGTCCACCAGAAGCTAAAGAACACCAGGAAGAGAAAGAGAAGCCACAACCTTGATTAAGGGCTTAAAGGCATCAGAGTTGATAAGTAACGTGATATCTCAATAAGACAGCCCTGAATGACCAATTAAAAAAGACTGAGAGGAGCTAAAGGCTTATAGCAGATTATTGCCAACTGATTTCAATTGTTGCTCCCATAGCCCTGGCTGTTCCAGACCTTGTGACTGCAACTGAATCCATTGGACAGGCTGATGACACTTGGTATGCTATCTTAGACATTACTAACACCTCTGCGATCTTACAGACACTTCATAATCAATATCAATTCGTATCCACATAGCAAGGCCTTCTGTATATGCTTATAGTAAACTCCCAAGGGCACTAAAGCTCCCCTGCCATTTGGTGAATCAGGATTTAGCATGAGTTGCTCTATGCTTTGATTTCCAAAAGTTTCACTATATGGATGATGCCTTGTTGGCAAGTCAAAAACCTCAGTCTCAATGACCTCCATGGTATCACACCATGTGGGTAGCCAGGAGGAGTAGCTGATATACCCAACATAATTCAGGGGCCTGCTCACCAAGCAAAGTTCCTTGGGACTAAGTGTGTGGATTTATAACACTCAATTCCTTTGGTATTCATTGGAAAAGCTGCTATCTCTTTGGCCCTCCAAACTAAACAGGAAGCCCAGCACCTTATTGGACTCTTGGACACAGTTATGTGGCTCACTCAGCAATGTTACTTGGTCTTTTATATTAGCTAATCTGTTCATCATCATCCTTTGAATAGGGCTTATTCGAACAGACTCTGAAGCTGTCCTACAAGCTATGGTGTGCTCTCTACCTTTAGGTCCCATAAACTTAATGGTCATGAGATCATGATAAATGATTTTGCTGATTAGGCTCTCTGGCAAAGGGAGGCAGCCTCTGCCCAAAACTGCCCTTTGAGGTTTTGGATTAATCACCTCCCCGAAGTGGCTGTTAGAAACAACTCTTTGGAAAAGCAGCTATTTAGCTTGCTACTGGGCTCTTGTCAAAACTGAACACCTGAGCCATGCAGGCCTTGTGACTCTTCAGCCTGATACCCCTTTTCAGGGATAGGTCAACTCAAACTCCATGACTCCATGACCCCAGGTGAGATGGGCCCAATAAGCTTCACTTGTCAAAAGGAGATGGTATATTCAAGAAAACAGCTGACCTAGCCCAAGCAGTATCTCAACTTTATGTGGAAAAGTGACAGCTATCCATCCCTTTGAGGGAATAATTTATTCTCCACTCTGTTGCCTGAAGCAAAGCCACTGGCTCAATGGGACCCTTGATTCACAGAAGTTCTCCTAATGGCTGAGTCTGGTTCACTGATGGTTCTAACTGAAACCAAATGGTATACATTGGGATGCTGCAGCTATTCAACCTCACTACCAACTATGCAGAACCAAAAATGAACATGACTGCACTTAGTGGGCAGAACTCAAGGCCATTCTCATAGCTCTGACCAATACTCCTTGGTGAACCTTGTTATTTTTTAACTGACTTATTGGTTGTTGCCAATGGCTTATTTGCTTATTCTGTCACTTGGAAAACTATAAAGTCACCCCTCTTAGGGGTTATGTGCTGTGGAAACAAATTATGATCAAACCATCTGGGTCACTCATGGAAATGCCCATGGAAAATGCCAATTCTCTGATGAGATCATCTGAAAATAAAGCTGCAAATCAAGCCTGCACTGCCCAGATTATTGACATTGCTGCTGACATCAGGCATGGTAACACATCCACCCTCACCATCCTGGGCACAAGATAAAGACTTTATGTTTCTGATGCAGAGGCTACCACTGCATGCCAGACTTATGACTCCTGTCAGACATAGAAGCATTTGTCTCACAATGAGAGTCCACATTACACGGGGCATTGATTCCACCTGTTTCTGGAAAATTGATCATATTGGACCTTTGAGTCCCTTTTAGGCCTGTTACTGGGGACTCACTCCTGTTCACATTTTTCCAGGTTACTGTCTTGCTGTTCCAGTCTGATCAGCTGAGTCCAAACACATCACAGTGTCCCTTGAAGCTAATCTCTGTCATGTGATCAGCTTCCCAGACCATTTGCAAGCTGACAATAATGTCTCTTTTATGGCAAAAGCCACACACAATGGGCTGATTGTTAGGATATTCAATAGTCTTTCCATTCACCTACCATCCACAGGCATCTGGTATGGTGGGGTTTGACCAGTCTCCTCAAAAGTTGACTTTCAAGGATTTCTGACTCTATTTCCCTCACCTCCTCCTGGTCTATACATCTTAGTAAGACAGTGTGGTCACTAAATGCAGTTACCCCCGAGAAGGGATCATTCCTTCTCAGCTACTTCCTGTGGAATGACCAGATCAAAAGAGATGGGGTTATTAGAGACCTATTTTGAAAACCTAGGACTCCATCCTGACCATTTCTGGGCATGATGCTTCTTTCTTCCCCTAATGGCAACTCCAAGCCAATGATTGATACTCTCTGGGTGGCAGTTTAGCCCAAAAAGGGCCCAGAGGATTGAAACTTAATGCTAGTTCAGCCATCCGGATTCTCTTGTTGGACTGCCATGGTCTATAATGGTTCCAAGTTTCTTTTCTTTTTTAAAATCTATGATGACAGATGTTAACTAAACTTACTATGATAGTCAATTCACAATATATATGTCAACTCATTGTGCTGTACACCTTAAGCTTATACAGTGCTGTATGTCAACTGTATCTCAATAAAACTGAAACAAAAAGGAATTGATGAAATACGAAAGTAGGCGTCTATCTAGTTTGCTTCACGTCGTTTTCACATGCCAGTATCTATAACCAAAGTAATTTTCTAAACCTAATTCTTAGGCCTGCTTTATTCTTTACTTCCTTATTGTCTCCATGCCTCTCATCTCTTAATGTCAGCTGACTTGTTGCCATCTGAAACAACAGATTTGATGGAAGGAGGCGTGATGACCATAATCTGATCCATGCCTCATGCTGGATCCATTATTCATCTTAATGTTTAATAAAGAGGTCTTAATGAGTCTTTAAATAAACACTGAATAAGAGATTTATCTTTTGGGTCCAGAAGCAATTGGATTTTCCAACCATGTATGGCTTTTGATGCTTTCTAATGAAACATTTTTTAAGTATTTTTAATTGATTTTTAATATATTTTGATTATGCTATTATAGTTGTCCAATTTTTTCTCCCCTTTATTTCCTCTGTCCTGCACCCTCCCTCCCACCAGCATTCCCTCCCTTAGTTCATGTCCATGGGTTGTAAATATAAGTTCTTTGGCTTCTGCATTTCCTACACTATTCTTAACCTCCTCTTGTCTATTTGTACCTACCATTTATGCTTCTTACTCCCTGTACCTTTAACCCCATTCTAACCTCTTTCCCTCTCCACTGATAGCCCTCCGTGTGATCTCCATTTCTGTGATTCTGTTCCTGTTCTAGTTGTTTGCTTAGTTTGTTTTTGTTTTTGTGTTTAGGTTCAGTTGTTGATAGTTGTGAGTTTGTTGTCATTTTACTGTTCATATTTTTGATAACCTTCTTTTTCTTAGATAAGTCCCTTTAACATCTTATATAATAAGGGCTTGGTGATGAGGAAATCCTTTAACTTGACTTCATCTGGGAAGCAGTTTATCTGTGCTCCCATTCTAAATGATAGCTTTGCTGGATAGAGTAATCTTGGATTGTAGGTCCTTGCCTTTCGTGACTTGGAATATTTCTTTTTTTTTCTCGTTTTTCCTTTTAAAGATTTTATTTATTTATTTTTAGAGAGTGGGGAAGGGAGGGAGAACCACTCTCGAGACACCCACCGGGTACCTGGCCTGCAATTCAGGAATGTGCCCTGGCTGGGAATTGAACCAGAGACCCTTTGGTTCACAGGCCTAACCACTAAGCTACACCAGCCAGGACTGGAATACTTTCCACCCCTTCTTGCCTGCAAGGTTTCTTTTGAGAAATTAGCTGATAGTCTTATGGGAACTCCTTTGTAGATAACTGTCTCCTTTTCTCTTGCTACTTTTAAGATTCTCATCTTATCTTTAATCTTGGGTAATGTAATTATGATGTGCCTTGGTGTGTGCTTCCTTGGGTCCAAATTCTTTAAGACTCTCTGAGCTTACTAGACATCCTGGAAGTCTATTTCCTTTGCCAGACTGGGGAAGTTCTCCTTCATTATTTGTTCAAATAAGTTTTCAATTTCTTGCTCTTCCTCTTCTCCTTCTGGCAGCCCTATAATTCAGATGTTGAAGCACCCAAAGTTGTCCCAGAGGTTCCTAAGCCTCTCCTCATTTTTCTGAATTCTTGTTTCTTCATTCTGTTCTGGTTGAATGTTTATTTCTTCCTTCTGCTCCAAATCGTTGATTTGAGTCCCGGTTTCCTTCCCTTCACTGTTGGTTTCCTGTATATTTTTCTTTATTTCACTTTGCACAGTCTTCGCTTTTTCCTCTATTTTGAAACCATACTCAGTCATTTCTGTGAGCATCTTGATTACCAGTGTTTTGAACTCTGCATCTGATAGGTTGGCTATCTCTTCATAGCTTAGTTCTATTTTTGGAGCTTTGATCTGTTCTTTCATCTGGGCCATATTTCTTTGTCTGGCATGCCTGTTATATATCAGAGGGCAGAGCCTTAGGTATTCACCAGGGCAGGGCAACCCACTTCACTGTGTGGTGGTGCCGTCTGTGTGGGAGGGGTCTGAGAGCAAACAATGCCTTTTGCTTGGCTCTCTCCTGTCTTTCAGTCACTTACCCCACTACCCACAAACAAATTGGGCACTTCTGATGCTGATTCCCAGGTGGGTGGGCTTGTGCACGTTCTAGGACCCTGTGGGTCTCCCCAGTGAACTCTCCTGTGAGGATGGGAGTTTCTCCCACCTTTGCAACCCCCATAGGATCTTACAGCTAGAGGTTTTGAGGCTTTATTTCCCCATGCTGAAACCCTGGGTTGCACGGTCTGTCTTGCTCCCCAATTGTTCCTCCTGGTTTATTCACATGCAAATGTGGGACTGCCTGGTCCACTAGTTGCCACCTTGCCAGCCTGGTCCTCCATCCACCACTTTGCTGCACGTCGTCTCAGCCCCCGGCTGCTTGTCTCTGCCCCTCCTAACAGTCTGCATATATGTTTCATCTTCTTTTTTTTAATGTTCCTTCTTTAACTCCTTGGTTGTTGGACTTCCATAGAGGTCAATTTTCTGGCAGTCCTGGTTGTTTTTTGTTTTTAAATTTCTTGTCCTTTAGGTTGTGCAAGGAAGCAAAGTGTACCTACCTACACCTCCATCTTGGCCTGAAGTTCTCTTTAATGATACATTAAAAAAAAAAATTTTATTTATTGATTTGAGAGAGAAGGGGGAAGGGAGGAAGAGAGTAAAGAGGGAAAGGCAGAGAGAGACAGACAGACAGACATCTATGTGTTGTTCCTCTTATTTATGCATTCACTGGTTGCTTCTTGTATGTACCCTTACTTGAGATCTAACTTGCAACCTTATCATAAAGGGACAGCCCTAGCCAACTGAGCTACCTGGCTATGGCAAAACTTTTGATGCCTTTAATATAATGATTTTCTCTATTCTCTTCAACCTTTGCTTGCAAACTGGCTGTTTCTTGCCTGAGTTCATCTTTTTCTTATAATACCTTGCTAAAGCAGAAAGGAGAAGCCACTACACATTAGTTTTCTAGCTTTTGCCCTAGAGCTGGTGGCTTGGTAGGCAGGAGGTCTGCCACCCAAGTTAATATAAGTAACAATTGTACCAGTGCTTTTAGAGTCCTCAGCTTTCGAGCTTGCACAATTTGTTTCTTCATATGCTATTTGCTGCCTAGGCATTAAGTAGATGCTGAAAAATTCAGACTCGCTGGTCTGGCTCAGTGGGTTGAGCGTCATCCAAACCAAAAGGTTGCCAGTTTGATTCCTGGTCAGAGCACATGCCTTGGTTGCAGGGCCAGGTCCCCAGTTGGGACCATGAGAGAAGCAACTGACGGATGTTTCTCTCACACACTAATGTTTCTTTCTCTCTCTTTCTCCCTTCCTTCCCCTCTCTCCAAAAATAAATAAAATCTTTTCTTTTAAATTTAGGTTTTTGTTAGAGCAGTGTTCTACTTTCATGGTACCAATTCCTGTATTAGTTAAGAAAGGCCTAGTTGCGAGAACAGTGAGGCCTCCTAAAATTTGCAGGCTTAAAACACAGTTTATTTCTCTTATGTCATATTCTGAGCTGAGGGTTCTATGTCTCTACACAGATCTGCTGTCTTTAATAGATTTTCAAGGTCACTTTATTCATTTCCATTTCATCCAGTGGGACAGGAGAAGAAAGGATTATCCAGAGCCAGGAAATATCTCTTAAGCAATAGACTTGTACTCATTACTTTGCTCAAATTCCAATGATTAGAGCTCTGTCCTATGGTCACATTTAGTTTCAAGGGAAATTAGCTGGGTACATATATATTGTGTATTGGTTTAATATGATTTCAAATCCACTTGTTTATGACTTACATGAAGTTGTTTTAATCTACTTGTTTATGACAAAGGGAAAAAAGTCGCTTTGATGTAAGAATGAAGGCAGTCATACCATCATTCTACATCTGTTGCAGTTGTTAAGTACTCAGCAGTCCAGCTGCTGAGGGGCCCTGCTAGGGGCTTATTACTAAGAACATGTGAAGAAGCAACCATGGCAAGGGGACATTTACACAACAAATACTGACAGTTTGTGAGGACTATTTGAGTGTTTTGATTTGCATGAGGTGACTCTTCAACTAACCTAAAAACTCTCTGAAGATGCTTGAGACATTTGCACCCACCATGGTCAAGGTGACACTGGTCAGTAATGGTATTAAATCGTGCAGGAGTTTCTGGAGTAATAACCCTCAGTGCAGCTCGGCTTGTTCACTAACACTGGAGTCTTCGTTCCCTAGCAACAGCCTAGCAACAGCCTGGCAACAAGGGAATTCACTTTCGTTCTGGCAGCTGGAAATCAGCTCTAGGTTGGCCACATCATTCTGGAGTGCCTCTTTGTATAAAAAGGTACATCTCATATTAAATTTGTACTTTATTCCTTCATTTCCCCTTGCCTGGAACAATGGCGTGATTATTCTGTTATTTGTTTGGACTATGTTATTTTTTATTTGGCTTATTAAGAGATATTATTCTGTATGCAATTGGCTTGTGAAATTATTATAATTCCCACAGTGAACCTGTGCTAAATAAATTGCTGGCAAAGATAGGCTTAGACTCAGAGTATGACTTTTGGTACCTCCCCAAAACAAAACAAAAGAATATATCTCAGTTACAATAATGGAGAAAATAGATTTTGGTGAAAAGCCAGCAATTTCCATCATAGGATATAATTTCCAACCTGTTATTTAAATTGACATTTTAAAGTAAAATGTACATCACTTTTTCAAATGCATCCAATGGACTCTAAATTCTTTAGTGTTTTAGTATCCACCATTGTCCATTAAAAAAAAAACAAACTTGAATAGGTTCTCTACCAGCTGGATATACTGCATTGTTTCTTTCTCTTAGGTGTCATAATTCCATTTTACTCTCCCTGCAAAATGTTATACTAATGTGATATACTTTTAGGTTTTAAAAATGTTTTATTAATCATCCTACCACACTTTCCTGAAATGAAATATATGCATATATATATATGTATCTCAATAAAGATGGAAAAAACCATATGTATATTTATGTATACCAATATAGATATATTTAAATTGAAGTGTTTCTGTGACCAAAAGGCTCTAGATATTAAATAAGTGTTCTTCTAGATTAAATTATCATTATAAGTAGTACCCAACTGATCTAAACAACATAAATTTATTACAGATTTAAAAATTAATAATTAAACCTTTATTTAAAACACATTATCTATTAAGTTGGATGGACTTTTTCTTAATAGTCTATGTATCCACTGATGACTAGTATTTATTGCAAAAATGAGACAAGTTCAACAGCAATTATGTTCCCATTTTTAATTTTTATAGATGCGGACATTGAGAAAATTTATTCATATATATAGTAGTAATGGAAGAGTTCTGTTACAGTAACATCAATCAATTCTTTGAACTCCTTGTCTCAAGGAGTATAGGGAACAGGAGACTATGCTCAGGGTACATTCAAGGTAGAAAATTTAATAGGAAACCCTTTTCCTATAATGCTGGGACCCTAGAGGAAGGGCCAACATGTTGCCCAACTACAGCGGGCACCTCCGTTCACACTGTAGCCTACAGCATGTTCACTGAAAATGTGAATTTTCTGGAGTTAAACAATATGGAGGCCCCACCCAAAGAATCTGTACCTTTAATATAAAGGTGAACCAGAAGTATACCTTTACCTCAGGGAACATTAAAGAAAATAGAATATTTTGGGGTTTTTGTAGAAAAAAATATAAAATTTTATTAGGAGATATTGAAGATCTAAATGAATTGAGAAGTCTATCATGTTCCTGGATTAGAAGACTAATATTGTAAAGATTCCACTTCTTACCCAAATTATCTATAAATCTGATGCAAACCCAATTAAAACCCCAAGAAATTTTTTATAGAATCTGAGAAGCTGATCCCAAAATGTATATAAAAATGCAAATGGACAAGAATACTTAAATTACTCCTGAATAAACAAAGCAAGGAGAACTGCCTTGACAGATAAAAAGTCAATATAAAGTTACAGTAATTAAGGTAGTATGTTATTGTACTACAAAGAGACCAATGGAACAGAACAGAAAGCCTAGAACTAGGTCTACACAATCATGGACCTTTTATCTAGAAGAGGTAGTATTCTATATCAGTGAGAAAGAATGCACTTTACAATAAATGGTCTGAGACCATTGGATATCTGTGTGTAAAAAGAAAAAAAAAGAAACTGAACTCCTACCTTCCACCACACACAAAAATGAATTCCAGGTAGACTAAGACGCTGCCAAACAAATGTATGCATCTTTTTTTCTCTCATGACAAGCCAGAGTGGGATATCTTTGGTTAGGTGGGGAAGCGTTAATATCCCTTCTCATTTATTTATTTCAAAGATGGCATGTGCCAAAGACAAAAAGGGCTGTCTTGGTCGTGTACTTCTCCGATCCCTGTCATGATCTCTTTGGCTTCTATAGCCTGAGGTTAAGCCTGGGGCATCAGGCAGGGACAGGAAGGGGAAACCACCTCTGCTGGCAATGTCATGGCAACCATATGTAGTTCTGCTTTCCCTGTCCTAGCCTTAGCAAGAGAGAATTGGTTCCACAAAGCCATGACCATTCAAGCAGCGCCAAGGAAGGCACTAACAGTTATCTGGAGACATCCAGAGTAGATCAATCTGGTCAATAAATCTGTGTGGGATCAGATCTTGCTTTCTCCACAGCCCAGATTTACTCAATAAATGCCAATCTTCTCAATCTCAGAGATGGTAGAAAGAGGGCAAAGTAAAAAACCACTAAGGTCCAAATTCCTAAATGGTTTGAACTTATACTCTCAACAGGTTGGGATTGCTGCACCTGCTGTATTTCCATCTGTCACTTTTCTTCCTGCCTCTTAATTGAAGAGATGAACTTCTGAGGAAAGGGATGATGACTCACCTGGCATCCCAGGCTCTTATGTGAGGGAGGCATCACTGACTGTTGTCTGAACTAGGGAATTTTGCCTCTGTACCTGGCTCTGTTATTTCAAGGGAGTCAGGACTGAAAGCAGCTAGACACTTCCTCATACCCAGAAGTGGGACTGCTGTGAATTTCTGGTATAGAGATTAACTCCTCTCCTACAGACTTTGTCTACTGCAGGGGTGGCAGTGAAATCAACCCTGTCCCAATCATCTATCCCAGATGTTGTCTGTTACCCTTTGGCTCCATGCTCAGCTTCTCTGTTACCCCCAGGGCTCAAAGCCTACAAAGCACATTTCCCATACACATTCCTCAGCAAGGGCCAGCTGAGTTCTGGTTGGGTTCTGAAAACAGGAGGCAGTCACATCATATTAGAAGACAGTGACAAGGGAGAAGCCATTCTTTGTGGAGTAGCCGTGGCAGCAGTGGTCTTGGAAGTATCAATACTAAGTATGGGCTAGTGAGCTTCAGTCCCTGGGTGGTAGCAGCTTCCCCATATCTGGCCAATACACTCTCCCCCTGGAATAGCAGCAGTTTCCTACTCTTTGAATCAGACCAATCTCTTTTACTCCTGTAACCCTTTCAACACCTTTGTAACCAATCCCCTGCATTAAAGCCCTCTCTGCTTGAAATATCTAGAGTAGTTTATATGTTCTTGGCTGGAAATTGACTAATATACTAGTCTTGGAACACTCTTATTCTCCCTAAAACCTCATTTGAAAAATGTATATTCAACTAAATAAATGAACATTAATTGAACACTTATAAAATTCAGAGCAGAGTACTGTCTGGGATATAAAGATGCATAAGACTTCACCCCTAACAGTCTAGTAGAGATTATTAGAAATGTCCACATATAACTAATGCAAGTCGGAGAAACATAAATGTCATAAGGACATATTTCTGAAACCATGAGATCCTTCCTAAACAGTCATAGAGTACGGTAACAATATTAATAATAGCAAGGTGCTAGGTGCCATTTCATTTGCCCAGAGGAAACCCGGAGAAAATAAAAATAAATGTAGGAAGAGTGAAATTCGGATAGGTCTCAGCAAGAGTGGAAAGACACCGGACTCAGCAGTGTGTACCACAGTGTTAACTTTGGACTTGTAGATTAAAGTCTCAGGAAGCTGTTTGCTTTTTATGGACTTCAGGTCCCCCTATCCCATGCTGCTCCCTGGCCTGGAGGGTGGTGCTAGCTGACCACAAATCTATAAGCTACGCTGAGGTGTCTATCCTTTGGCGTGGCTGTCTGGGAATTGTGGGAGAAGCGGGGCAGGGCCTCTTAGAGTGCTCTGGGATGAAGGAAGAATGGAGCCTCTGTACTTTGGCCATGCTGTGACCCAGCTCTCGGAAACAAGTGATTTTTGTTTTCAATCCAGTGATCTATCATTTAGGGAGAGGAGGAAGAAGAAAATGGACAAAATGTAAATGTAGGAAGATTTTTTGGACCCTGTGGATGTTACCAAGAAATCAAAGTGATTTAGTATAGAGCTGAGTCAGAGGGAATGGTAGGAGGCTAGAGGAATATCAGTGGGATCTCTTCTTCCTAAGGCCTAGGAGGCTGTACTCTGAGCAGGGCATCAACCTTCCTGGGCCACCTGAGGATCATCCAGGAAATCCCAGTCTTCATCAAGTGGGCATTTTCCTTTCATTCCACAGCCTCCTCCATTTGCCATCTGATATATGAAGTCTCCCCAGAGAGGGTGCACTTGAGTTTTAGGACATCTTTCGCAGTTCCAATGTTAATGCAACTGCTCCTAGGCCTTTCCTCCCTAGTGCAAATAAAGAGTTTAAAAAGGTAGACTTCACTGGAAGTAAAAAAAGAGATCAAGACACGTAAAGATGTGGACTTGTCTTCTCCTAGAGAAGATAGAGACAGAGTCGCCTTAGGAAAGTTTCGAGAAGGGGAGGTTGACAATCAAAGCCAACTCTACATTTTAGACAGGACTGGCTCCAGCAGCTGGGTGTGGCACAATGATCTATGGACCAGAAGTGCCACAGAGTTAATGCTCCCAGGAGCAGCCCCAGTGAATGAGGGATGGGAATTGGATTATAAATACTGCATGTGCTGTATCCACCTGTACCATTCTCCATCACCCTGTGAGACATGACAGGTACGTGTTATGTCATGAATGATACATTCCTTTCCCTCTAATCCAGGAGTCTCCCCTCTTCTGCCAGCATCTATGAATCTGTGGCAGGCTAACTTGTTAGCTTGCAAGTAGGGCAAAACCTCAGACCCTTCACAGTTCTTGACATTTACGTCATGTAGTATTTTATACATATATAAATAATTATCATATTATATATAACCATATTATATATGTATATATTATATATAACAATTATATAATATATATTATATAATTATAATAGATAATGTTAATTATATAGAATATAATTATATACAATTATATATTATATAATTATTATATATAATTATATTTCTGTTATAAGAGTGTGTGTGTATATATATATATATAATCTCTGTATATACATCTTTTCTGGAATTTCTCTAGTAAGCATTTATTATTTTTAATATTTTAAATGAGTGAATGATGCTGTACACTTTTCTTTTAAATAGTATATTTTATTGATTATGCTATTAGTTGTCCCATTTTCCCCCGTCTATTCCCCTCCGCCCTGCACACCCCCTCCCACCCACATTCCCCCCCTTTAGTTCATGTCCATGGGTCATACAGATAAGTTCTTTGGCTTCTACATTTCCTATACTATTCTTAACCTCCCCCTGTCTATTTTCTATCTACCATTTATGCTACTTATTCTCTGTACCTTTCCACCCTCTCTCCCCCTCCCACTCCCCTGCTGATAACCTTCCATGTGATCTCCATTTCTGTGATTCTTTCCTGTTCTAGTTGTTTGCTTAGTTTGCTTTTGTTTTTGTTTTAGGTGTGGTTGTTAATAACTGTCAGTTTGCTGTCATTTTTACTGTTCATATTTTTTATCTTCTTTTTCTTAGATAAATCCCTTCAACATTTCATATAATAAGGGCTTGGTGATGATGAACTCCTTGAACTTGACCTTATCTGGGAAGCACTTTATCTGCCCTTTCATTCTAAACGAAAGCTTTGCTGGATAGAGCAATCTTGGATGTAGGTCCTTGCCTTTCATGACTTGGAATACTCCTTTCCTGCCCCTTCTTGCCTGCAAAGTTTCTTTTAAGAAAGCAGCTGACAGTCCTATGGGAACTCCTTTGTAGGTAACTGTCCCCTTGTCTCTTGTGGCTTTTAAGATTCTCCCCTTATCTTTAATTTTGGGTAATGTAATTATGATGTGCCTTGGTGTGTGCTTCCTTGGGTCCAACTTCTTTGAGACTCTCTGAGCTTCCTGGACTTCCTGGAAGTCTATTTCCTTCATCAGATTGGGGAAGTTCTCCTTCATTATTTGTTCAAATAAGTTTTCAATTTGTTGCTCTTCCTCTTCTCCTTCTGGTACCCCTATGATGAGGATGTTGGAATGTTTAAAGATGTCCTGGAGGTTCCTAAGCCTCTCCTCAATTTTCCGAATTCTTGTTTCTTCATTCTTTTCTGGTTGGATGTTTCTTTCTTCCTTCTGGTCCACACCGTTGATTTGAGTCCCAGTTTCCTTCCTGTCACTGTTGGTTCCCTGTACATTTTCCTTTGTTTCTCTTAGCATAGCCTTCATTTTTTCATCTAATTTGCGACCAAATTCAACCAATTCTGTGAGCATCCTGATAACCAGTGTTTTGAACTGTGCATCTGATAGGTTGGCTATCTCTTCATCGCTTAGCTGTATTTTTTCTGGAGCTTTGAGCTGTTCTTTCATTTGGGCCATTTTTTTTTTTTTTTTGTCTTGGGGTGCCTGAGCCACGAAAGGTTAAGTGCCTAAGGCAGTTTCTGCTGAAAGGACCGATGCGCCCGACTGTCTCCTAACGTGCAGGTAAAAATGCTGGAAGAACTTGTCCCCGTGTAAAAAGTCTACCCGCATCCACACAACTGCAGCTCCTTGGAAAAAAGCACGTTCTCGGTGGAAGGGATCACTGCTCTTTTCTTTCCAAGTTTTCCGCCTCTGCTGTACACTTCTTGACAATAACATGCTCTTTGTTATTGGCTTCCTTCCCTTCCTGTCTCATGACCCCATTACCCCACTGGTATTTTCTAGATTCACCTCCCAAATAAACAATTGACACTGAAATTCTTGACTAAAGGTCTTCTTAGACAACACAGCCTAAGACAATATGCTCCATAGATGTTTGTTCAACCACCCTCAAACTCCAGCCTGAAAGAGAGATTAATGCAAGTTTTTACTAGATTTAGTGGACTGAGGGACAGAGTGAGAGGCACAGGAAGGGCAAGTCTGAGGCTTTTTTATGCTTGCTGGGAGAAGGGTGCTCCTTATAAGTCTCATCACTGACTCTCTTAGCTCCTACCATCTTTGGATGCCTTTACCCTTTCTTTCCATTGATTTAATTCCCAAATAACACATTTATTTAATGACTGTGAAATGGTTTACACCCCATGGATAATGGAGTACAGTGATTGATGTGGGATATGGTATATTTTCGTGAACAATGAATTACAGTAATAAACACTCATCAAATACGGAACAGGAAACACCAAAAACTATTTAGTTTTAAAAAGCATTCTGGTAATAGGTGCAAATAAATAAAAGGCAGAGTGAAATTAAAATGCAAAGTAGCAACTACAGAAATAACTATAAAGGAAGGATAAGCCAGCGGGGGCCTTAAAGATAGAGAACATGGAATTTGATTTGAAATATTTTTTATATGCATAATAAAACATGCTATTCATAATAAAGTATTCTGCAAAAGGTAATGAGTAGAGCAAATTAAATTTTAAATAATGATGCTTCTAAAAGGCAGTTGGACCAAAAAAAGGCAGTTGGACCTTTTTAAAAATACAAATTAAAATTAAAATCAACTGCTGTTTGGGGATGATCTTTTAAATTTTAAAGATCTTTCCCCTCCTACCTGGAAAGTCCTCTTGCACTTCCTCAACCCTCTGTCTATTCAAACCCTCTGCAACTTTCAAAGAATCAGCTTAAGTGCCCCATGCTCCAGAGACACCTCATAGCATTTATTATCTTTACTACTCATTTTGGCATTTAATGATAATAACTACCAGTTAGCGAGCATTTATTATGTGCCAAGTCCTGAACTAAATCTTCTGGGGCAATCACCTCACTAAATACAACAATTCTTAAGGTAGCTACTATAATTATCTCTAGTTACATAAAAGAAAATCGAGACACTGATTAACTTTTTCAAGATCACAAAGTGGGTTGCAGAGTTAGGATTCAAACCTGGCTTTTTTTCATTCCGGGACTCACTACAGTCATGTGTCGCTTAATGACAGGGATACGTTCTGAGAAATGTGTCGTTATATGATTTTGTCATTGTGCAAACTTCACAGTGTCTTTATACAAACCAACATGGTATAGCCTACTTCACACTCAGGCTAAGTGGAAATGAGTGTGATGGTGTCCAGTCAGATTCCAAGGTTTGAGAAACTGCAGTGCCCGACAAGTACTCCCTTCCCATTAGTAGGTAACTGTGGTTTTATAAAAATGAAATAAAAATATTGTTTTTCTCAATTAGTGTGTATTATTTTTTCAAATAGCTAGTAAATGGTCAGGACATAAGTACTATTAAGTTGTTTGGATTCAACTACTTAGTAAATGGAACTCTTAGGTATTTATTTTGGCCTAGGAGTACCATGAAAAAATTAATAAACTCTGTGAACCAAGAAAATTTGGGGAAGTTCAAGCAGTTCTTGGCTTCCATCTAGTGTTGCTAACTTATGCAAGGAAGTGAACAAATGGAGGAGAGAAGGTCGGAGGAGAGAATGTGTGGTCTTCGATTGACTTTTCTCAGGGAATTTCTGGGCCATGCTTTCTAGGATGCAGTGAGACAGTGAGAGTAACTATGTGAGGCAATGGATTAGCTTGATTATGGCAATTATTTCAACAATGTATACATATATCAAAACATTCAGACATACACCTTAAATATATGTGATTTTTATTTGTCAATCATACCTCGATAAATATGGAAAACAGTTTTTCTGTGTAATATAAATAGAACCCTCCTTTGGAATTGAAAAATTATTTTATTAAAAATTGAATTGCTTTTGAAATTGTTTCTTGAACACTGAACTGACATTTCTTTGAATACAGCACTATGGTACAAGTGGGTCATGGTACAGCTCAGCTTTATGTGGGTTATATATACAACAAGTATTTGTTTTAAAATAATTTATGAGAGCTCCTATTTTCCTCAGTTCTAGGAAGAGTGGGCAATACTGCATAGTTTAATAATAGCTTGTGTCATGCAGATACCCTGAGAATTAAGGACAACCCTTTATAAGCCTATGCTCTATATCAACACTCATTCAGATGATAGATGCAACTACTAGGAATCCAGTTATTTTCTTTAATTAAATTACTTTGTGATTCCTTCCCCTTTCTCCATTCATTTTTTTCTCCCCCTCTTCTCAAATTAAATCTGAAAATAGTTGTAAATGCAAATAAGGTTGAGAACCAAGGCAGAAAATTTTACTATAAATATAAATTTGGCTTTAAAATCTATGTTAAATGATGCAAATCACATTCCAGATCATATGTGGAAAATATATAATACCATGCTGATGAGAGAATGTTCAGATGGCTTTTTGGTATTTCTGTGATTATCAATTTTGATGTTACCAGGTATATAGCACTTTGATCATCTTATACAAATGAAAAACTATTATTGAAATTATTACCTTCTAAAATTCTTCTTCTATTTTTTATATTCCTGTCCAATTCATCCTTACACAGCCCATCTGAAATGACCATTTTCAATGGTATTTCTTTTCCGTTTAAAATATCTGTGGATAACACTTCAATAGCAATAAGCACATCTAGTACCAGAACTTTCTAGAGATTATATTCCACTAAAAAGAACCAGGGTTCCTTGGAGAAGTGGATGATTTTAGACTGGAGTAGGGAGAGTAAGAAGAGGGCTTAGAATATTTTGTGCCAGAAAATACAGAAGTACTCAAAAATTGAAGGGGTCATGTAAAAGGAATATAGAAATCAGCCTGGAAGGGCTTCCACTTGCTAAATACGGGACAATTTGAGTATCAAAATAAATAATGATTGGACTAGATATTAACATATTGAGTAAAAAAGAATTCAAACCAACACTAGCCTTTTAAAAACTGAAGGGAGGAGGAGCAGGGAAAGTTGTTTACAGAAGAATGCTAACTCATAAATATAAAAGTGTTACAATTAGAAAACATTTTACAATCACCATTGTAATAATTACTTCAGGGAAGAATCATCAATATATGTAAAATCACTGAGTGAAAGACTGTTAGGGAAGAATATATTAACGCAGCCTCAAAGAACCACTAATTACAATGACTAATTACGAAGAGAAAAAAGGTACCTTTATAAATGGAGCGGTCTGGTAGACAGCACTTGAACCAAATGATCAAACTTAATGTCACCAAAATGACATCACGTGTTCTCTGATGTGATGTGCTCAGGACACAAATCACACATGAAGTATTCCTGTGGGAAAAAAATAAAGGTTCTAATCATAAGGAAATAATACAAAAAATTCAGGAGCATTATGCAAAATAGTTGACCTGGACTCTTCAAAAATGTCAATGTCATGAAAGATAAAAAAAGTTCAGGGATTATCTTTAAAATAAAGTGACATGCCAACTAAATGCACTGTGTGGTCTTTAACTGGATCTTAGAAAAACAGTATAAAGGACACTGTTGTTATTGGTATAACTGAAATATGATGGCAACAAACTCACAACTATCAACAAACGAACCTAAAAAAACAAACAAAGCAAACAACTAGAACAGGAACAGAATCTCAGAAACGGAGATCACAGGGAGGGTTACCGGTGGGGAGGGGGAGGGGGGAGAATGGGGGAAAAGTACAGGGAATAAGAAGCATAAATAGTAGGTACAACATAGACAGGGGGAGGTTAAGAATAGTATAGGAAATGGAGAAGCCAAAGAACTTATATGTACAACCCATGGATATGAACTAAGTGTGGGAATACTCAATGGTGGGGGTGTGCAGGGCAGAGGGGAAGAAAAGGGGAGAAAAAAAAGGGACAACTGTAATAGCATAATCAATAAAATATATTTTAAAAAAGAAACAAAACTAAAAAAGAAATATGAATATAGAATGCATATTAGGTAACAGTATTGCATCACTGTTAAATTTCCTGAGTGTGATAATTTTCCTAGGTATGCTAAATGTATTATAGTTATGTAAAAGAATATATTTTTCTTAAGAAAAATATGCTTTAAGCAAAATATAGCCAGAGACATTGAAATTAAGAACAAACTGACAGTAACCAGAGGGGAGGTGGGAGGGGATAATGGGGGGGGGGAGGGGGGGGTTCAGGAACATGTATAAAGGACACATGGACAAAACCAAACGGGGGTTGGATCAAGGGTGGAAGTGGGGATGGCTGGGGTGGGGGGAGTGGTAAGGGGGAAATGGAGACAACTATACTTGGACAACAATAAAAAAATGTGAAAAAAAGAAAAGTATGCTTGAAGTATGTATGGGTGAAATGTCAAGATGTCTGAAACTTATGTTTAAACCTCTCGGATCTTTCATACAAAGGGGGATGTGTGTGTGTGATGCACACATGTACATATTTACACAAAAATATATTTAAATCGAAAACAAACTTGGCAAAATGTTAACAACTGGTGAACTTACATAAATAGTATACCCTTAGATAAAGAGTATTTGGGTATTTGTTATACTATTTTTACAACTTTTCTGCAAGATTAAAATGTTTCAAAATAAAGATAAAAAAAGAAGAGATGTAAAAAATAAAATAAAAAATATGCTGAGCCAAAGATAAAATGCTGGAGGCAAAGTTGTGATGGGCAAAGTTAGGAGTAGAATAAGGACAGTCTAAATCTATGACATCTCTTGGCTCTATTCTTATGAGTACACCCTTCTACCTCTGAATATTCTATCATATGCCACATATTCTTTAAATTAGGAATGAAACACACTTCCATAGTGTTCAGATCATAAGCTCTTGACCTTGTATCACAAGAAAAAGGCAGATGAGAAATTCAAACACTCTATAACTTAAGCTGTTTCTTACAGACATGATCTCCAGGCCCTTCTTGTTTGAAGGGCCGACTGAATTTTATTTTCCTTGGCTGTAGGTTTGTCATGGGGATAATAACACAGTTCCCACAGTCTGGAGGGAGAGCTAGATGCCAGCAATTCCAGTCATTTTGAAATGCATTTTGGAAAGTTAAAGAAAATATCTTATCTAGTTTGCAAGGCTTCCTTCCTCCAGTATTTATATTTATAAACCTTTTCTGGGCATATTCTGCATCTGACTCCTCTCTCTTCCCTCATGGTTTTCCCCTGTCCTGGTGACCTAGAATAATGCCATTGTTGATTTTTTAAAAGATTTTACTTACTTATTTTTAGACAGAGGGGAAGGGAGGGAGAAAGAGAGGGAGAGAAACATCAATGTGTGGTTGCCTCTCGCATGCCTGCAACTGGGGACCCGGCCTGCAACCCAGGCATGTGCCCTGACCAGGAATCGAACCGGCAACCCTCTGGTTCACAGACCAGCACTCAATCCACTGAGCCACACCAGCCAGGGTGCCACTGTTGATTTTTTGTGTGTGTTACCTCTGAGCATAAATGTGTATTCCTTCTTCCTGTCTTTACTCATCATTTATTCACATATGATAACTATTTACATAGGTCACTTTATTTTAAATGATAGTTTTACAAATGTTTAAGCAGATGAGCATTTGTACTCTAAAGGGCAGGAGAAATGAACAATAGATATGAAATATACCACAGACAGCTGGACTAGGAAAGAAAGATGAATACAGACCTGGAATCTCTTCTTGTATCTTCATCATCTAACTTTTCCATTGGCCTGATCTGTTTTCAATAGCCTTTTACTACTTTAAATACCTTCATGATTGGTTTGCATTCTGCTACCTTGAAAGTGAAGCAAGGTTTCCTTGCTATTTTTAAGTAGGAACCACAATGACTACAGAACATGGCTAGCCTGACTAAATGGGGCTAAGAGTTATGAATCCAGACTAAGGTGGGGCCCCTGATTGGTCATTCAATTTTTACTGAGCACCCCACTTTTAGTCAGGCACTATGTTTGGCAGTGGATGGAAAGAATGACCTAGACACAATCCTAACTTAATAGTTCAAAATATTACACATCAGGTTCACGATGGTCTCGTGTAAAGACGAGTGATGGGGAGAAGATGGTTCCCACCACATGGATGTGAATTCATCATTTAGGAATTGTGTTCATCTGGTAGTAAAACACACTCAATAAAGGATGGCTTAAAAAAATTGGAAGGTTATTTTTCTCTTTTGAAGTCATCCAAGTCCCAGGCCTCTCCTATCTTGCTGCTTTGCCTTTCTTAGCATACAACTTCCACCCTAACGTTTACCTTGTGGTTGCAAGATGGCCAATACAACTCTAGCCATTTTGTTTGCATTATAGGCTGGAGAAAACAGGAAAAGAGAAGGGGCAACAAAGGCACTTTTCAGAGAAGTCAACTACCCCTTTTTTATGGCTTAGTTGCATTTTTTAATTTTATTTTTTAATTAAATTTATCGGTGATCTTGGTTAATAAGATTATATAGATTTCAAGTGTACAATTCTGTAATACATGATCTGTATATTGCATCATGTGCCACCACCCAAAGTCAAATCATCTTTTGTCACCATAAATTTATCAACCCCATTTTAAAAGAACTTCTTCAAAATCCCCAACCAAAATTTCTGTTTATATCTCATTAGCCAGAACTTAGTCATTTGGCTACTCATATGGTCAGTTAGTATTTGACAAAGGAAGCAAGAACATACAATAGGGTAAAGACAGTCTCTTCAATAAATGGTGTTGGGAAAATTGAAAAGATACATGCAAAAAATGAAACTAGACCACCTCTTACACCATATACAAGAATAAACTCAAAATGAATTAAAGACTTAAATATAAGACTTGAAATCATAAAGCTCCTAGAAGAAAACATAGGCAGTAAAATCACTAACATTTCTCTTAACAGTATTTTGTTCTGATATATCTCCTTGAGCAAGGGAAACAAAAGAAAAATAAACAAATGGGACTACATCAAACTAAAAAGTTTTTGTACAGCAAAGGAAACCATCAACAAAATGAAAAGACAACCTACTAATGGGAGAACATATTCGCCAAAGATACATCTCATAAGGGGTTAAAATCCAAAATTTATAAAGAACTCATACAACTCAACATCAAAAAAACAAACAATTCAATTTAAGAAATGGGTAGAGGACCTTAATAGACACTTCTCCAAAGAGGGCATATAGATGGTCAACTGACATATAAAAAGATGCTCAATATCACTAATTGTAAGAGAAATGCAAATTACAACCACAGTAAGATACCACCTCACATCTCAGAATGGCTATCATCAATAAATGAACAAACAGCAAGTGTTAGCAAGGATGTGGAGAAAAGGAAACCTTCATGCACTGTTGGTGGGAATGCAGATTGGTGCAGCCACTGTGGTATGGAAGTTCCTCAAAAAATTAAAAATAGAACTACCATATGACCCAGCAACACCACTTCTGGGTATATAGCTGAAGAAACCCAAAACACTAATTCAAGAGAATATATGCACTCCTATGTTCATTGGAGCATTTATAATAGCCAACATATGGAAGCAACCCAAGTACCCATTAATAGACAGGTGAATTAAAAAGTTGTACATATATACAATGGAGTATTACTCGGCCATAAAAAGGAATGAAATCTTAGCATTTGCGATGCCTGGATGGACCTAGATGGTATTGTGTTAAGTGGCATAAGTCAGTCAGAGAAAGACAAATACCATATGATTTCACTTGTGTGTGGAATATAAAGAACAACACAAATGAACAAACAAAATAAGGGCTTTGCCTACATGTGACATAACATTTAGATTAAAGCTAAAAAACCCCCAAAAAAACCCCAACTGGATATCCATATACAAAAAGTGAACCTTTACCTAAGTCTCATACTTTCCAAAAAAATTAATTCAAAGTGGATCCCATATATAAATGTAAAACATAAAACTGTAAACCTGTTAGAAAGAAGAACAGAGGAAAATCATTGTTATCAGTAATGAGGCAAGGATTTATTAGAGAACACATCATAAGTATAATCCATTTAAAAAAAAGGACTTGTATCCAGGATATATAAAGAACTCTCAAAACTAAACAATATGAAAACAACCCAATTTTTTAAATAAGCAAAAACTTAAACTATAACCCAGCAATCACATTCCTGGGTATTTATCATAGAAATTAAAATTTGTATCCACACAAACCTGTACACAACTGATCATTGCAATGTTGTTTGCAAACAGCCAAAACTTCAAACAACCAAATGTCCCTCAACAGTTGAATGGGTAAACATACTGTGGTGCATCTATTCCATGGAATAATTACTTACTAATATAAAGCAATGACCTATCAATAAATGCAACAACTTGGATTGATCTTGAGGGTATTATGCTGAGTGGGGGAAAAAAAGCCAATCTCAAACTGTCACATACTGTATGATTTCATTTATATAGCATTCTCAATATGATAAAAGTATAGAGATGGAAAAAAATTACTGGTTACCAGGGGTTATGAATGGTTAGGGGAGGTATGTGGCTATGACTGTAGAGGGATAGTACGTGGGAGATATCTGTAGTAATGAAATAGTTCTGCATCTTGCTTGAGGTGGTCATTACATAAATGTTCACAAATCACAGTATAGCATAGAACTATATACACATTATGTCAATGTCAATTCCTCGTTTTGATATTATACTATGGTTATGTATGATGTAACCATTGGGGGAAACTGGATAAAGGGTACATGGCACCTCTTTATACTATCTTTGCAACTTCCTTGAGTTTAGTTATTTCATAATAAAAAGGTTTTTTTAGTAGCAAAATATTTGAACACTTCAACAAAGAGAATATTCAGATGGCAAATAAGCATACAAAAGTATGTTCAAAATTATTAGCTGTATGGGAAATGCAAATGAAAATCTCAAGGAAATACCACTGCACACCTATTAGAATAACTACAATAAAAAATACTGACAATACCGAGTACCAACAAGGATGCAGAGCAACTGAAACTCTCATTACTGGTTGGAATGCAAACTGGTACAGCCACTTTGAAAACAGTTTGACATTTTTAAAATAAAGTTAAATGTACATTTACCATATGACCCAGCAGTCCCACTCCTAGGTATTTTCCTAGAGAAATAGAAACATATTCACCGGAAAGTCTGTACATGAGTGTTCATAACAACTCTATTCCTAAGTGCCAAAAACTGGAAACAACCCAATGTCCTTCAGCAAGTGAATGAATAAATGAATGATGGTACATCCATAGAATGGAAATGTACTTGGCAATAAAAAGGAAAGAACTATTGACAAACACAAAAACATGAGTATCAAAGGAATTGTGCTCTGAAGTCTCAACATGCTATATGCCGTATAATTCCAAAACACAAAACTATAGTGACAGATAACAGATTAGCAGTTTCCAAGGGTTGGGGTACGGCAAGGGCATAAATGTAAAACAGAGAGTCAGCAAATGTTTTCTGCAGAGGGCCAATAGTAAATATTTTAGGCTTTGTGGGCCATACATAGTCTGTTTTGCATATTCTTCTTTATTTTTGTTTGTTGCTTTTGTTCTTTTCCCAACACTTTAAATATTTAAAATCCATTTTTAGTTTCTGGGCCCTAAAAAAATAGACCAGTTTTGTCTTGGGTGTAGTTTGCTGACGCATGGAGATTGGCACAAGGGAGTCTGGGATGGGGTATGTGGTATCACTGTTCTGTATCCTAACTGCAGTGGTGGTTACACAAATCTACAGCTGTGTTAGAACTCACAGAAGTGCATGCATATAAAATGTCAATAATATTGTATATTAATTAAGAAAAACCAATTACTTATCAGACAAGTTCATCTCTGTCACAAGAGAGATCAAGGATTGACTTTTCCCTAACATACAGAGATCAAGAAATCTTTTTAAAAGATATGGCTTCTATCTATTCTACTTACAAATTATTTACTGTAGTAACTCCCTTAATGAAAATGGCACCCTTGTGTGACATAATGGATTCAATGAATTCAGTTATGACGATGACAACTATTTCTTTGAGGACAGGAAAAGCACGTGTTATTCTCTGTCACAGAGAGATGTATTTATTTATCAATTATAACAATGTCCAGTTTATTAGCAGAGCAATGAACATTTAAGCTCAAAGTAGTATGAGGTTCAGTCTTTAAACAGCAATTTAAGCTGAATTGTTTTAGAATAAGGTGCTCTTGTGTCAGAAATTATAATTTGTGTTATAGAGAATATGGTCTTTCTTAAGTTTTCCAAACTAGAGAAGAAAACCTTGTATTTACTTAAATGCTCTGGACAAGAGGCTCAGTGTCCCAGAGCAGTAGCACTTCTCCCTAGGCCGTGGTTACTGCCACAGAGAATACTCAGATACAGTATTTAAAAACTGAGAGAACTGACTTCTATGGCTGGCCAAATGAATGAATTTTAAATGCTTCCTTAAAAATGGTCTTTAAGAAAATAAAAAAATTTAATCTTTAGTAGTGATCTTCACATGGTGGATGTGAGTACCTCAGGGTTGGGGATGCTTTAGGAAATTATATGGCCTAATACGAGAATCAGTGGCCTGGTAGGCCCTAGATGAAAGGTTCTAGT
This sequence comes from Desmodus rotundus, assembly GCF_022682495.2. Classification (NCBI taxonomy): domain Eukaryota; kingdom Metazoa; phylum Chordata; class Mammalia; order Chiroptera; family Phyllostomidae; genus Desmodus; species Desmodus rotundus. The sequence continues at coordinate 73,388,162 of NC_071400.1, forward strand.
AGTACTTCAAACTATATTTTTCAAGTATGTATTTTAAGTAATCATGACAGAGGATGGAAAGCTTTCCCTGCATTTTAGTCTGGATGCAAAAAAATTTCAAAACTAACCATAAAACCTGAAGCAAAGAAGGACAATGGATTTCTGTGTCCCCATAGGATAGTATCATAACTAATGGCTGAATTGGCATTTCTCTCTGTATTTCATTTGGTACCATCTCTTCCCATCATCCCCAAGAGCTGCCCCACACTCCAAGTGCTTATGCTTATGTGATGGACCTTTTACTCCTTTATGCCCATAAAAGTGTTTATGCAGCAAGAATTTTTTGAGCACCTACTATGTTCCAGGTAATAGTCTGTGCTTCACATACATAAGCAAACAAAAGTCTCTGCCCTCATAGAGCTTGCATTTTAGTGGTAGGAGGTAGAACACATACAATAAATTAAGTAAATGATATAGTATGTTAGATACATTTGGATTTCTTAAGAAGACTGGTTAGCTAGGTATCTTTACTAAGTTGCTGGTAAGTTATAATTCTCCACTCTCTTTTGCATAATTGATTTTCCCCTCTTTATTGACTATTCCATCAGTATGCTTGTAAAGAAGTCATTATTTCTCTAATCTTAAAAGGAAGACCTCTCAATTCATTCTGTTTTCACTATAGCAGTCAGAGTGAGCCTAGTAAAACAAAAGTCAGATGATACCACTCCTCCAAACCTTCAGCACATCTGCAGCTCACTCAGAGTCAAGTTCTAAGACCTTACTTCTTAGTAAGAGGTAAGTGGGCTTGACATGCACTGCCCTCAAGTATACCCCTGTGGCGTCCTCTCTCCTTCAATGCCTTTCAATAAGGTTCTATTTTTTTAAGAGTTTTTAAATTTATTTTTTAGAGAGAGGGGAAGGGAGAGAGAAAGAGGAGAGAAACATCGACTGGTTGCCTCTCGCATGCCCCCAACAGGGGACCTGGTCCACCACCCAGGCATGTGCCCTGCCTGGGGATCCAACCAGACACCTTTCAGTTCGTAAGCCAGTGCTCAACCCACTAAGCCAGGGCTGTTGGTATTTTTAATTACATTTTTTAACTTTTAATTTTGAAATAATTATACACAGATTCATAGGAAGCTACACGTACTCTTTACTCATTTCCTCCCAATACTTATATCCTCCCTAATTGTAGAACAGTATCAAAACTAGTAAACTGACATTGGTACAATGTGTGTGTTGTTCTATGTCAGTTTATCAAATGTGTAGATTATTGTAACCACCACTACAATCAAGATATAGAACACTTTTATCACCATAAAGAACTCCCTTTTACTACCCCTTTATAGACATACCCACCTCTCCTCCCTACCCTTCCCCCCACCAACTCTAATCTCTGGCAACCACTAATTTGTTTTCCATCTTTATAATTTTGTCACTAGACAATGTTATATCAATAGAATCATGCAGTATGTGAGCTTTTGAAATTGGCTCTTGTTCACTCAGTGTAATGCCTTTAGAATTCAGCCAAGCAGTTGCATGTATCAATCGTCACTTTGTTTTATTGCATAGTAGTATTCCATGGCACAGATGTACCACACTTGTTTAACCATTAACCTGTGAAAGACATCTGAGCTGTTTCCAATTTTAGGTTATTACAAATAAAACTGCTATGAACAATCATGTACAGGTTTTGGTGTGGACATAAGTATTTATTTCTCCGGGATAAATGCCCAGGAGTGCAATTGCTGGGCCATATGGTAGGTGTATGTTTAGTTTTTAAAGAAACTGCAAAACTGTTCCAGAGTAGCTGTACCATTTTACATTCCACCAGCAATGTATGAGAGAACCAGTTTCTCCACATCCTTGCTCACACTTGGTGTTGCCATTATTTTTTTCCAGTTTTATTGAGATATAATTGACATATAACATTCTATACGTTTAAGGTGTATAACATAATGATCTGATATTGTATACATGGCAAAATGATAACCACAATGAGTTTCGTTAACATTCATCATTTATTCATTGGTCAGACCACAAAAGTCAGTTCTGTGTATACCGTATACTATATACTGTATCATCTCACTTATATGTGGCATTTAAAATACCAGATTAATATAAACAGAGATCATATTTGTGGTTGCCAGAGGCAGGGGATGGAGGGTAGAAGAATTGAGTGAAGGTGGTAAAAAGGTACAAACTTCCAGTTTTAAGATAAATTCTGGGGATGTAATGTACAACATGATGACTACAGTTTATAATACTGTATTGTATATTTGAAAGTTGCTGTAAGACATCTTAAAAGTTCTCATCACAAAAGGAAAAAAGTGTAACTATAAGAGGTGACCTCATATCTTATTTCTCTTCCGTTCACTGACTCTGCCACAGTGGCCTTGTAATTCATCTAACACATCCTGTAACCTCCTGTCTCAACATCTCGGCATTTGCTTTTCCCTTTGGAGTGCTCTTTCCCCAGATACCTGACATCCTTTGGATATTATTTAATTTCACCTTCTTATTCATACCCACACCACCACCATAACCTCTGCCCAAGATGTCTTATCCCCTTTTCTGGCTTTATTTTTCCTCTTTAGCACCTAGCAGTATTGATACAGCTCTCCCCCCCTTTCTAAAGGTTTACATGTTTTTTATTATATTATAAAAATGTTGTAGACACACTTCCAGTCAAGATAGAGGCATAGGTAGATAAACTTTGCTCTTCGCACAACCAAAAGAAGGACAACGACAAATTTAAAAACAAAGACCAACCAGAACTGCCAGAAAATCGAACTGTATGAAAGTCCGACAACCAAGGAGTTAACAAAGAAACATTCATCCAGACTGTTAGGAGGGATGGAGACAGGCAGCCGGGGCTGAGAGGACACGCAGAAAGGCGGTGGCTGGCAGTCCCAGATTTGCAAGCAGATAAACAAGGAGGAACAACTGCGGAGCAAGACAGACTGTGCAACCCAGGGTTCCAGCATAGAAAAAGAAAAACCTCAAAATCTCTGGCTGTAAAAATCTAGGGGGCGGGGTTGCAGTGGTGGGAGAAACTTCCAGTCTCACAAGAGAGTTTGTTGGAGAGACCCACAGGGTCCAAGAACATACGCAAAACCACCCACCCAGGAATCAGCACCAGAGGGGCCCAGTTTGCTTGTGGGCAGTGGGGGAAGTGACCGAAAGCCAGCAGAGAGCCAAGCAAGCAGCATTGTTTCCTCTCTAACCCCTCACCCACAGACAGTGCCACAACACAGCAAAGAGGGTTGTCCCACCCTGGCAAATACCTAAGGCTCAGTCCCTGAAAACAGAAGGGGGGGGCCGAGACAAAGAAATACGGCCCAAATGAAAGAACAGATCAAAGTTCCAAAAATAGAACTAAGCTATGAGGAGATAGCCAACCTATCAGATGCACAGTTCAAAACACTGGTAATCAGGATGCTCACAAAATAGAGGAAAAAGTGAAGGCTATGAAAAGTGAAATAAAGAAAAACATACAGGAACCAACAGTAAAGAGACGGAAATTGGGACTCAAATCAGTGATTTGGACGAGAAGGAAAAAATAAACATTCAACTGGAACAGAATGAAGAACCAAGAATTCAAAAAAATGAGCAGACGCTTAGGAACCTCTGGGACAACTTCAAATATTCCAACATCTGAATCATAGGCTGCCAGAAGGAGAAGAGGAAAAGGAAGAAATTGAAAACTTATTTGAACAAATAATGAAGGAGAACTTCCCCAATCTGATGAAGGAAATAGACTTCCAGGAAGTCCAGGAAGCTCAGAGAGTCTCAAAGAAGTTGGACCCAAGGAAGCACACACCAAGGCACATCATAATTACATTACCCAAAATTAAAGATAAGGGGAGAATCTTAAAAGTAACAAGAGAAAAGGAGAGTTACCTACAAAGGAGTGCCCATAAAATTATCAGCTGATTTCTCAAAAGAAATCTTATAGTCGACTTTCTAAGATGGTGGCGAGATAGATGGTGGGAGCGGAGTCCACTTCCCCTCAACACCAGTGAAACACCTAGCTGATCTGAGGAGCAGAGAGAACAGCCAACAGTATTCCAGCATATATGAAGATCGGAGACCAAAGATAGAGGACATTGAAAGATCTGATGGTAAGAAGAGTGCTTAAGGACAATAAGGTCCCTGGGACCAGCGCAGGGACCAGGGCGGCTGACGCCCCGGCTCAGGCGCAGTGTCTGCTGCAGGATTCTTGGGAGAGAGCCAGGCTGGGCTGTGTGAGCAGCCAGGTGCTTGTTTGGACCAGGGGGGCTTGAATAGGAAGAATTTCTCAAAAAGAAAAAGAAAATAGAGGCACTCAGCGGCTAGTTAGAGAACTCTCCGCAGCAGCCGCAGCCTCTGGCGCCCCTCCCCCCTCAGCCCCTGGACTGTGAACGCGGGAAAAGCAGCCCCAGAGCTACCTGAAGCCCGGTTGCGCACACCCAGATTAGCGGACTGGGGGCCCACACCTGAAACCCCAGCTGGCTGCCCACACCTGAAACCCCGGCGGGGCGCCCACACCTGAAACCTCGGGTGAGTGTGCACCGGGAGCAGAGGCTAGCTGCCCCACACACAGGCCCAAAGTGGTGGACCGACCAGCCGAGCAAGACTCAGGCCCAAAGTGGCGACCCGCCAGCCAGCACAACTCAGGTCCAGAGCGGTGCATCAGCCGCCGAGCGCGACCCAGACCCAAAACAGCAAATCCGCTGATCAAAGGCCTGGCTGCCTGTGAGGGACCACACCTAAAAGCACCGTTTCTGAACAACTCCAGATCCCTGCAGGGCCTACTGGCTCTCTAGGAGGAAGGCAGAACACCCAGCAGAGGGGAGATGCAGGGCTAGAGGAGACTGCATTCCCCGGAAAGACTTGACCCAGTAGGGGGCTGAACTACCCCATAGCAGCACTGAGAGCACCTAGCATCTAAGACAGCAAAGGGCAAGAAGGTGGAGTGTGAGTTGCCCCTAACTGGTGCAACTCAAGGACAGCACAACTGGTGAACTAAAGGCCTAGTGGGGAGCAAAAGGACCCTGAGGAACTGGACTGGAGGCTGAACAATAGCGAAGAGTGTGGCTCAGGAAGGGAGAAAAGTGAAACCAATCCTTCCAATCACCCCCTCCCACTCCACAGACAGGAAGACCAGCAGAACTAACCTGACTGGTTTAAAGCCAGCAGAAGACTTTTTTTTTTTTCTTTCCTCTTTTCCCCCTGAATTCCTTCTTCCTTTCGATCCTTCTTTCTTTTTTTATTCCTTCTCCCTTCCATCCTTTACCTTTCTTATTCCTTCTTCCTGCCTTCTTTTATTTATTCTTTTGTTTTAATTTTTGTTAAAATTCCTTCTTATCTTGCCTCTGATCTTTCTTTCTTCCTTCTTCCTTCCTTCCTTTCCTTTTCTATTCCCTTTCTTCCTCCTTCCCTTCTTCTTTTTCTTTCTCTTCTCCCCCCCCCCCTTTCTCTTTTTCCCACATGTGAGACAATAAAACCTGGAGCACTGAAAAGACCAGAGTTAGACCATGTTACATCCATAAACGTCAGCTCAAGACCAGTGAGCACAGGAGATTAAGGAGACAGCACCACTGAATCCCATTGGCATTCTACCATAGAAGTTCATACCATAAACCCAGGGAGTCAGAATAGATCAATTTAAGAAGCAGAGGCCAACAAGAAGAGTCTCACAAACAATGGGAAGACAAAGAAACAATCCCCAAATGAAAGGAAAGGAGGAAGACTCAGAAAGAATGCTAACTGAAAAAGAGGCAACTCAACTATCAGATACGGAGTTCAAAGCAATGGTTATCAGGGAGCTCACAGAGAACTACCAGAAACTACAGGGAAACTACAATGAACTCACTGCAAACTATATCAACATGAAAAAGGAAATAGAAACTATCAACAAGGGCCAAGAGGAAATGAAGAATACAATTTCTGAATTGAAGAACACAGTAGAAGGAATGAAAAGCAGACTTGATGAAGCAGAGGATCGGATCAGCGAGCTGGAGGACAAAGTAGAAAAAAACACCCAGAAAGAGCAAGAAAAGGAAAAGAGGCTCAGAAAGAATGAAGAGGCAATAAGGGAAATGCAGGACAACATGAAACGTAACAATATCCGTATAATAGGAATACCAGAAGGAGAAGAAGAAGAGCAAGGGATAGAAAACCTGTTTGAAAAAGTAATGATGGAAAATTTCCCTAATCTGAGGAGAGAAAAAGTCACCCAAATCCAGGAAACACAGAGAGTCCCAAGCAAGAGGAACCCAAAGAGATCCATTGCAAGACACATCATAATTAAAATGGCAAAATTCCAAGACAAAGAGAGGATCTTAAAAGCACCAAGGGAGAAAAAGGAAGTAACATACAAGGGAGCCCCAATAAGGTTAGCAACTGACTTCTCAACGGAAACGCTCCAAGCCAGAAGAGAATGGCAAAAAATATTCCAAGTAATGAGAACCAGAGGCCTGCAGCAACCAAGACTACTTTACCCAGCAAGGCTCTCAATCAAGATAGAAGGCCAAATAAAGAGTTTCCCAGACAAAAGAAGTCTAAAAGAATACAGCTCCACCAAACCAGCTCTGCAAGAGATGCTAAAGGGACTGCTTTAAGGAAAGGAAGGAAAAGAGAAAGAGAGAGGAACACAGGCAGGAAAAAGTGGCAATGAATAACTACTTATCGATAATAACCTTAAACGTAAATGGATTAAATGCTCCAATCAAAAGACATAGAATAGCTGAATGGATAAGAAAACATGACCCACACATATGCTGCCTACAAGAGACCCACCTCAGGACAAAAGACTTACACAGACTGAAAGTGAAGGGCTGGAAACAAATTTTCCAGGCAAACGGACAGGAAAAAAAAGCAGGGGTAGCAATACCATATCAGACAAAATAGACTTCCAAAGAAAGGCCATAAAGAGAGACCCAGAAGGTCACTTCATAATACTCAAAGGAAGAATCCACCAAGAAGACATAAACATTGTCAATATATATGCACCCAACATAGGAGCACCCAAATACATAAAGAAAATCTTGGAGGACTTCAACAAAGATATTGACAGCAACACAATTATAGTAGGGGACTTTAACACCCCACTGTCAAAAATGGACAGGTCTTCCAAACAAAACATCAAGAAGGATATTGTGTCACTTAACAATACCCTAGATGAAATGGACTTAACTGATATATATAGAGCTTTTCATCCCAAAAAAGCAAAATACACATTCTTTTCAAGTGTCCATGGAACTTTTTCAAAGATAGACCACATGATAGGACACAAAGCAAGCCTCAACAAATTCAAGAAAATTGAAATCATATCAAGCATTTTCTCTGACGACAAGGGACTGAGACTAGAAACCAACCCCAAAGGAAAAAACCCAAAACACTCAAAATCATGGAGACTGAATAGCATGCTATTAAACAATGAATGGGTCAAGAACGATATTAGGGAAGAAATCAAAAACTTTCTGGAAACAAATGAATATGAACTCACAACAACCCAAAACCTAGGGGACACAGCAAAGGCAGTCCTCAGAGGGAAGTTCATAGCAATACAGGCCTACCATAAAAAGATAGAAACAGTTCAAACAAACAACCTAACACTACACCTACAAGAACTCAAGGAACAACAACAAAGATAGCCCAGAGCAAGTAGAATGAAGGAAATAACCAAGATCAGAGCAGAGTTAAATGACATAGAGACTAAAAGCACAATTCTAAGGATCAATGAACCCAGGAGCTGGTTCTTTGAAAAGATAAACAAAATCGACAAGCCTTTAAGTAGGCTCATCAAGAAAAAAAGAGAGAGGATCCAAATAAACACAATTAGAAATGAAAGTGGAGAGATTACCACTGATACCACAGAAATACAAAGGATTGTAAGAAATTACTATGAAGAACTGTATGCCAAGAAATTTGAAAACCTAGGTGAAATGCACACATTTCTAGAAAAATATAATCTTCCAAAACTGAATGAAGAAGCAGAAAACCTGAACAGAGCAATAACAGCAGACAAAATTGAAGCAGTCATCAAAAAACTCCCAACACACAAAAGCCCTGGACCAGATGGTTTCACAGGAGAATTCTACAAAGCCTTTAAGGAAGAGCTAACCCCTATCCTTCACAGACTATTCGAAAAAATCCAAACTGATGGAACACTCCCAAACTTTTTATGAAGCCAGCATCATCCTAATCCCAAAACCAGATAAAGACGCAACAAAGAAAGAAAACTTCAGGCCAATATCTCTGATGAACATAGACGCTAAAATTCTCAACAAAATATTGGCAAACCGCATCCAGCAATACATTAAAAGGATCATACACCATGACCAAGTGGGATTCATCCCAGGGATGCAAGGATGGTACAATATTCGCAAATCAATAAACATAATACATCACATCAACAACTGCAAAGACAAAAATCACATGATCATATCAATAGATGCGGAAAAAGCATTTGATAAGATACAGCACCCATTTCTGATAAAAACACTCAGCAAAGTGGGAATAAAGGGAGCATTCCTCAACATAATAAAGGCCATATATGAGAGACCTACAGCCAACATCATACTCAATGGACAAAAACTTAGAGCTTTTCCACTGAGATCAGGAACAAGACAAGGATGCCCTGTCTCACCACTCCTGTTCAACATAGTATTGGAAGTCCTAGCTACAGCAATCAGACAAGAAAAAGCAATAAAAGGCATCCAAATTGGAAAGGAGGAAATGAAACTGTCACTGTTTGCAGATGACATGATAGTGTACATGGAAAACCCTATAGACTCCACTCAAAAAATACTCGACCTAATAAATGAATTTGGCAAAACAGCTGGATACAAAGTCAATACTCCGAAATCAAAGGCATTCCTGTATACCAACAACGAAACTGCAGAAACACAAATCAGGAAAAAAATCCCATTCGATATAGCAACAAGAAAAATAAAGTACCTAGGAATCAACCTAACCCAGGAGGTAAAAGACCTGTACTCAGAAAACTACACAACACTGAAGAAAGAAATTAAGGAAGACACAAACAAATGGAAGCATGTACCATGCTCATGGATTGGAAGAATTAACATGATCAAAATGGCCATACTACCCAAAGCAATTTATAGATTCAATGCAATCCCTATTAGAGTACCCATGACATATTTCACAGATATAGAACAAACATTGCAGAAATTCATATGGAACCATAAACGACCCCGAATAGCTGCAGCAATTTTGAGAAAGAAGAACAAAGCAGGAGGGATCACAATACCTGATATCAAACTGTATTACAAGGCCACAGTAATCAAAACAGCCTGGTACTGGCATAAAAACAGGCACATAGATCAATGGAACAGAATAGAGAGCCCAGAAATAAACTCAAGTCTTTGTGGTCAATTAATATTTGACAAAGGAGGAAGGAGCATAAAATGGAGCAAAAACAGCCTCTTCAACAGATGGTGTTGGGAGATCTGGACAGCTACATGCAAAAAAATGAAACTCGATCACCAACTTACGCCATACACAAAATAAACTCAAGATGGATAAAAAACTTAAATATAAGTCGTAACACCATAAATGTCCTAGAGGAAAACATTGGCAGGAAAATCTCAGACATTTCACGCAGCAACATCCTCACAGACATGTCCCCTAAAGCAAGGGACATAAAGGAAAGAATAAACAAATGGGACCTCATCAGAATAAAAAGCTTCTGCATGGGTAAAGAAAACAGCACCAAATTACAAAGAGAACCAACAGTATGGGAAAACATATTTGCTAATGATACCTCAGACAAGGGCCTGATCTCCAAAATATATAAAGAACTCACACGACTTCATTCCAGGAAGACAAACAACCCAATTAAAAAAATGGGCAAAGGACTTGAACAGACACTTCTCCAAGGAAGACATACAGAGGGCCCAGAGACATATGAAAAGATGCTCAGCATCACTAGCCATCAGAGAGATGCAAATTAAAACTACAATGAGGTACCATCTCACACCAGTCAGAGTGGCCAACATAAACAAATCCACAAACAAATGTTGGAGAGGATGCGGAGAAAAGGGAACCCTAGTGCACTGTTGGTGGGAATGCAGACTGGTGAGGCCACTGTGGGAAACAGTATGGAATTTCCTCAGAAAACTAAAAATGGAACTGCCCTTTGACCCAGCAATTCCGCTGCTGGGATTATACCCTAAGAACCCTGAAACACCAATCCAAAAGAAGCTATGTACCCCAATGTTCATAGCAGCACAATTTACAATAGCCAAGTATTGGTAAGCAACCTAAGTGCCCATCAGCAAATGAGTGGATCAAAAAACTATGGTACATTTACACAGTGGAATTCTAAGCAGCAGAGATAAAGAAGAAGCTTATACCCTTTGCTACAGCATGGATGGAACTGTAGAGCATTATGTTAAGTGAAAGAAGCCAGATGGTGAGGGACAAATACCATATGATCTCACCTTTAACTGGAACATAATAAATAGAAGAAAAAAGGAAACAAAATATAACCAGAGACACTGAAGTTAAGAACAATCTAACAATGGGCAGGGGGGAGTGGGGAGGGGACAGTGAGGAGAGGGGATTACAGGAACTACTATAAAGAACACATGGACAAAATCAAGGGGGAGGGTGTAGGTGGGGGAGGGAGGGGGGCTCATCTGGGGTCGGGTGCAGGGATGGGGAGAAAAGGCACACAACTGTAATTGAATAATAATACAAAATTAAAATTTAAAAAAATCTGTATTAATTCAAAAAAAAAAAAAAAAAAAAAAAAGGAAAAGAAATCTTGTAGGGAAGAAGAGGCTGGAAAGAAATATTCCAAGTCATGAAAGGCAAGGACCCACATCCAATATTACTCTATCCGCAAAGCTATCATTTAGAATGGAAGGGCAGATAAACTACTTCCCAGATAAGGTCAAGATAAAGGAGTTCATCATCACCCAGCCCTTATTATATGAAATGTTAAAGGGACTTATCTAAGAACAAGAAGATGATCAAAAACTATGAACTGTAAAATGACAACAAATTCACAACTATGAACAACTGAACCTAAAAACAAAAACAAAAATAAAATCAAACTAAGTAAACAACTAGAACAGGAACAGAATCACAGAAATGGAGATCACATGGAGGGTTATCAGTAGGGAGGGGAAGGGGTTAGAATGAGGGAAAAGGGAATAAGAAGCATATATGGTAGGTACAAAATAGACAGGGGGACATTAAGAATAGTGTGGGAAATGAAGAAGCCAAAGAATTTATATGTACGACCCATGGACCTGAACTAAGGGGGATGAATGCTGGTGGGAGGGGTGGTGCAGGTCAGAGGGCAATAAAGAGGAGAAATAAATGGGACAACTGTAATAGCATAATCAATAAAACATATTTAAAAATAAAAACAAATAAAAATGTAGACACAGATAAAAGAAGTAAACAAATTATTGTTAATCAAAGGCGATAACTTATTATTTAGGTATTGGTGCAGATTTTTAAACAATATTATAGTATACACTGTTTTTTAACTTGTTGTTTTTACTAATATACATTCTACATTTTTACATAATTTCATATTCCATAAAATTATTTTTATAACTGTGATTTATATTTATTGGACTTAATTTATTCTGATAATTTTTTTCTTGGACATTTTCAGTTTTCTGCGATTGCAAACAATGTGACTAGGGCATCATGGTGATTTAAAAAATGACTGTTCCTTTTATACCTATATCTGTAACTTTACTTATTCATCTTGCTTTTATGTTTTTCCAACCAGAATACAATCTTATGAAGGTATGAATTTTTATGTTTCATTTTTTCCTTTAGTCTCAGTGTTTAGAACCATCCTGGCATGTAGTAAGTGCTCAATAAGTATTTTAAATGAATCATGTTGCCTACTCCAATTAAGTGCATTTCAACAGGGAATTATTGGCTGAATATTATGCTTTATGCTTTACAAACTATAATACTGGTCACTGGACAGATATTTTCTATAGCTATTTCTTCCACATCCTTCAATCACAACATTTAGACTATATCAATAGTTATAATTTTAAATAATAAAAGATAATTCTGTCTATGAGGTCCCCATTCAATGTATTTATGAGCTGTGAATGTGGGCTCCTCCTTCTTCAGAATTGATAGATCTTAATAAGCCAGGGTTTTGTTTTGCTCTTAGGAATGTATTCTTTCTTCTCTTAGCCATTTCTTTGTGATCTCTTTCCTTCCATGTGTCACTCATCTTCTTCCACCACCTCCCTGCCCTAAAAGTATTTGGGAGACAGGTTTACATTCAGGAAAACCTTTCATCTTTTACCTTAATCTTTCTCATCTTAATCCTGTTGAACTTTTAACAGGTTTAAATAAAATAAATTAAGTATTTCTTAGATACAGATATTATTAGATATACAGTTTTATTCATTAAGATCTGCTTACTATAAATGTCCCTCTGTTGACAACACATACAAATTGCATTATTAAAGTGAAGAAGGAAGCAGGGATGTCTTCTGGAAATAGCATCTGTGTTCCTCAAATATCGAAATCACTTGATGGAGTTAAATGAGGCACTTGCCCATTAATTTTAAGTTGGATTTTCAAATTATTTAAAAATTATTATATTTCAAATTATTACCATCACTCTGTAATGTTTTTTTTAATTTTCCTGAGTAAAACCTTTAATTATTCTTCCCATAATTTTAAAAAATATTTATTTATTTCTAGAGAGGAGGGGGGAGGGAAAAAGAGAGGGAAAGAAACATGAATGGGCTGCCTTTCCAGGCTGCCTCTTGAATGCCCCCAACTGGGGACCTGGTCCGCAACCCTGACATGTGCCCTGACCTGGAATCAAACTGGTGAACGTTTGGTTTGCAGGCTGGCACTCAATCCACTGAGCCACACCAGCCTCTTCCTATAATTTTAAAGTATAGCCAGTTATTATGATGTTTGATTGGAATATACTAGGCAGTCAGAAAAATACTTGAAATTAGATTAATTTAAAAATTAAGATATGCTGTACAGCACAGGGAAAATAGTTAATATCGTAATAACTTTGTACAGTGACAGATGGTTACTAAACTTATTGTGGTGATCACTTCATAAGGTATACAAATGTAGAATCACTATGTTGTACACCTGAAACTAATATAATATTGTATGTCAACTATACTTTAATAATAAATAAAATTAAATTAAGATTTGCTTTCAAATGTATGTTTATTAAAAATATTTTGCAAGTCTGTAAATTGCCTTCTATGGCTCCTACGTAAAGTGTATTAACTAGACAAGTATATTCCCTACTTTTTATTATGAAGCCTCAATATTCAAGACAAATGCTTTTTGTTAGTCTTTACTTTTTTGATTATTTGTAATTTTTAAAAAGTTACTTTCAACTAATGAATGGAGTTACACTTCCTCACTTGGGCACCATTAAATTACTAAGTGTAGTAGGGATTTTTTTTTAAGGTTTAAAATGCATGATTTTAAGCATTTGGGGAATTTAAGACAAAAATAAAAAAGTTATTTGTGGAAAAATTTTAAATGTTACATGATGGCTGAAATAAAATTCTTAGGATGAGAATAGTGTGTGTGGAGGTGGAATTGAAATATCCAAAAGACCAACATTTTACTTTTTAAAAATGGAAATTTCCTATTTTAGTAACTGAGAACTCTAATCACATACCATGTCAGATTTTTAAATATTTATTTTGAAAATTGAATCTGTATGCTACCTTCTGATAAATCATTTTAGGGTGCAAAGTTGTTTGGTTTAGCCCTGTCTGGTGTGGCTCAATGGATTGAGTGCCGTCCTGTGAACAAGAGGGTCACCAGTTTAACTCCCAGTCAGGGCACATGCCTGGGTTGTGGAGCCAGGTCCCCAGCAGAGGGAGAACAGAGGCAACCACATGTTGATATTTCTCTTCCTCTCTCTAAAAATAAATAAAATCTTTAAACAAACAAACAAACAAAAAAGTTGTTTGGTTTAAAAGTATCACCCAGAACCTCTATATTACTTCTATTGATTTCAAATTTTTTTGACTTTAACTTCATTGAGTAATCATTTGTCCTTAAATCCTGCTTGTCTTACTTGTCTACTGATGGCAGTTGGGAGTAAAATCCACTCTCAAGGTCTCCCTCCTTGCACAAAGCATATACTGTAATAACAGATCTCATTATCATACTGATAAAAATCTCAAACATCTTTATTTGAAGGATTCAAATTACATCTTTTGCAACACCAAACCACCAGCTCATTAATCGCCTTTCTTTTCTACTCATAACTACCTGCATAAAATATAATTCCAGGCTCCATAATGTAATTTAATTTTTCATTAAAATTATTTTAAAAAATTAGCAAGTTAAAATAGAGTGAAGAGTGTTGCTTGTTTTGTTGTTTACTCCCTGTCCATTCCCAATTATGTTTGCCACCTGGTGCATAGAAGATGTGGTCCAACCAAAGGGATTATCACGCACACATACATACACACCTATCACAGTCCTGGTCTCAGGAGTTGACATACTTCACTTTTGTTATTTGGTTTCCCATTATCATGTTCAAGTTATTCAGCTGTTAGCTTTCTTTTTAACTAGGAGTAATTTGTGCAATAAAACTAGAAGATAAATTACTGCCCCACAGAAAAACTCCACAAAATACGAGCAAGTAGGGACTCGACTAGTGACAGCTACACTACCTACAGTTATCAGCTTTTGTGCAGAAGGAACATAGGAAGTAATAGAGCCTCTCACTGACCTGAAAACAACAAAATAAACAACAGGTACTCACTGAAAGCTCATAGAACCAATGTGAAGACAAGAGCTAAAACTGTAAGGGGTTTAACATTCCAGTGGCAAATGAGTAACATGGGTCTACAGTAAGGTCTAAGAAGGCTAAAACATATGAGCTCTTAGAATTAGCCAGCTAAAGCATCATTTGAGGATAAAGATGCACAGTGAGGAAATCTGCCGTTGAATATAAATTGAACAGGATAGTGACAATTGAGACAAAGGAAAGACCACAGGTCCAGAAAAAGTAGGGGAGGGGAACAAAGGCTGGAGATCTCAGAAATAAAGCCACCATAGTTTTGGACACTTCAAAAAAACAACAGGTGAGGGCTCTAGCCATAAAGTTATAAAGTCCATATCTCCCTTCTAAAAGTTCAGGAAAATGAAATTCATTTGAAAATGAACAACATAATATAAAGAAACCACATGATCATCTCGATAGACACAGAAAAAAAGAGTCTTTGGCATTCATAATAAAAACTCTCAACAACCTAGAAGGGAAATTTCTCAACGTGATAAAGACATGTACAAAAGCCCTGCAGTTAATATCATACTTAGTGATAAGACTGGATGTTTCCTCTTAATATTGGAAACAAAACAGAGACACCCATTCTTAGCACTTCACTGTTGCCACTTCAACATTGTATGGGAGGTTCTGGCCAGTGCAATCAGACAACAAAAATGAAAGGCATCCAGATTGTAAAAGAAGTAAAGCTATTTTTATTTGAAGATGACATGATCCTATATGGAGAAATTCTATATAGGAATCATGCACAAAAAACTATGAACTCATAAATATGTTCAGCAAAATCACAGGATACAATATCAGTATACAAAAACCAATTGTGTTACTATTTATAAACAATGAACCATCTAAAAATTAAGAAAATAATTCCATTCAAAAAAGCATTAAAAAGAATAAAAACAATTAGGAATAAATTTAACAAAATAAGTACTAGACAAGTACACTGAAAATTTTAAAACACTGATGAGGGAAATTAAAGAACTTCTAAATAAATGGAAAGATAACTTACGTCTGTGGATTATAAGAGTCAATATTATTAATATGGAAATTCTCCCCAAATTGATTTATAGGTTAACACAATCCCTACCAAAATTCCAACAGAACTTTGTTTGCAAAACCGGACAAGCTTGTAGTTGGTAGACAATTCTCCATGAATATTTCACAGTTCTGCACAACCTAGGTCTTCTAAGCAAAGAACATGTTTGAACAAAAAAGGCCATGGGAGCTAGAGATTTAGAGATATGTCTCCCTTAGAGATATTTATTTATATTTCAAGGTGATAAATCTACACACCTTTCCCTCCTTTCCCAAGAAGATTTTTTTATATTCTAAAGTTGAAGTCATTATCTCCCTAAAGGGGAGAATGGGCAAATGTACTAGAAAACCTTATAAAAGCTTAAAGTCTCATAATTTGGGGGGTCCTTTCCTGCAGTGAAACCCACTGCATATACAGGCCCTCATGTGTGTTGCACTGTGGAGAACTGCCACATGGGGTACTGATGCAAGATGCTACTCTGGATGTTGCTTTTACCATGAATAATAAACCACCTGTGTCCCTGATATTTTCTGTTAGTACATGCACGTGAAACTGACAAACTTAGTTTGAAAGTAGGGTAAAATCTCAGACCCTCACAGTTGCTGACTTAATATTGATCCTAAAATTAAATGGAATAGACCTAGAATACATAAAATAATTTTGAAAATGAAAACCAAAATTGGAGGACTTCTATTTCTCAATTTCAAAACTTTGTATAAACTGTAGCTATCAATACAGTGTGGTGTTGGCATAAACATAGACATAGACATAGATTTGAGAATCTAGAAGTAAACTTTGTATTTATGGTCAACTGATTTTGACAGAGGTTCTAAGGCATTCAATGGGGAAAAGGATAGTTTTTTCAACAAATGGTGCTGGGAAAATTGAATATCCACATGTACACCATTATCAAAAATTAACTCAAAATGAATCAGAGACCTAGATGTAAAAGCTAACATTATAAAACCTATAATAAAAAAAAAGCACTGTGGTAATTGCTGGGCATAGGGGAATATAAGAGGACTAAAGGCTAATGGAAAAAATACAGGAGAAAATCTTAAGGACCTTGATTAGGAAGATTTATTATATTTGACCCCAAAAGCATGATTCATAAAAGAATTAATAAATCAAATATTATCAAAATTCAAAACTTTTGCCCTGGCTGGTGTGGCTCAGTGGATTGAGTACCAGCCTGTGAACCAAAGAGTCGCTGGTTTGATTCCCAGTCAGAGCATGTGCCTAGGTTGTAGGACAGGTCCCCAGTCGGGGGTACGTGAGAGGCAACCACACACTGATGTTTCTCTCCCTCTAATTCTCCCTCCCTTCCCCTCTCTCTAAAAATGAATAAATAAAATATTAAAACACTTTTGAATTTTAAAAAACATCACTAAGGAAATGAAAAGCCATAGACTGGGGGAAAATATTTGTAAGTCACATATCCAGATAAAGAACTTGTGTATTCAAAATATACAAAGAACTTTTATAACTCAATAAGAAAACAACCAAGCCAATTTTATAAATGGAAAAAAGCTGGACTTCTTCCCTACACCTAAACAGGACTGTCTGTTAGGAATGATTAAGAAGGATCCAGAGTCTCACAACATAATACCCAAAATATCCAGGATACAAATAAAGATGACTCACTCATCATACCAAAAACCAGGTCAACTGCAACAAATGCCAACACTAAGATGATTCAGATGTTGGAATTATCTGACAAGAATATTAAAACATCAATCATAAAAATACTTCAATGAGCAATCATAAACACTCCTGAAACAAATGAAAAAAATTAGAAATTCTCAGGAAAAAAAAACCCACCAGAAGATACTTTAAAAAAACCAAAGAAATTGTAGAACTAGAAAATACAATTACTGAAATTAAAAAACCTCACTGGATGGGTTCAATAGTAGATTGGAGAGGATGGAGGAAATAATCAGTGAACTCAAAGACAAATAAATGGGGAAAAAGGTGGGATAGCTGTAATTGAACGATAAAAAAATTTTTTTTAAAGGACAAATCAATAGAACTTCCAAAATGTGAACAACAGAGAGCTCTTACTTTTAGGTCTTTGATACATTGGAGTTAATTTTTGTATGTGGTATGAGATCGGTTCAAATTCATTCTTCTGCATGTAGATATGCAGCTTTCCCAGCATCAATTGCTGAAATGGCCAACTAATTTTTTGACAAAGGTGCAAAAACAATTCAGTGAAGGATAGTCTTTTCAACAAATTGTCCTGGAACAACTGGACATCATAGAGAAAGAAAAGAAAAAAGTGAGCCTTAACCTAAACATCATACCATGTAAAAAATTATTCAAAATGGATCATAGATTTAAATGTAAAATGTAAAACTATGAAACTTTTAAAAGACAACATAGGAGAACTTTCAGGACCTAGGAGTAAATGAAGAGTTCTTAGAAATGACACTAAAATCAGGTTCATAAAAGAAATATATTAGTAATATATTTCAGACTTCAGAATGGACTCCAGAATTTTAAGCTTTAGTGCTGTGAAATACTCTATTAAGAGGATGAAAAGGCAAGCTACAATATAGTTGAAAATATTTGCAAAATATTTGCAAACCACATATCTGTTAAAGAGCTTTCTTTGTGGAATAAGTAACTTAGAAAAAATCCAATTATAAAATGGGCAAAATATATGGACATTTCACCAAGGAAGAGATATGAATGACAAATAAGTACATGAAAAGATGTTCAACATCATTACTCATTAGGGTAATACAATTTAAACCACAATGAGCTATTACTATAAACTTACTAGAACAAGGGGAGTTCCAGCCAAGATGGAAGTGTAGGTAAAAACACTTTGCTTCCTTGCCCAATTAAAAGAAGGATAACCACCAATTTAAAAACAAAATAAACCACCAGAACTGTCAGAAAAGCAAACTGCATGGAGCTCTGACAACCAAGGAGTTAAAGAAACATTCATCCAGACTGGTAGGAGTATGGAGATGGGCAGCCGGGCGGGTGGAGAGGACCTGCAGCAAGGCGGGTGAGGAGGGGCTGGTGGATCGAGAAACTAAAGACTCAAAACCTTTAGCTGTAAAATACTGCGGGGGTTTTGAAGGCAGGAGAATCACAGCAGAGTTAGTTGGAAAGTGGGGTTACAGCAGAGTGAGGAAGAGGAATTGTTCCCTCTCTTACCCCTCTCCCACAGACGGTGCCATAATGCAGCAAAGAAGGTTGTTCCGCCCTGGCAAATACCTAAGGCTCCATCCCTTAAAAGAAAATGGGTGAGCTGAGACAAATAAATAGCCCAAATAAAAGAACACATCAAAACTCCAGAAAAAGCTAAGCAACGAGGAGACAGACAATCTATCTGATGCAGAGTTCAAAACACTGGTAATCAGGATGCTCACAGAATTAATTGACCTTGGTTGTAAAATGAAGGAAGAAATGAAGGCTACACAAAGTGAAATAAAGCAAAATATACAGGGAACCAACAGTGACGGGAAGGAAACGAGGACTCAAATCAACGATCTGGAACAAAAGGAAGAAATAAACATTCAACTGGAACAGAATGAAGAAACAAGAATTCAAAAAAATGAGGAGAGGCTTAGGAACCTCTGGGACAACTTTAAGCACTTCAACATCTGAATTATAGGGCTGCCAGAAGAAGAGGAAGAGCAACAAATTGAAAACTTATTTGAACAAATAATGAAGGAAAACTTCCCAACTTGGTGAAGGAAATAGACTCCAGGAAGCCCAGAGAGTCCCAAAGAAATTGGACCCAAGATGGAACACCAAAGCACATCATAATTAAGTTACCCCAATTTAAACATAAAGAGAGAATCTTAAAAGCAGCCTGAGGAAAGGAGAGAGTTACCTACAAAGGAGTTCCCATAAGACTATCAGCTGATTTCTCAAAAGAAACCTTGAAGGCAAGAAGGGGCTGAAAAGAAGTATTTGAAGTCATGAAAGGCAAGGACCTACATCCAAGATTACTCTATCCAGCAAAGCTATCATTTAGAATGGAAGGGCAGATAAAGTGCTTCCCAGATAAGGTCAAGTTCAAGGAGTACCTCATCACCAAGCTCTTATTATATGAAATGTTAAAGGGACTTATCTAAGAAACAGAAGAAGATAAAAAACTATGAACAATAAAGTGACAACAAACTCAAAACTATTTACAACTGAACCTAAAAAACAAACAAAACAAACTAAGCAAACAACTAGAACAGGAACAGAATCACGGAAATGCAGATCACATTAAGGGTTATCAGTGGAGAGGGGGAGAATGAGGAGGAAAATGTACAGGGAATAAGAAACATATATAGTAGGTACAAAATTGACAGGAGGAGGTTAAGAACAGTATAGGAAATAGAGAAGCCAAATAACTTATATGTACAACCCATAGACATGAACTGAGGGTGGGAGGAATGCTGGAGAGTGGGGTGTTACAGGGTGGAGGGGAGATTAAGGGGAGAAAAAATTGGGACAACTGTAATAGCATAATCAATAAAATATACTTAAAAATTAAAATGTTTTAAGAAAAAAATACACTTACTAGAACAGCTAAACAAAATGTAACAATAATACCAAATGCTGGTGAGGATGCAGAGAAACTGGATTGCTCATATACTTGTGGTAGAATGTAAACTGGTACAGCCTCTCCATAAAACAGTTTGGAAGTATATTAGTTTCCTAGTGCTGCCATAGCAAATTACCATATACTTGTTAACTTAAACAGCAGTAATTTATTCTCTCACAATTTTGAAGGCTAGAACTCCAAAATCAAGGTGTCAGCAGGACCATGCTCTCTCTGAAGACTGTAGAGAAGAATCTTTCCTTGCTTTTTCCAAGCTTTTCGAAGCTCCTGGCAATTCCTAATGTTCCTTGGCTTTTATCTGCATCACTCCAGACTCTGCCTACATCATCACACAGCCTTCTTCCCTCTGTGTATCTCTATCTAAATCTCCTCCTCCTATCTTTTGTTCATCAAATCTAGTCATTGGATTTAGGACCTACTCTAATCCAGTATGACTTCATTTCAACTTGATTACATCCTGATTGATGAATGAATCTTAAAATACTCTACCTCCAATTTTCCCTTCCAATTTTGTGTGTCATTGCCAATATTTTAATTCTATCTTGTTTTTAATACACTCAAATTAGTCATTATTGTATCTTTTTTTAGTAGTCAATGCCTATTTATATTCATCTGCACATTTACCCATTTCTTTCCCACATATTTACATTTATTTGTTTATCATCACTTCTTGCATCCTACACTGTCCTTTATGACTAAAAATATTTCTTTCCAAAGTGAAACCTTCAGAGGTTCTTAGGGTGGCAGCCTGTGAGTGATAAGCTCCTTCTTTGTCTGGAAAATGTCTTTATCCTTCTTTGAATACAAAATTTAATCACATGGTGTGGCAGCCACGAAAACATGCCATTCAGATCTCTTGCTATGGCAGTGTAATTGACAGATGGCTTCAGCTGCTGCACTCTGAATCTACTACCACATTAGCATGGAGGCCACCAAGGCCACACTTCACACAAGCTGCTCTCAGTCATTGATTAAGCATGGCAAAGATATTAAGACAAACCCATTCCTGCAAGACATGTGATGCTTCTGAATGGCTGCTTTGGCTGGAGGACTCCTCATCAGCCTGGCTGAATCTTTCTCAAAATTGCACTGCAATCTTTAAATCTGCCTTTGCAACCCTTCCTCCTTGTCACCTGTCAGATCTGCACAGTCTGAAGACTGTTCCCACCTTCTGGGGTTTCCTCCCTTTTATACTCCCAGGCATTTCTTCCAATCAGTCTCTTGCGTATCCAGTCCCATCTTGACTTCTACTTCTCAGAGGACCCAGACTAACATAAATGGTTTGTAAATCAAAACAATATAAAATGTATACAGTAATAAAAGTATAATTCCCACCTTTGCCCACATCTGTTTTTTGTACCACAACCACATTCACACAGATGTATTACTTTTTAATCAAATTTTCATGTATCATATACTGTTTGACTTTTTAATGAAAATATTATAAAAGATGAATACAATCTTATTTTCATTTTTCTTAGACAAAAGGTAACATACTATAAACACTGCTCTGAGTCATATATTTTATCTTCCAGATCTCTTAAACTTCTTTAAATATTTTCAATCTCTGGGTCACAGAATTCTGAAACATTTCTTTAAATCTGTCTATAGTTCATTTACTCTTTTTATTTGTGTCTAATTTGCTTTTTAACTTATCTATTGAATTGCTTTTCAGTACCTATATATTTTTTAATCTTTGTGTTTCTATGGTAATTTTTCCTAATCTATCTGTTCTTTTTCATAGCGTCTTGTTCTTAGTGTTTTGAACCTTATTTTAGGTTTCTAACTACCTAAAATATATTGATTTTATATTCTCTTTCAAATGTTGTTGTATTATCTCTTGTTTGAGGAGCTCTGATATTTCCACTTATTATGTCTGCTGATTTCTGTTTGTGGTAAATTGTTTCCTTATAAGGTCTTACAAATTTTATTGTAAGTTCAACAATGGTGGGCATTTTACTTTTCTATGTGTATCTGAGTCTTTGCACTTTTGCCAGGTGTATCAATTAAGGTCCCCTCAGCAGTCAGAAACCATACCAATAATTTGAACATAATTAATAAAAGAATTATTAAGGAGTTAAAGGCGATTACTAAAAGGATAAAGGAAAACTCTGAAGAACACAGAAATAGCATTAGAGGGAGCAGCTACCACCTCTAAGTTGAGGGAGAGGATCCAAGCATGCAAAAACACTTGAAAGAGCACTGTTCCTCAGCACCCTCCCCACAAGGCTGAGACTTAGACCTCATCAGAGAGGGTGGGTTGCAGCCCACTGGATTGTGGAAAAGTCTAAGGTGTAACAAATCAGAGCTGGTCCACACTGGTTGTCCAAGGCTGGTAATCAGGGAGCTGCTCACCAGGGTGCTGGTGAGCTGGGGCTAGTGAGCTAGGGCTGGAGAGCAGGGAGCTGCCTGTTTAGATACCAGGGAAACTCATTATGTGTGTGTGTTTGTGTGTGTGTGTGTGTGTGTGTGTGTGTGTGTGTGACACTGGATCTCTTGCACACTACTGGCAAAGATGCCGCCTGCTAGGAATCTGGTGAAAACTGCTGAGTGGTAGGCACTACTTGGTCTCCTGCACACCAATGACGGCTGCATCATAGATTCAGGAAAAAAACACAAAATCACCAGACCAGAAAGAGGAGCTCCTGCCTCTGCTATGCTTTGCACTGTTCCTCCAGCACCCTCACTTGACAAAGCCTGAAATTACACCATCTGGCAAAGGAGAAATGTTTAGAAGGGCCAGTATCACAAAGCAGGGCAAAGAAAGGTAGATTTAGAGCTGAGAGGCAGCAAACTGATAACTGGTACATCAGGTTCTTAAGGAGGTATCATGGGATTGGGACCAATATTTATGTTAAATTTATAATGCTGGATTACTGAACATGTGGGTAGTATAAATTTGGACTTCAAATGCAGAAGAAGCATATCCCTTCAATTTTGATTTTTGAGGGAGATTCTCTCCCCTCAAAACCTCCCATATAGCACTGTGTGCTTGTAAAGGTGGCCTCACTTGTATGTGGCAGATAATAATTATATAGTTATCACAATGTCCATGCAAAAGTACTTATGTATTTTAATACTGAAAGAATTACATTACAGATTAATTTGGATAACTGAAACCTATCTAAAACCTCTCATTGCTCACAATGCTAAATTTATTGTAGGAGCAAAAGTCCACAGAGAGAATAATAAAGTACCTCAAAGAAATATAAGCACAAAATCAAGAACAATCATAAAAGAAAGTTTGCAAACTCCCCACATGAAAGAAACAGTTAACACAACAAGCCAAAGAAGACTTTAAAATTAGGTATAATATTCCCAGAGACATTCTACAGGAAAGTGCACGAGGGGAAAGATGTAACTAGATCTTTTAGAAATAAAATACATGACTACTGGAATTTTAAAAACTCAAGAGATACACTAAAAGAATAACAAACACACCCTAAGGATATTAAAAATATTTACTGACTACTATGGCACAAGTATCAAGCAATCAGAATATACCCAGTAAGACTTGGAACAAAATTCCCTGACACTATATGCTCTTTAACTTCAGCCTTAAACACAGATGAAGACTGAGCCGGGAGATTTTTCCAGAATACAGTACATAGGAACAGAGAAATGGAAAGTATAAGAGACACATCAAAAGACATGGAATATGGATCCAGAAAAATAAGTATCTACATGATAGTGATTCTTCATGAGTAAAACAAGATAGTGAAAGGGAAGGAATAAAAAATAAATGTTATCAGACCTCAAAAGAGACACCAGTCTCCAGGCCACTAGGTATCACCAAGTACACAGATGGATTTATTTCTACAAAACCCTTTACCTACATACATTAAGGTGAAAATGCGATCTCATCATTTAGAGAAAATCCTAAAAGCACTCAGAGAAAAAACAAACTGGGTATCTACAAAGAAATGAGATTAAATTTGCAACAATGGATGCTACAAGACAGTATCTTGAAAGTTCTGAGGGAAAATTTTTTTTTGTAATGTATTGATTTGAGAGGGAGAAATATCGATTTGTTGTTCCACTTATTTATGCATTCATTGATTGCTTCTTGTATGTGCCCTGCCTGCAGATCAAAACCGCAACTTTGGCATATCAAGATGAAGCTCTAACCAACCAGCCAGGGCAAGTGAGGAAAAATTGTTTTGATCCTAGAATTTTATACCAAGCCTCACTAGCATTCAACCTTGGGGGCTAAATGAAACACTTTTGCTTAGTACCTCTAAACTGTTTTTCCTAGACCCTGACAACTGCAAAATTTCTCAGTGTCTAGATATGTAAACTATTTTTGAAAGAATTATTTGAAGATGTACTATGGCAAAATAAAAATTAGTCAAAAAGGAAGAAAAAAGAAAACAAATCTAAGTAAACATTGCTGGAAAAAACAACAGTCCCACTGAATACCCAGGTGATTTTAACATGTGAGGGACACAGGTAGAAAACTAAATGCATGTTAAGGTTCTTATTTTGGTGGGATAGGGTGTGGAGTTAGAGAAAAAGATGCAGATATTTATTAATGTTACATGTTTTTGAAATATACATTTAAATAAAGTAAGAACAACAACTGTATGAAACACACAGAATTATTCAGATTATGGTCAGTTTGGTAGGCCCATCAGAAAATAGTCCTTCTATTTTTAGGATCTTTAATCTCAATTTGAAAAAGGGCTATTGGAAAAGTAAATAATAGCTAACATTTATTAAATAGTTATTTTTGTGCCAAACTCTGTTTTTAAGTATAATTGCCTTCCTCTTCTTTATCTCACCAGAAGCAGGTGAAACAGATGGGCGTATCATAGATATAATGGGGTGTGAAAACACAAAACACAATATCCAAAAAATGCTGGCAACACAGTACACTGCAGAGCAGCAATTTTCAACCGGTGTGCTACAAGAATTTTTAAAACATGCAACACCTGACCATTTAGTCAGCGCTACTGACCTCTTTTCCCTTAGATTTTCAACTAAAAAAATGACAATAGCTACTACAACAGCCATCTTGTGTGAATGAATCAAAATTATAATTATTTTTTGTCAGATCAGCCAAAAATGTACTTTTTGATGTGCTGCATAAGTTTAGTAATTAGTTTGTGTGTGCCATGAGATGAAAAAGGTTGAAAATCACTACTGTAGAGTATTGGTTGTTTACTCTCTTGATCATGTGTCTGACATATCACTAACCCAGGAAAAGAACAAAAATCAAAATTCGAAGCATAGTTTCTACTGAATAATATCACTTCGCACCATCATCAAGTTGAAAAATTGTAGTCGAACCAAGGTAAGTTGGGGACGGTCCATATTTTATATGTATTAATTTCATCTAAACATAATAAAATTATGAGAGAGAAAGGGTCCTTATTCCTATTTCACTAGTGAGAAAATTGTAGGATAGGGTAGGTATACAACCTGCTCCAATAAGTCAGTATTTGAACCCAGCCAGCCTGACTTCTAATCTTCTTATGTACTATTTTGCTGCCATATTGACAAAGCCTTCAGCTTTACTAATTTATTTAATAACTTTCGAGCACCTCTGAATTCCAAGGCAGTGGGTGAATAAAGGAAGGGAGGCTAGTTAGAGGTAAATAAGATACTGCCCTCTTGCAGTTAGTGGGTATATAGAGAAAGCAATATGATACAGTGTTAAGAGAATGGATTTTGGCATCAGACAGAGCTGAGATTGAATCTTCACTCTAGCACTTACAAGCTGCGTGCTCTTGACTAATTACTTTATTTTCCTAAGCTGCAGTTTCAACAACCACAGAATGAGAATAACAATAGTACCTACCTCGTCAGGTGGTTGTAAAGTTTGAGATATCCTATGTTAAAGCATTTACGTTATTGCTATTTAAGACAATAATACTGTACTTTGACATGTATAATGTGCATCCGTGTTTTTGGCCCAAACTTTCAGGAAAAAAATCTTTTGTTTTAATTTTTAATTAAATTATTTATGTATTTTTAGATACTTTTTTGTATTAAAAAGGAATTTTAACATTTATTTTTGAACATATTATGGTACAAGAAATTTTATATAACAAATAATTACAAAACACAAGAACATATACAAGGTATTTCAAGTACTATCCATGTATAATGCACATTCTTTTTTCCCTCAAAAATGTGGGCAAAAAAGTGTGCATTATACACGGCAAAATATGGTAATGTGTCTTGGGAGTTCACAAATAATTTTCAGTTGGGGAGATTAGGAAGCAGTTCATGGGAGAGATTATATTTGAACTAGGTTGTGAAGAACAAATAAAATGTTTAATGTGTAGAAATGGGAAAAGAGGTCTATTCAGGCTGAGCTAACAGCGTGAGCAAATGCAAGGAGGTAGGAAATTAAATTGAGTCAGATCAGTACACTAAAAGAAATATTAGCAAATAAAGCTTGAATGTGGCTTTGATGTGTATTTTGGCAAAATAAATAAAAAAAATTATGAATCCTGGCAGACAGAATTTCTTTGAGTACCTCCTTAATTTTGCTACCCTGTGTCTCACTGAATAGAAGTTACACGTGTTTCACATGTGTTGGTAGGCTAAGCCAATGTCTGTACCCATTTGCTTTGTGCTTGCCTTGTCTGCATTCCAGAGGCTACAAAAAACCTTGGTTTCCCAGTCTCCCTCACAGCCAATAGTGGTGATGCTTCACAGTCTGACTAATGAATGAACCATAAGAGGAAATTTGTTGAAGGGCTTCTGAGAGAGTTCTATTTTATAATAAAAAGGACAAATATCCTGGTAGCATTTCTTTTTCACTACTTCATTCCATGTCTGGAATTGCAGCAACCATTTTGTGACCATGAAATTATGAAGCAGAGGATCCTAATCTCCAGATACCTTATCTGTTCTTGCAGCCAAAATCATTCCTAGCTCATACAATGGGAGATATGAGGTCTGTCCAGAAGGTATCCAGCCATGTAATATGAAAAAACAGAGAAATTTATTGAAGACACAAGATAGAAGAGACACTGTACATAGGACAATGACGCCTCAGTCCCCTTCAAAGTAGGTACCTCAGGACCTCACATAGTTCTCCCAGTCACCATCAGCTGCTCAGTTGTATTTTCCTGAATCTCATCGATGGTCTGAAAACTCTCCTCTTTAAAAGGTGATTTTAGTTTTGGGAAAATGCAGAAGTCACAGGGCGCCAAATATGTGCTATAGGGTGGCTGAGTCAACTGGGTGATTTGATGTTTTGCCAAAAATCTCTGCACAAGATGTGATGCATGAGTGGGCATGTTGTTGTGATGAAGCTGCCAATCACCAGTTGCTCACAGCTGCAGCCTTCTGAATCATCCAAATAGTTTCCGCAGAGGAATGATCAGGCTTAACACAAAATCTGATGCAGATTCACTGCTCTACTTACTCAGTCATTTTGAATGTGACAGCCACACAATACACATGCTCATTCAACAGCGTCTACCACCCCCACTGACTAGTACAGTGAAGTTGTCATTGTTCACGCATGTGCATTCCAGTTCACTCTCCTTGGCTGTCAGGTTACATCGATATTGTGCAAACCGTTCTCATTATATTAACAATGGCTGTTAAGAACAATCTAACAATAGCCAGGGGGGAGTGGGGAGGGGACAGCGAGGAGAGGGGATTACAGGAACTACTATAAAGGACACATGGACAAAATCAAGGGGGAGGGTGGAGGTGGGGGAGGGAGGTGGGTTCGGCTGAGGTGGGATGGAGGGATAGGGAGAAAAGGCATACAATTGTAATTGAATAACAATAAAAATTAAACAAAACAAAACAAAACAAAAACAATGGCTGGACTTTTTCCAGACAGACCTCTTATCCTAGCTTTGAATTTTTTAAAATAAAATAGAACGCCCTGGCTGGTATCTCAGTTGGTTGGAGCATCATCCTGATATGCCATGGTTGCAGGTTCTATCCCTGGTCAGTACACATGCAAGAATCAATGAATGCATAAGTAAGTGGAACAACAAATCAATGTTTCTCTGTCTCTCCCTTCCCCTCTCTCTAAAATCAATACATTAAAAGAAAACTAGCTTTTACTCAGGCAGAGTTTCATTTCTTCTATTTTTTTTTCACATCAGTGCCCAGTCCCAATGAATTTGAAACCTAATCTAGTATTTGGCTGAGGTCAGTCTAGAACTGGAAAAGTCTGTAAATGGTCTGTGACAATTACATACCAGAGACAGATGAATTTAGTGTTCAGTGTCACTATTCATCAATACAGGTTTCTGCATGGTCTCTTAAATCTACTTATCATTTGTTCTATCTGGAAAAATGTTATGTTGTCAAAGAGAAAAGGCTTTGACATAAATAATAACCTATAATATCAGAATAATTGAATGCAACATCCATAAAGAGGAAATAACTGACTGATATTGAAATTCAGCATGACATAACTGTTACTTTGCTGCCAAATAAAAGGCAATGTAGTCTAAATTTTCTGCTGTGAAAAAAATGGTTATACAATGATTCCAGGAAATCATAAAAGCTTAACCTAATGCCAGATTCCAAGATATAGATTCATCCACATGTATTTTTATATCTTGGTGGCCCTAAAAGTCAAATAGTTTGGATTCAATATAGTCTAGGTTCCAATACAACAACTGTATTTCCGGTTCTTTGGTTTGGCAAAAGATATAACTGTGAAAAATTGAGAAAGCGTATATAAATGAAATTACTGAGGAATTGACAACCTTCTAATTTTTGGCAATCTTATTTCAGACCATGATTTAGTGAATATGCTGCAAGCCATTACCTATCCCTTAACAGTACTTAATTCAACAATCTTTTGATAACATTCACAGGAAAGAATTTTGGCAAATATAAAATAAAAACCGAAGTTATAATTCACATTTCCTTGAGGATCACTGTTTTCTTTCTAAACTTTGCTCTTAGCTTAGAATTGGGAGTTTCCTTCCCTTTTTGCTCATTGTATCTTATTCAAAAATCTCTACAAATAATGGACTACATTTTTTAAAGTAAGATTAATTTTATTTAAATCTTTCCATTGGTTTATGGGAGAAGTAGTCCACCACAGTCTTAAGCATCCTTGCATGGCATTGCTAAGTGTGCCACTCTAGGACCTAACCATCCCCTGATACCAAGTACTTTTTAATAGAGTCACATATATAAATAAGTTGGTCAAGGTGACCAAAAGATGAGTGTGATGCAACTATTTGTTCCCCACGAAAAGGGGACTGGCTTATTTGAAGCTTGCTACAAAACATGCTGAGCCCTTTGCCCTGGGGTCCTCAGCTGTGACACAATCCACTATATGTGTAGCCTATCACAGCCTCATGAGACTTGGGGGCATAGAAACTGGCACCACCGTGCTGATGCTCCTACTAGTTTGTATTCTGTAATAAAATGTTTATTCTGATTTATTGAATCTCATTGTCTACTTTTACAGCATCTGTATAAATAGGAATTTTACACTGTGTTAACCCAATCACACTACAAGGATAAACCTGTAGTGCAACAAATCAGGTTCATTGACCCATTGCAATTTGGAAGATCACACCAGAGGCACCATGGGGTATTCCATCAAATGAAGGAAAAGATAGAGAATTTGGGGGAAGAGTAGAGTTTACATGAAATTTAAATGAAGCCATGTTTTCATGGCTCAAAGCAAGGTTGTGTGTAAAGGGATCAACATCAGCTCTAAGTGGCAATGTAAACTCTTGGATTCTTTAGAATCTACAAAGTTAGAATATACGTAGAATATTGAATCCAGAATCCCTACCTGAAGCTCTGTACCCAGCGTGAAAATTGCAGCTGCTTCTGTAAGTCAGAGTGACTTATGTTGTCCAGGTAAGAGAGGGATGTTTTCGTTTTAAAGATACATTTTTAGATAGCGAAATTGCTTATAGTCCATGCTTTTAGAGAATAAAATTTCTCAGTGAGTATCGCAGCAGTAGTCACCCAACGAAGGTGGTTATTATGACATTTCACACCTGCAGAATGTCCTTGGGAGAAATATTGTTTCCTGTTAACTGTGTAGTCACAATTTTTAAACACCAAACCTAGCTATATATATTTTAAAACCACAGTAATGATTAAAAGTGATTTTTAGGTGTCAGGGTGAGCGGGGATATCTGCCTGGCAACCTAAGCCTGCCCCTTATCCTATCAAAGATGTCAGAATATCAGGATGGGCGGGGATATCCGACTGGCAGCCGGAGCTCAAGGGGAACCACCAATGATGGATCGCGGCTTTGTTCCAGGAGACCAATCCCTAGCCCTCGAGGGGAGCCAATCAGAATTTTGGTGTATAAAAGCCTGCCATATTCCCTGCTTGGCACGACTTCCCCGGCCCCCACTCTGTGGACCGGAGAATTTCGCCCGAGAGCGTGAACCCCAAATAAAGCTCTGTACTGCCTAATTTTGTGGCTGATTGGCATTTATTCCTCGGAGGAGCCTAAGAAAACCTTTCATTTGGTGCTGAAACCTGGGAGGAGTTGTTGTTTGCTGAAGACCACTCCTCTCCCCACTCCCCGAGGAGGCCTGGTGGTCACCCCACCAGTCCGGACTAAGAACCAGGATAAGTGCCGTTGCCCTTACGTTTCTGGTCCCCAAACACTGATTCTGGGCCCTCGTCTGCTGGGAGAGACTGCTCTCCCACCAAATCGCAGCGCTTCGTCGAGGTGACCCTTCCAGGAGAGGCTGCTCTCCCTCCTCTGAGAGACTCTAGGCATCAGAGGAGACATCCCTGGACCTAGATCCTCATTTTTACCTGACCAGATCAGCAACTTGGGTTGAGGGACACCGATTCCCACCACTTGCTAATCCTCGTGGGGCCAGGAATGGGGGGTCAGGAGTCCAAACCAGACCCTAAGTCACCACTAGCGTGCCTCCTGAAAAATTTGCCAGCTATTGATCCTGGCCTCAAGCGAAAACAGCTGATTTTTCTATCCACTACGGCCTGGGCGTTATATCAGCTCGATAATTGCGAAACCTGGCCTCCTGAAGGTACTTTTGATTTTGCTACCCTTACTGACCTAGATAATTTTTGCAGATGGACTGGCAAATGGTCTGAGGTCCCATACATTCAGGGCTTTTGGGCCTTGTGCTCCCGCCCTGATCTGTGTGCCCAATGCTCCACAGCTCAAGTTCTTCTGGCCCGAGGGAACTCTGAACCCATACAGCCTCCTAAGCCAACTGCCCCAGAAACCCCTTCCTCATTTTCTGATTCCCTTGAAGATCTTGCTTCTCCTCTAGCTCCTCCTCCTCCTCATCAGCTCCAGCCAAGGACTACTCCAGACCAGGCCCTCCCCTCTCAGCCAGATCCAGCCCGGGCCCTCCCTTCTCAGCCAGATTCTTCCCCTCCCTCTGAAGACCTTTCCTCCCTAGTCAGCTCACACACCTGCTCTCGCCTGAATCTAGAGCCCCTAGACTCCCGTATTTGTCCTCTCTGGGAAGTGGCGGGAGCAGAGGGTGTCCTTTGGGTCCATGTCCCCTTCTCACTAACTGACCTCTCTTCAATTGAGAAATGCCTAGGCTCTTTCCCCACTAACCCTACCAATTTTATCAAAGAGTTCCAATACCTAGTCCAGGCTTATGACCTCACATGGCATGACCTGCATGTCATTTTAACTTCCACCATGACCCCGGATGAGCGCGACCGCGTCCGGACTGCAGCTAGGGCTCATGCAGACCAAACCCACACCACCAATCCCCTCATGCCAGTAGGGGCTGAAGCTGTCTGTGCCAGAGGTGGTACCAGGCTGGAACTACCAGGTAGGACAGACTGGCCGGAGGCGCTGCAACCAGATGGTCGAATGCCTGATAGCAGGTATGCACCAGTCAGCCCAGAAGACAGTCAATTACGGTAAATTTAGAGAAGTCACTCAAGGCCCCGGAGAAAATCCGGCCCCATTTCTCAACAGACTAACTGAGGCAATGATGCTCCATACCCACCTTGACCTGGTTTCTAACGCTGGGGCCACTGTCTTAGCTACTCACTTCATCTCTCAGTTGGCCCCAGACATTAGAAGAAAATTGAAAAAGGCCGAGGATGGCCCCCAAACCCCCATCCGAGATCTGGTAAATATGGCATTTAAGGTTTTCAATAATCGGGAAGCAGAGGCTAAGGCTGCCTGCCAGGCACGCCTACAGCAAAAGGTGGCCCTGAGGACCCAAGCCATGCTAGCGGCCCTACGGCCGGTGGCAACCACTGGCACGGGGGCAAAGCCTTAGTCCAGGCTGAAGAATGCCCCCTGGGGGCCTGTTTCAAGTGCGGCAAAGAAGGACACGGCCTGCCAGTGTTCTCAACTGCGGCCACCAATGAAGCCCTGCCGGGATTGCCGACAGCTTGGCCACTGGAGGGATGCCTGTCCCCTTAGAGGCTCGTCCCCGGCGCCTCCACACGGGGGACCAGCCAATCAAGGTGTGGACTCTAACCTGGCCACACTGGAACTTCTCAGACTCCTAGACAACTGAAGCAGCCTGGACTCAAGGACCCCCATCACCCTTGCCGAGCCCAGGGTAACGCTACAGGTAGCGGGTAAGTCCATCCCTTTCCTGGTAGACACGGGGCTACCTACTCTATTTTACCATCTTTTTCAGGACTTCTTACTCCTTCCCAGATCTGGGTCATGGGGGCTGACGGGACCCCATCTCGCCCGTGGCGAACTCCTCTGCTTAACTACAGTCTGGATGGCTTTCCCTTTTCCCATTCATTCCTTGTCATACCCTCCTGCCCTATCCCGCTTCTAGGAAGGGACGTTCTCCAACTACTAGGTGCCACTCTCCAGGTCATGCAAAACCCTACCCCTTCCTCCTCCCTAATCCTTCAGCTGTTAGAAAATCCAACTCCTCCTCCAGCTCCGCCTATTTCCTCTTCCCTCGTCAAGTATGGGACACTTCTACCCCAACCGTAGCTTCCCATCACCCCCTGGTCATCATCCGTCTAAAACAGCCTGACATTTTCCCATCCTGACCCCAATTCCCCAACTCCCACTCAAACCTAAAAGGATTACAGCCCATCATTACTTGCCTCTTAGACCAGAAGCTTCTTGTCCCTGTCAATTCTCTGTGCAACACTCCCATTCTCCCGGTCAAAAAACCGTCTGGAGCCTACCGCCTGGTCCAGGACCTTAGACTCATCAACGATGCAGTCATCCCTATTCACCCAGTAGTCCCTAACCCCTATACTATTCTCTCTCACATTCTTCCTAATACAACCCACTTCTCAGTTCTAGACCTCAAAGACGCCTTCTTCACTATCCCTTTACACCCAGAGTCCCAGTTCCTTTTCGCCTTCACTTGGACAGACCCCGACACTGCTCTGTCACAGCAACTCACATGGACAGTCTTGCCGCAAGGGTTCAGAGATAGCCCCCACCTATTTGGTCAGGCTCTAGCTCGAGACTTAGCCTCCTGTAACCTAGGCTCTAGCAAAGTCCTCCAATACGTAGATGACCTCCTCCTCTGCAGCCCCACTTTACAAGATTCCAGACAACATACAGCGAATTCTCCTTAACTTCCTTGCCCAAAAAGGATACCGAGTTTCTCCTGACAAGACTCAGTTATCAAGCCAGCAAGTCACCTACCTAGGTCCCTCTCTCTCCCCTACCTCGCGCAGCCTTACAGCAGACCGCACTCAACTCCTCCGTAATCTCCAACCACCAATGACAGGTGATCAAATTCTCTCTGAACCAGGCTAGTTCCTCAGACATTGGGTCCCCAACTTTGCCCTACTTGCCAAACCACTGTATGAAGCAGCCAAGGACACTCCTGCAGGCCCCCTCACATTGCCCAAGCTG
This sequence comes from Desmodus rotundus, assembly GCF_022682495.2. Taxonomy (NCBI): domain Eukaryota; kingdom Metazoa; phylum Chordata; class Mammalia; order Chiroptera; family Phyllostomidae; genus Desmodus; species Desmodus rotundus. The sequence goes on from NC_071400.1 coordinate 73,422,300, forward strand.
GTGCGAAAAGCCTTTACTGTCCTGTGGGACACTTTGTTACAGGCCCCCTCCCTCAGTCTCCCCAATCCCTCTCGTCCTTTCCACCTATTCACAGACTAAAGGCAGGGCATTACAGTTGGAGTCTTGGCCCAACCGGTGGGCCCCACATACTGTCCAGTAGCCTACTTGTCAAAACAGCTTGACCCTACCTTACATGGATGGCAGCCGTGCCTCCGGGCTTTGGGGAACGCGGCAGAACTCGGGAAGGAAGCCCCAAACTCACTCTATGCCAACCTGTTACTGTATTTTCCTCTCATCGCCTTACAGACCTGCTATCCGATTGAGCTCTCTCTCTTCTAAGCCCTTCCCGTCTACAGGAATTTCACCTTCTGTTTGTCGAGGGGACGGCCCTGTCTTTCCGGCTCTCACCGCGCCTCAACCCAGCTACCCTCCTCCCAACCCCCACTACAGACATGGAACTTGCCCACTCTTGCCCAGAAGTAGTAGACTTTCTTAGTCGGCCTCTAGACCGTATATCTGGCAAGCCTCTCCCTGAGGCAGATCTCACTGTTTGTAGATGGAAGTTCGGTGCTCAGAGCTGATGGCCGAAGATGGGCAGCTTATGCGGTTGTAACTCTGACCGAAACCCTTGAAGCTAATAAGCTCCTTGAAGGTACCATCTCTCAGAAAACTGAACTCATAGCCCTCACCCGGGCACTTACCCTAGCCCGGGGTAAGAAGGTTACCATCTACACAGACTCCAAGTATGCTTTCCTAGTTGTTCACAGCCACTCAGCCTTGTGGAAGGAAAGGGGCTTCCTCACTACCAAAGGTTCACCCATTGTCAATGCCTCCCTCATTGCCAAACTTCTCCAGGCCACAGACCTGCCCTCTGCCATAGCAGTGGTCCACTGTAAGGGTCACCAGGCCTCACGGGACCCTGTTTCCCATGGCAATGCCTGGGCGGATGCTGCAGCTCGAGAACTCACCACACATGCCCCGCCACACCCTATCCTCTTTCTGACCACTGATATTTGCCCAGCCTACTCTACCCAGGAGTACTCCACCCTCCTCCGGCAGGGTGGGCACCCAGGAAATGAAAGGTAGATCTTCCTTAAAGGGAAAATAGCCCTGCCCCAAGAACAGGCCACTACACTTCTTTCTGAAATACACCAATCTCTACACACTGGTCCAAAAGCTCTGCTGAAGTTTCTAGACCCCTTGTTTTTTCATCCTGCTCTTTTCCAAACCATCAAGGAGGTCCATTCTAAATGTGCCACCTGCTCCAAGACATCCACCCAGGGGAGAATGAAGCCTCAAGTCCCGGGCCATCAACTACGCGGACACCTCCCAGGACAGGATTGGCAGGTCAACTTCACACACATGCCTCCCCATAAAAAATTCCGCTACCTTTTAACTTTTGTCGACACATTTTCAGGTTGGATTGAAGCCCACCGCACGACAAGAGAAACAGAGGATATAGTAGCTGACTTCCTCCTCAACCACATTATCCCAGGGTTTGGACTGCCCTCCTCTATCCAGTCAGACAATGGCCCAGGCTTCATCTCCCAACTCGTCCAGCACGCCTCCACCTCCCTCGGCATAACCTGGAAGCTGTACATTCCTTATCATCCTCAGTCTTCTGGTAAAGTAGAACGGGCTAACGGCATCTTAAAAACCCACCTAACTAAACTTACCCTAGAAACTAGAAATTCCTGGCTCTCTCTGCTCCCTCTGGCCCTCACTCGAATACGGGCAGCCCCACGGGAGCCAACGGGACTTAGCCCCTTTGAACTTCTGTACGGCCGCCCTTTCCTAATTAACCATAACCTGTCCGTACATACCCCCCCTCTGGCATCCTATCTGCCCTATCTCTCTCCCCTCCGGCATCTGCTCCGTGAACATGCTGACAGGGTTCTTCCTCCAGTAGGGGGGTGTCTGGAAACAGGCCTGGCCACTCTCCTACAGCCTGGGGGTCAGGTATTACTCAAAGAGCTCCAACCAGGACTGCTCCAGCCCAAGTGGACAGGCCCCCATATTGTTATTCTAACCACCCCCACAGCGGCAAAATTATTAGGTCAGTCAGCGTGGGTTCACCTCTCCTGCCTTAAACTGTCCCCTGCCTCAGAAAATTGGTCAGCGCAGCTCATAGGAGACACCCGAGTCCGCTTTACTCGAACACCGGGTTCCCCCGATGAAGTCTCTACAGATCCTCCTTCTCCTCCTTCTCGTTCACCTATGCCTATTAAAGACCCCTCCTAGACTACAACAAAAATATATCTGGAAATTCTTTGTTCGTGAGACATACATCTCAAAGGGGACGTCTGTTTCCCATCCTGTTACCTCAGTCACATACCCTGCCTCAGGGTGTTCAGCACCAGTCACCCTAGTCGCACTAAAATCTCAGTTTAGGGGATTAGATGGATGGACGGCCTCACGCGGGCGGCATGCCCTCTGCCTCCTTTATGAACAAACGGAGGAGAGATGCAGACAACAGCCAGATACCTACGGGGGGTGCCCCTATTACTCTTGTAAATATCGGGTGTGGAACACCTACCACCCATGGTGGTTTACCATCCCTGATCCATGGGATTGCAGGTGGGAGAAGGGGGTAAAAGGTAAACTGTACCAAAGCACTGCCTATTCATACCCTCAGAGCACCCTAGAAATATACCAAACCCTAGTTCTGGTACCAATTAACAAAATGGTACTGGCTAACACCATCCTAGACCAGGAACAATCCCTTCAGACACTAATCTGACAAAACGAACAACAGGCCACTCCCTTCTCTTGGTTATCCCTTATCAACCAAGGTATCCAAATATTCAATATTACTAATATTGGTAATATTAGCAACTGTTTTCTCTGCGCTTATCTGGACCAATCACCAATTGCTGCCGTTCCTATATCAACTCCTCTCAATGTCACAAACTCTGTAACACCTTTTCTCCTAAAAGATGTGCCTCTCTTTCAAAACCTAATGGACAGTCCCCAAGTATGTTATACTACTGTAAGCACCTCCTCCTGCAACCGGACTGTGCAGGTATCGGGAACCACCACCAGTCCCCCAGGTATGTTTTTCTGGTGCAATGGGATGCTGCTTCGGACCATCAACTCCTCCTCTGCCTTCCCCTGCTTCCCAACCGTGCTGACCCCACAGCTTATACATTACAGAGAAGGAGAGCTCAGGGATAAATTAACCAGGCATAGAGAAAAACGAGCTGTCTTCCTGCCCATGCTAGTAGGTCTAACTTTCACCACAACCCTGGCAGCAGCTGGAATAGGCAGCGCTGGATTAGTACACAGTCTCCAGACCACTCGTCAACTACGGGCTGAGTTAGAACAGGCCCTAGATGCCTCTGCTCTCTCCCTAGCATCTCTGCAGAGACAGATAACTTCAGTAGCCCAGGTTGCCCTCCAGAACCGCAGAGCCCTAGACCTACTAATGGCAGGAAAAGGGGGAACATGCTTCTTTCTGCAGGAACAGTGCTGGTTCTATGTGAATGACAGTGGTGTAGTGGAAGAGAATATTAATACCGTACAAAACCTCTGGGACAAATTACACCGAGACCCAGACACTCTAGAAGCAATAACCCCACGGTAGCGTTCCCCACTCTTTACCACCCTAGCCCCGGTCCTAGGGTCATTCATAATAATCTGCATACTATTAATGCTTGGCCCCTGTTTCCTGAGATTCCTACAGGAAAGAATCCACGAAGCCTCCTGGGTTGCCTTCAATCAAATGCTGCTTCAGGCCCCAATCTACTCGCCTCTTCCTGACAAACCGGAAACAGCCAACCTCTAGCCCCTCCCCTCTACGTCCTCTGACAGCCGGAAGTAGCCACATGGAACACAGCGCCCCTTATCCTATCAAAGATGTCAGAATATCAGGATGGGCGGGGATATCCGCCTGGCAACCTAAGCCCGCCCCTTATCCTATCAAAGATGTCAGAATATCAGGATGGGCGGGGATATCCGACTGGCAGCCGGAGCTCAAGGGGAACCACCAATGATGGATCGCGGCTTTGTTCCAGGAGACCAATCCCTAGCCCTCGAGGGGAGCCAATCAGAATTTTGGTGTATAAAAGCCTGCCATATTCCCTGCTTGGCACGACTTCCCCGGCCCCCACTCTGTGGACCGGAGAATTTCGCCCGAGAGTGCGAACCCCAAATAAAGCTCTGTACTGCCTAATTTTGTGGCTGATTGGCATTTATTCCTCGGCGGAGCCTAAGAAAACCTTTCATTAGGGACTTTAAAAAAATGAGAAACTTTTGTCCAATTATTCAAGAGTTTCTTAGAAGTACAAAAAGTAAAAAGAATATATTTGATCTTAATAAGTCTTACGACTTTTAAATAGGTCATAGAAGAAACTTCTGTTATCTAGGTAGAGAATTACTTGGTTGTTTTACAAAAGAGAAAACTGAAATATAATTTTACTTTTTTGGTATATCACCTATGTAATAATTTGCAGCAAGGTATTTATATACCTTTTCAAATAAATAAATCTATCAACATTTACTGTACCCTTAATAACTTTTACCATTCATACTCCCTTTAAAATTAAACTTAATATACTTTCATAACCAGATAAAATTCATATAACATAAAATCAACGATTTTAAAGTGTACAATTCAGTGTCATTTAGCACAATCACACGGGTGTGTCCTAGTCCCACAGATGTATCTTCCTCACATGAGGAGATTGTGGGCACACCTTTAAGAGCCATTGTAGTGCCCTCTCCTAGAAGGAAACCCTGTCACTTGTGACGACACGAACAAAACTTTGAGGACAATATGCTAAATAAAATAAGTCAGATATAGAAAGGCAAATAATGTATGATCTCATAAGTGGAATCTAAAAAAGCCAAACTCATTGAAACAAAGAGTAGATTGGTAGTTGCCAGGGGCTGGGGGTGGGGAAAATGGAGAGATATTGGCCAAATGATACAAACTTCCTGTTATAAAATGATTTAAGTTTTAGGGATCTAATATATAGCATGATAACTATAACTAACATGTATTGTGTACTTGAAAGTTGCTAAGAGAGTAGATCTTAAATGTTCTCACCACAAAATTTTTAAAAAGGTAACTATGTGAAGTGAACAAAAAGATAATGATTTTTAGCATAGTTAGAAATTTTTTAGATTATAAATTTGAGTAAGTTTTTTTAAACATTCTTATTTAAAAGCCTGAAAGCAAAATTGTTAAAATATTTGATGCTTCTGTCTCTTTTATAAATTATAATTGAGTTTTCCTTGTGTGCACACACTCTCCCCTCCACCCCTTGAGGATATGCTCATTGATTCTAGAGAGTGGGGAAGGGAGGGAAAGAGGGAGAGAAACATCAATGGGAGAGAAAAACATCAAGTGGTTGCCTCTTGCACTTGGTGGGACTGGAACTGGGACCAAACCCACAACCTAGGCATGTGCCCTGATAGGGAATCAAACCTACAACGTTTCGGTTTTGGGGATGATGCTCAAATCAACTGAGCCACACCAGCTAGGGCTATAGTTTTCTTTTTTAAATTTCGTATTTTTAAAAAATTTTATTTATCTGTTTTTAGAGAGATGGGAAGGGAGGGAGAATGAGAGGGAGAGAAACATCTATGTGTGAAAGATACATTGACTGGTTGCCTCTCACATACCCCCAATCAAGGACCTGGTCCACAACTCAGAAATGTGCCCTGACTAGGAATCGAACCAGTGACCCTTCAGTTTGCAGGCTGGCACTCAATTCACTGAGCCACACCAGTCAGGGCATTTTCTTTTCTTTTTTTTTTTTAAATGTTGGTTTTAAACACTCTATAAATTACAAAAATGTTTTTAAAATATGAAAGATTGAGTAGATATATCTTAAAGGCTGTTCATTAGGAAAGAAAAAAGATCTGGGCCTTTAGTTGATTACCCAACCTCAATTTTAAAACTTCGTTTTATGTATGTTCTCACACACAGAAAGAAGAGAAAGAACAGAGTATAGTGAACAGAGTATGTGTCCATCATTAGGTTTAAAACTTGTCAACATTCTGCCAAACTTACTTCATCTACATCGCGTGACTTCTTTTCTGAGGTATTTTAAAAGAAATCCAAGTCACTTCACTTCACGTGTAAATACGCAAAGCCATTAAAGTGTTCTCATTTTTTCTAGGTTGGTCAAACCATACTTACAATATTGTGAGTTTCTTCCCTCAACTTCATTAAAGGAGCATCTGTTGAATGAATGCAGCTTTTGCATTTGCTCTCCATTTTAAAGGAATTGATTTTAATCTTCTAAGAAGAAAGAAGAAACTACACTCCAATTCCTCTGCTGCTCCTCTGTGTCTGAGGGGTAGCTGTATGTTCCAAAATAAACTATATGTATCATAATTTCATTTTTCCAATAAAAGGCCTTAAAAGAAAATTTTTTTGCTCCATATTTTACAATTTGTTCCTTTATTTCCCCACTCCAAAAATCTTTTTAAAAAGTTTTTTAAACATTTTAAAAAAGGTGTAAAGGTTATTTACTTATTTATTTTTAGGGAGAGGGGAAGGGAAGAAGAAAGAGGGAGAGAAACATCAATGTGTGGTTGCCTCTCGAATGCCCTCTACTGTGGACCTGGCCTACAGCCCAGGCATGTGCCCTGACTGGGAGTAGAACCAGCAACCCTTTGGTTTGCAGGCCCGCACTCAATCCACTGAGCCACACCAGTCAGGGTTCCAAAAACCTTTATACTATGTAACAAGGGAGGTTGAAACTTGTCTCTGAAACATAAAGATTACATATAATAAAAGCCTAATGAACCTGGTTAAAATTAATTAATTAAATTTGTTCCTTTAATTGAAATCAGATTGACTTCATGAAAGATCTAAAGTGTTTAGGTCAATTTAAGAGCTGAGAACAAAATAATATTCAATATAAACTGTAATTGAAAATTTTTTTTAAATAGCTGAGGAAATATCATGCTATAGTGATAGCGTCTAGTGATGACCAAATAGAGGAACAATTGAAAAATGTGAGTGCAAGAATTATGTACATATACTACAGTACCAAATGTTGTACTGTATGCTTTAAAATTATAAATTACATTATTTTCAAAAGTGTTTTGGGTGTGAGTCATTCTTTAGTAACTCAGCCAAACATCCTAGCGTTTTCTTTCCTCCACTCATTTCTTTTTTTTTTAAAAAAAGAATTTTATTTATTCATTTTTAGAGAGAGGGGAAGGGAGAGACAGAGAGGGAGAAAAACATCAATGCTCGGCTGCCTCTCACACGCCCCCCACGGGGGACCTGGCGCACAACCCAGGTATGTGCCCTCACTGGGAACCAAACTGGCAACCCTTTGGTTCACAAGCCAGCACTCAGTCCAATGAGCCACACCAGCCAAGGGCACCTCCACTCATTTCTTCTACTAGCACTTACTATATTTTCCTGGTGGCTATACTCTTACATGACATTTCACTTATGTTAGCTGCCTGATCTCCAGTTCAAGCATATCAAGTCTCACAGTCCTATTCCTGTATTTTCACCTTATTTTCTTTTAGAACATCCTTTTAAATAACTAGTTTTCAATTTTTAAAGATATCTATTCAAATTCAGAAATTTCAATGAAATCTAATCTGATGGGAGTGATTTCCTAAAACAACCCACCCACCCATCATTTTTTTCTTTTATTTGCAAGGTGGTTGTACTCTCCGTAAGTAGAATCTTACTGCCAAACAGAATGAACACCAAAAGGGATGGTGTACGTGTTTCATAAGGCAGAATTAAAATCCAATCAATATCACACAGAATCGGAATCTGAGCGTTAGAACAAACCTTAAGGACCATGTTGTACAACCACCATGTCCTGGTGTGTATGTAACCACCAGGATTTTTCTTTCAAAAGAAGGCGAAAACCTTCAATAAAACAAATCAAAACAACCGCACAAGAAATGGTAATTCTAGCTAACTTGTAAAAAAAAAAAAGTTTGTTCCCTGAGGTAGCCTGTATAGGACGAATGAGTCTCTGCCCTGCAACAACTGCACCTGTTGGTGTTGCACATAATCCTAATGGCTTTCGACAAGTACCACGGTGACACTCTGTGTAAATGTGCTTTAGGATCCCAAAGGCGGGAGTAAGCAATTTCACTCCGAAGGTCACACGTTTAAAAAACCAGGGAATGACCTTCAAGAATGACTACACAGGTAGAGACGAATGAGACTATTTTAACTTTAGGGACAACAACAGCGTCTCTGACACCTGAGAGTTACAGACAGGAATCTGCAAAAAGCTGTTTGAAAGGGGTCGCAGCAATGAAGGTTTTTTAACAGTGGATTTCAACTTAAGCTGCACATTATAATGACCTAGGAAGCTTGGGAAATATCCCGCCTGCCAGACCTCACATCAAACCAATTAAAGTCGAATCTGTGGAGCTGGCATAGTATTTTTTAGAGGACCCTCCCCCCAGTCCAACGTGCAGGTGAGGTCGAGATCACCGTTTTAAAGCAGAAAGCAAAATATGAAACGTGGATTTTGAAAGGGAGAAAAGTGGCGGTAGGACATACAAGATGAACTGAAGCCCTAGGGCAGGACACCTACTGCAAACAGCAGGGAAAATAACCGAGTGAGAGCCAGCAAGAAAGGATTTAAAGGCTCTTTTGTGGTAGACCTGCCGGGATTTAGGGGTCGGTAACAAGATCAGTATGCATCCAACTCCATTAAAGTGAAGTTATTCTGCCAGTGGCCCTGCTTCTACCTCCAATCATATTTTCTCGCATCTTTTCCCACAGTAAAAAAAAAAAAGAATGACAGAAACGTTTTCTATCCCACGACAGGCGCATGAGCAGACTGTGGGAGCTGCAAAGACCTGAGAAGTCACAGTACGCAGCCGTTACAATTCTTTCGCGATTCCAGAACCACAACTCACGAACGTCCAGGAGACAAGCTCCCCTGCCGCATTCGCATCTCACTGGGAAACGCGGATAGTTACCTTAAGGCAAACTGGAGCCTTTTAAACCCTGAGGACCGCGATGGCTAGGGTGGGGCAACTATTTACGTCTGCGGTGACGAAGCCGGCTCCTCCCACACAACCGCTTCCGGTGGCGCGCAGCCCGGCTTCCGTTATTCCGGCCCGCGCGCCGGCCCCGCCCCACTGAATGTACCCTTGAGCGTTCGGGCGCCCCCACCATCGGTTGAAACGGTTAGGTTGTTGTCGGAAGTCCCCCTGCAGGTTCCCCTTCCGTTTTGCCTATCGACTTCCGCTTTGGGCCGTCAATATGGTTGCTGCGGCTGCCTGGCCAAACAGACTCTGATCCGTGGCAGACGCGCACCTCCTCTGCGGCAGCTGTCCCGCTTCCCCGCCCTCCCCCCCGCCCCTCGCTCCAGTCCCTGGGGCTGGCGCGCTTCTCACTACATGGGGGCGGGCCTCCGCGTCCGGCGCAGGGCTTCCTGTTCAGAGGCGCTCTGGCGGTAGGCGGCGGACTCGGGTAGTGCCCAGTTCGGCGCGGTGAGCGAGCGCTCCGGAGGCTATAGGGCCGCTGCGCCTAGCCCTACCCTGCGCCGCAATGGCCCCAGTACAGCTGGAGAACCACCAGCTGGTCCCGCCCGGAGGCGGTGGCGGAGGCAGCGGCGGCCCCGCGTCAGCCCCGGCGCCGCCGCCGCCTGGAGCCGCCGTGGCGGCGGCTGCTGCCGCTGCGGCTAGCCCTGGCTACCGGCTGAGCACCCTCATCGAATTTCTACTGCACCGGGCCTACTCGGAGCTTATGGTGTTGACGGATCTGTAAGTGCTGCGAAACCCATGCCTGCTCCCCAGCTTCCCCCTTCCCGCCCAAGCTGCTGAGAGAGGTTTACACCTCTCTTTCCTCTAGAGGTTGCTGTTTTCGCTTCTCTGCGGGGCTGCTTACTCTACAATATCTGAGCTCCTGAGGTTTAGCGGAGGTGGAGAAGCTTTGCATTTGTAGTCTTTCTGGAGAAGCAACCTAGACTAGTTAATTATACATGTTGTTAGACTTGCCTTGGAAATCTCATCTTTGAGATTTTTGTTCAAGTTGCCAGCAGAACTCTTATTGATTTCTTGGCTGGAAGCTTTTTAGTCCAAAGCTCAAGATTAGGGCTTAGGAATATATAATACTCGAGCTTTAAAAAAAAAAATCCCAAAGATGGGAAATCTGTTTTACAGCATCTTGAATGTGGGTCGTAATTGCTTTTAAGTTTGAACTCGGGAGATGTATATAAAATAATCCAGAATTTTGGATTTCAATTTTTTTCTGGAACATTTGAAATCTTAACGCATTTAGTGTAAGTAAAAGATTTTTTGTAATTGGCCTGCTGTTACTGTTTCTAGGAGTATGAGGGGAATTTATAAATCACCAAGTTACCCATGAAATGCCATGGGACATGATTAGGGTTTAATCGCTTCAGAATAGGATCAGAATACACTAATGATTTTTAGTGTGTGAAGAAGAGGCACTGTAAAATTTGGGGTATATATACTTTAATTACTGTTTTATGTGTTTTACTCCAGGTTCAGAAAAAGTAAGAATTATTACTTTTTGTGTTTTTTTGTGTTGCTGGACTCTAGATCAGTGTTTTCAATAGAAATAATAGTATATAGATATTAGGCTGTAAAGTGTCATAGTAATTTGTTACTAGAGACTTAAAATATTTGTTTGCAGATGGCTAAAAGAATTTGAAAAGATTTCTCTTATTCCTTTAAAACATCATTCTCACTCAATTTTAATACACTACTTTATTGAATGGGACAGAAAAAAGTCTACCCTTGTTTGATGAGACACTTAAGTAGCTGTCATGATTAGAGATTATTGTAGTAACATACTTCTCTGCATCATTTATCGTTGGATTTCATAAAAATCCAAGAGTGTCCATGAGAAAATTTCATGTATGTGAAGGCCACGTTTCCTATGTTTAATTACGTAAATGTGTTAAAAACTACTGTTACCGGTGATGGTATAATTTGTATAACTTTTCCATAGGCATTTGTAGAAATTCATTGAACACATTGTGGTGTTCTTACTATTTTAGGGCTTAGTTATGAAGAGAGAAACATTTATTTTATGACTGTAGAATAAGTATATAATTTTAGTCCCATATCCTTTATATGATGATGATTCCCACACTTATATCTCCAATTATAGACCTCTCCACTGAACTCCAAACTCTATAACCAGATGCCTACATTTAAATCCCTAGTAGGCATTTAAGTGTACCAAGTCCAGAACCAAATTCCTGCTTCCACTCAATCCCCCCAAACCTTTCCTATCTCACTAAATAGTATCTCCATTCTTTCTATGGTTACTTAGGTCAAAACTATTGGAATAATTTCTGGCTCCTCTTTTTTCTAGCCCCACACCCAGTATAAAAGCAAGCCATCTCTGACTTCAGAATCTGACCACTTTTCAACATTTCCATCATGTGTTATTCCTTTGCCAGTGTTACTTAAGTAGTCTGCTAACTGGTATCTGTACTGCTTCCCTTTCCCTCTACAGTTTTTCCTCAAAAAAATAGCCAGGGTGGTCCTTTTAAACCTGCTTACAACCCTCCAGTGGTTCTCCATCTCACTTGGAGTAGAAGTTTTTATAGTCACCTATTTGTTGGGTGACCATAAAATTTGTCGTCAAAATCAGGACACTTTTTAAAAAAAACTGAATTTATTGGGGTGACATTGGTTTGCAAAACTATACAGGTTGAGAGTACACCTCAGTAAAACATCTGCACACTGCATCATGGGCCCACCTCCCCAAGCAAAGTCTCTTTCCATCCCTCATTTTCCCTCACTTTGCTCACCTCCACCTAGTCCCCCACCCCCTTTTCCCTTTGGCTATCAGCACTCGGTTGTGTCTACTTGTTATGTATATATGGTTTTTGGTTAATCCCTTCACCTTCTTTCATTTGGTCCCCCTCCCCCTCCCCACTGACAGCTGTCAGTCTGTTCCATGTGTCCATGCCTCTGTTTCTATTTTTGTCAGTTACTTTATTTTGTTCATAAGATTCCACATATAAGTGAAATCATATGGTATTTGTCTTTCTCTGTCTGGCTTATTTCACTTAGCATAATAATCTCCAGGTCCATCCATCCTGTCACAAAAGGTAAGATTTCCTTCTTTTTTACACTGTGTAGTTTTCTGTTGTGTAAATGTACCGCAGCTTTTTTATCCACTCATCTACTAGTGGACACTTGGGCTGATTCCAAATCTTGGCTATTGTAAATAATGCTGCAATGAACATGGGAATGCATATAGTCTTTCGAATTAGTTTACAGATTTCTTAGGATATATTCCCGGAAGTGGGATTGCTGGGTCAAAAGGCAGTTTTAATTTTTTGAGCTATCTCCATACTGCTTTCCATAGTGGCTGCACCAATCTGCATTCCCCCCATCAGTGCAAAAGGGTTCCCCTTTCTCCACATCCTGGACAATACCTGTTTGTTGATTCATTGATGACAGCCATCTGACAGGTGTGAGGTGGTATCTCAATGTAGTTTTAATTTGCATCTCTGTGGTGATTAGTGATGTTGAACATGTTTTCATGTCTATTGGCCATCTGTATGTCCTCTTTGGAGACGTATCTGTTCAGGTCCTTTGCCCATTTTGTAACTATGGTGTTTGTCTTCTTGGTGTTGAATTGTATAAGTTCTTTATATATTTTGGAAATTAAGCCCTTATCAGATGTATCATTGGCAAATAATGTTCACCCATTCAGTGGGTTCCCTTTTTGTTTTGTTGATGGTTTATTTTGCTGCACACACAAAAAAAGCTTTTTAGTTTGATGTAGTCTCATTTGTTTATTTTTTCCTTTGTTTCCCTTGCCCAAGGAGATACATAAATTTTTGGAATATTTGTTTTAGATCTGTGAAATACATCATTGGTGTTTTTATAGGAATTGCTTTGAATCTATAGGTTGCTTTGGAAAGTATGGACATTTTAATGATGTTAATTCTTCCAGTCCATGAACAAGATATATGCTTCCACTTTTTTGTATCTTCCTCAGTTTCTTCAATGTCCTGTAACTTTCCAAGTACAGGTCTTTTACTTCCTTGGTTAAATTTATTGCTAGGTGTCTTTATTATTTTTTGTTGTTGTTGCAATAGTAAATGGAATTGTTTTCTTAATTTCTCTTTCTGATAGCTCATTATTGGCATATAAAAATGCCACTGATTTCTGAATATTAACTTTGTATTCTGCCACTTTGCCAAGTTCATTTATTAGATCTAGTAGGTTTTTTTGCGGGGTCTTTAGGGTTTCCTATGTACAATATCATATCATCTGTGAATAATGACAATTTTACCTTCTCCTTTCCAGTTGGATGCCTTTTATTTCTAGTTGGAAATCAGGACACTTTGGAGCATGAAAGATGGTGGTGTTAGTAATAATATCGAAGCAACAGTCATGAACTGAAACTATCTTGGGCAAACCAGGACGTGTGGTCACCTTAGCTCTAAGGCCTTACATGATCTGTGTCTTCTCTCCCTTATCTCTTTAACTTCATTTCCCAATACTCTCCTCCCTGCTTAATTCTTTTTCAGCCACTTGACCCTCTTGATGTTTCTAGATAGTGCCAGGCATACTCCTCCCTTAGAGCCTTCGCTCTTCTAGAATTCTGTGTGGTTTGCTTTCTCATTTCCTTTAGATCTTTGTTCAGATATAACTTATCAGAAAGACTTTCGCTGACTATCCATGAAAAGCCCTCTGCCTCTTCATTCTTTCCTTCTTTACTCACTGCCTTGTTTTTCTGTAAGCACTTACTGCCACCAGACATTATTTATTGTCTGTCTCCTCCCCACCGGAAGCTCAGTGAGGACAGGGATTTTGGTTTGTTTGCTACTTTAAACAGGGCCTAGAACAATGCCTGGCACGTAGTCAAGGTTTAACTAATTATTTATTGATTTACTACATCAATGAACTAATTTTTAGAATTGTCATTGTAGACCATTGAAAATTTTATGGGAAGATCCACTGTTGCTCTTGACAGGTATATACAAAATAACATCTTTCTTTCTTGCTTTGTGGTAACCAAAATTAGTTTAGGGACCTACCTTGGAAGTTCCTAAATTATGTGTTTTTCCGTGTTCCAGGTATAAACTGTCAGGATAAATGTATTAATAATGTAAAACCAGTATTCTTATACACTTTATAAGAGTCTTATTTCTGCCACATTTGATGCTTGTCTGTGAACTATCAAAAGAAAAAAAGGACAGCCTTGGCATTTTAGGTGGTTTGTTTTTGGCCCCAGATTTTTTTTTTTCTTTGCTCATACACTGCCTGCTTCTGCCACACTCCCTCCTTCAACATACATGCTCTCATTTTAGAGTTTACATTCTACCTTGACTTTTTTTAAAAGAAGATTTTATTCATTTTTAGAGGTGGGGGGAAGGGAAGGAGAAAGGGAGAGAAGCATTGATCGGTTGCCTCTCACCCTGCGCCATCAGGGGACCCAAGTGGCAACTCAGGCATGTGCCCCAACCGGTAATCAAACTGGCGACTTTCTGGTTTGCTGGCTGGCACTCAATCCACTGAGCCACACCAGCCAGGGCTGCCTTGACTGCTTAGGGATTTAGCGTCTGTTCTTTTTAAAACCTCTTTAAATTAAAATCAGAAAATGCTGGAATCTCAGTCATGTAAACCTAACCACCCTTACATATAAATAAGTTCCTGTGACTTACCATTTCCAAAAATTAGCATTTTAAGGCTTTTGCCCCAAATGGTGAATTTGTTTTCAATAAAGGAGTTTTAAATAGATTAGGAGGAATTTTGGGAAAAGGGATACAGACCGCAAAGCCTGTTTTTTGTCCCTGAAATGGTACCACCTCTAACATGAGATGATCCTTTCAGGGCCCCTGGGGCAGGTAGGAAGAGCTGGAACAATGGTTCCTGTTTTTTCTATCCCCAAAGGATCTACTCTGTTTCTCTCTCTCTCTTATGCCCATGATTCCAACTCTCTCTGTCCCTTGAGAACAAGGATTGTGTCTTCTCAAGGAGTGATCTCAGGAACTTTCCCAGGTAGAGGAACTTGACAGCTGCTTTTTCTTTCAGTCTCACAGTAAAGCCTTTATTTCTGCTTCATCCTCTGGTCTTGCTGGTCCTTCCAGCTCCTACCTAATTTCCTTTATTATTTGGATGATATCTTCAGCGTCCATACCACTGTCTACCGTGAGAATTGTAGGCAACTATAAGCCAAAGCTCATTTTAATAGTTTTCCTTCCTTGTACTTTGAATCTTTGGAGTTGGTCTTAGTTTTTCTGCACCTGTGACATGTGGTTAAGAGAAGAGGATCTAAGGGTCTTGGTGTGTATTCTTCGAGAACGATTAAATACTAGGGGAGGCTTTAGAGTTGAGTCTTGAACCATGGGATAGAGGTTTACAGAATATGACGATTCAGGAAGCAGATCAGGACCTTTGTAAAAGCACAGTAGATGTGAGAGTGTCATATGGCATTATTTGTCAGGGGAAATGGTGACATTGGCTGCTAGCTATCAGTTCTGCAGAACTAGCAAAAAAGAAAGAAAGAAAAAAACTACTGGAGCTGTTTAAAGGTAATATAAATCATTTACATCTAACCACCTGCAACATCATAATTACTGTACAACCTTTGCTGACACTGGCCCTTTTATGTGCTCAGCTTCCACTTTTGCCCACCATAACAAAACAGGGAAGGATTGCGGCTTGAAAGCAAGGTTCCGCTGGATATGGGGAGACTGGCAACTAAGTAGTACTCTGCATCTGTGACCATTTTGGTCCTAAAAGAATATTTTCTCTGACTCTCTGCTATAGTGTGCTAATGTAAGACTCAGGCATTTTAAATGCCTGAGGTTCATGCAGTACCTTTTGAAGCATTTGGAAAGGAGATAAATGTTGGTTTTTCTTTGTTGGTTTTTCCCTTATAACCATATTGCTGGAAACTCATAAAATTAAAAAAAGAGTCGGTAGCCACACAAGCTTGTAGTGGCTATTTATCTAATTTTTCTGAAACAATAAGGTCAAAGTCAATAGAATCAAAGTAAAGACTTACATTTTGATGAAGATATACATATATTTAGTCAATTTCTTTTGTTTTATTTCTTTTTAGACTGCCAAGGAAATCTGATGTGGAAAGGTGAGTATGAAAAATCCTTAAATCTGTGTCTCTGTTGATATATCTATGAGAGAGAGAGAAAGAGAGAGAGTGTGAGAGAGAGAGAGAGAGAGAGAGAGAGTGTGTGGGTGTGGGTGTGGGTGTGTGTGAGAGAGAGAGAGAGAGAGAGTGTGTGTGGGCATGGGTGATGGGTCAGAAACCTAGGTCCAGAATGCCTAGGGTGATTTTTTTCCACATTATTTGTTTGTAATTTCCTCATCCTTGACAATTTTTGGTGTGCAACCAACTCTGGACTTTAGGTTCTAGAAACCTTTATTGAGTCACTGACTGAATTAAGTCCCTGAGGGGCATAGGAAGATGTGCAAGTAGAAGATTCAGAACTTAATGGAAGAAACTGAGGAGTAGACTGACTGTGGAAAGTTGGCTGCTAATTTACCATTTGCTACAATGATGCTGTTAGATTTCTTTAGAGAATTAACATTTGCCTAGTGCAATTACTGTTTTATAATTGAGGGAATTTTGATTCAGTTGGAGTTTGGGGCTTAAGGTATAACTAAACACTATTATGTTTCCATAGTCCAGATGAGCAAGACAAATTAAGGTTTCAAAGAAACTGTATAATTAAGATTTAAATTATGGCTACAGCATAGGCTACTTAACTGTCTATATCTTTGGCACTACTTACGCTCCTTGGTTGATTTTTTTCTTTTTCTTGAAAGCTGCTAATCTAGAACTCTATATCCAGTGAAATTACTTCTTTTTTTAAATCCTCACCCGAGGACATGTTTATTGATTTTAGAGAAGAGGGGAAAGGAGGGAGAGAAGGGGAGAAACATTGATGTGAGAGAGAAGCATTGATTGGCTGCCTCTTGTACGTGCCCCTACAGGGACTAAAGCACAATTTAGGCATGTATCCTGACCAGGGATTGAACCTAACTGGGAATTGAACCTGTGACCTTCTACTTCACAGGATGATGCTCCAGCCAAGTGAGGCTCACCTGCCAGGGCTGATTTTTTTTAAATACTAAGTTACTAGGGAGGATTTTAGCACTTATTAATGACAACACTCTACCCCTACCCCCAACTGACCTTTCTGATAGAATTAGACATAGATCAAAAAGGTGGAGGTGGAAGAGACAATTGAAGCATGCCTGTGTTATGGTTTGGTTGGTCAATTTTAAAGGAAGAAAATGAAAAAGTCAGGGTTTGTGCTGTCGACTTTTGGGTAAGAAGGGAAACCGGGCTCTGGAAAACCTATCACTTGAGACAGCATAGTGTCAAAAAAAAAAAAAAAGTCTTAAAATAGTTTGCAAAGTGGGGTGTCTTCTTTTCTTTCCAGTAGAGGAGCTCATTTGGGAAACCAAATTGATAACATACAAATATAATTCTTCTGGAAGAGAAGCAGAGACCTCTCGTCCTCTGTAAGCCATCCCTGAGTTGGAGTGACAGTACTGAGGGTCCTAGCACTGAGGTGGCTGCGAGACCATAATTCACATGTAATATTTTTATTGTGTCCCCCTCTTGTGTTGAGGCTCTACTTATTTTATCTCTTAAGATCCTTCACAGACACTGGCAGAGTCATAACTGTCTCTGTCTTCTTGATATTATTACTGGCTGACCCTGAAGGCAGACTATCAGGTTGTTTGTGGGCTATACATGCTCTCGATAGGAGTTACATTCTGTAGTCTTCAGTCAGGATTATACTTCAGCAAAAATTTTATTTTGGTATCATGATATTGGTGTTGGGGAGATGCAGAGATGTGGACTGGATCTGTAGATCATTGAACAGCAGTACTAAGATTAATAGGTCAAAAGCCACTTGGAGGGAGGTTGGTGTGTCCTGTTCAGTCCCTGCTGTTGTCATGGCCTGTTGAATGTTTTTTTTAGTGTCTTAAGGTGAGCCATGAAAGGTATGACTATCAGTTTTTTAGATGACAGGAAATCAAGAGGTCTAGCTAACACATTGTTTGATAAGATAAAGACTTTATAAGGAGATGATAAAAATAATGATGAATAAGTATTGGGAGAAGAAGCATTGTAGTGAGTATAGAATAAAAATAAATATGGACAGACCTTCTAGTTTTTATTCTTAGTACCCAACTTACCTTCTTTGGTTGGCTAATTTAATATCTAAGTTTATCATTTAAGTTAGTTTAATAAAGAGTTACATAGTTAAGTTCTTTTATTACCTAATTTTTAAAATCATGCCCTTGCAAAATATGAATTGTGCCCTTGCTATTGTAGAAATAATATAATTTCAAGCTCTATTTTAATTCCTTTTACCAAAAAGGTTGCTAATTCATAACTCATAATTTCAATTATGAAATTTATAACTCCTTATTTGGTCCCCTATGTGACCCTGTTAACTTCTGTATAGTAACTTTACATCTGTGAATTTAGTATATTTTAGTAAACAACTTTTATTACAATATAAAATTAATTTTTAATAAGTGATTTGTTGCTAAAACATTCTTTTGGATTTATTACTGTGAGGTGAAAAACAAAGCATATGCAGATGGTACAAAATTTGACTATATAAGTAGTTAGATAAATATTCTAGGTGGTTCATTTTGTTGTAATGCTCTTAAACAAAGATCGAGTCATACTTTAGCTCAGATGAAATAAATTGTGAAATGCACTTTTAATCTGTTGGTTCATTAATAATTGTTTTATTTTATAGGAAAATAGAAATAGTGCAGTTTGCTAGCCGGACACGTCAACTCTTTGTTCGATTACTAGCTTTAGTAAAATGGGCTAATAATGCTGGCAAAGTGGAAAAATGTGCGGTGAGTTGAACTTTTGATTTTATTTTATATAAAATAACTTTGTGGAATGTTAACTTGGAATAGACACAGTTTCTAATTTTAACTTTAACGTATCTGGTGATTTGTTTTGGGAGGCATTACTTATGTGAGTAATCATATTTCTTGTGATAATATATATTTCTTTAGAAGCTTAGTATTTGTTACGGACAGAAAGAAGAGTAGGCAATATCTGAAGACATCATTACACTAGAAGGCATTAATTAGGAGACTTGAATTAGGGGGGAAGTAGTTAATTTTTGCCTATTTTGTCTATTGATTCTTGACAACCCTGTGAGTATGACAAAGTCAGTATTTTGTTATTTTACAGATGAGGAAACAATAAGATTCCTAGAGATTAAATGGGTTCTTCACTGTCACAGAGCAGATGACAACATTTATCTGTTTTTTTGTTTGTTTATTCATCTGCTAATTCTACAAACATTTATTGAGCACAGGTTGTGGGATGTGGTGGGTGGAGACTTGAATAAGGAGGCATAGCTCCTGCTGTCAAGAAACTCATAGTTTTTTGACTGTCGAATCACATTTGAATTCAAAGGAATGGCATCTAGTGAAGCATACCAAAGATGCTTTAGCAAAGATGCTGAAACCTGCCTCCCCCCTTCCAAAAAAAGTTTTAAGTTATTTTCAAGAAGTGTTCAGAGGAAAGACATCAGGAGGGATCTTGTGTTAGCCTATTGAGCTCATAACTTGGGGGAGGATGTTGCGGAGTTAACACATGAGATGCACAATTATTCCTTCCTATTTTGCTTCAGTCACTTATAATGAGATAAATGGGAGTTCATATTGGAAAGGGCAGAGTAATTGTCATAAAAAAAAGTAAAGTCCTAAAATAATGAGAGCATTTACCCACTTTAATTGAGGTCAGCTCTCTAGGCCCAGGTTTCAAAGGGCCTAGAGCCTCCTAGGGCAAGTAGCCTCCTAGCCACTGTTTCTTATATTTGGAAAGTGGGGGATGGGGTAGATTCTCTAAGTTTGATATTGATGCAAAAATTCTTTTTTTTTCATTCAGTTATATAATGACATTAAAATTTTTTTATTTTTATATGTGAAATCAGAAAAACTTTATTTTGGTTAAATTATATTCAAGTCATTTAAAAATTCTTTTAAGTTTATCATGCTTCCTGGATAATTAAAATTAGCAGCTACCCATTATAGAGATACCATAATAAATTTATTTTTGCCACCCTGAGAAACTAAATTAGAAATACTTTTATAGTAATTTTATATTTGCAAATCTATTGGGGTTTGCATATTCAGAAAGAAATCTACAACACAGTTAGGTTTCTTTTTTATTGTTTGTTTAAAAAATTGATTTTAGAGGGAGAAACATTGATTTGTTGTTTTATTTATTTATGCATTCATTGGTTGAATCTTGTATGTGCCCTGACCAGGGATCGAACCCGCAACCTTGGTTTATCAGGATGATGCTCTAACCAACTGAGCTACTGGGACAGGGATGGGGTAGTCTTTTCTTAAAGATGTTCAAACTTTCAGTGAGAAGTTAGGTATTAGTGAAGTGTATCAAATCCAAGTATTCAATTTTTCAAATCTGGTGTTAAATCCCAAATTATACCATGGGTATTTAACTTTCCTGTTTGATACTACAGAGTTGTGCTTCAGTAACATTATATCAAACAAAAACCAAAACTCTTGGTTTTGATATTGAGCCATATTGCATTCATCTCTTATTAATTCATAGTGTTAGTTTGTTTTTTGAATTGGCTATTCAAATAAGTCATTCTAATGAAGTCTCATTAAATTTATATAAAGTTCTAGTGTTTATGTTTTGTGAATGCAGATACAGATGTGTTTATGTCAAAGATAAAGTTCATCAGCTGGAGAATTAGAGGATTATTCATGTTTTGACACTTCTGTTCTCAACCTAATGATTATTTAACTCACAGGTGGCAAACACAAGGCCCTTGGGCCAAATCTGGCTCTCCACCTCATTTTATCCAGCCTGGCACCTTGTTTTTCTACCCGGTGGCAGCGCTGAACTCTCGCTTAACTGTTAAGGAGTAGTTACATTTATTCAGTCCTAAAATTACATTTGGCCCTTTGAAGGCAACCAGGAGGCTGATATGGCCCCCGGTGAAAATGAGTTTGACACCCCTGATTTAACTGACCTCTTTAGAGGTACTTAATGGATAATGATCTTTAGCCATGCCAGACATAGTACATGTTTAGCTGAGTGTATAAATACACAGTTTATAGAACTCTGACTAATGGTAAAACAGTCTGGATAATATTTTATCTAAGAAAAAGAAAATGTCTCTCACATTCTTGTAGAGCTTTTTAAAAAACAGCTTTATTGAGATACAGTTTACATACCATACCATCCACCCATTTAAAGTGCACAATTCAGTGGTGTTTAGTATATTCACAGATAGTACAACCATCACCACAGTCAATTTTAGAACATTTTCATCGCCTCAAAAATTAAATCTTCGCCCTTTTAACTATCACCCGCAAGTACCTGCCCCTAGCCCTAAGCAAGCAGTAATCTACTCTGTCTATAGATTTGTCTATTCTGAACATTTCATATAAATGGAATCATAAAAAAAAAAATGAAATCATGTGGTCTTTGTAACTAGCTTCTTTTACTTAGCATGTTTTTCAAGGTTCATTTACATTGTAACATGTACTACTTCATTTGTTTTTATACCTGAATTGTATGGATTTTGTTTATCCATTCATCAGTTAATGGCCATTTAGGTTATTTCCAGTTTTGGGCTCTTATGAATAGTGTTGCTGTAAACGTTCTTATACAGGTTTCTGTGCGGACATAGGTTTTTATTTCTCTTGGGTATATACCTAGCAGCGGAATTGCTGGGTCATATAGTAATTCTTTTTAATCATATGAGGAACTGCCAAACTGTTTTCCAAAATGGCTGTCCCACCAGCGATGTATGAGGGTTCCAATTTCTCCGTGTCACTATTTGTCTGACATTTTGATTCTAGCTGTTCTACTAGGTGTGATGGGCATCTCGTCGTGGTTTTTTTGCATTTCTCTCATGACCAATGATATTGAACATCTTTTCATGTGCTTTTGGTCATTTGTAAATATTTCTTAGAGAAATATCTGTCTGGTACTCAGTTAAATTTTACAGGAATTGGGGGAATACTTTGTAAAGTATATGATTGTCTTGTCAAGTACAGCTGAAACTAATATGAAATAGTACTGGATATACACTGTAATTGAGAAATAGAATTTAAATTTAAAAATGTAAAGATTACTAGCCATATTAACAGCTGGTATGTGAAGTACTTAAAACGAAGAACATGCTGATCATTAGGGACCTATATGGATTCACTAATAAGTTACTCAAAGCTAAAGTTTTAATCTTTATTTATTTGATTTCTAAGTCAAAGGAATATAGCTGACGCTAGTATATTTTGAGTTGAGCAAGGTGGTTTAGAGTGTTTTATTGATTACCCATGTTTAAGGTGGAGGGACTTGGGCTGGATAAACGGTGGCACCCTGCTAGGGCTGATGAATGTTTTCTTTGAGGGAGGTCTTTGCTATTCTTTGCCTTGGCTTTAGTCTGATAAGCATTTTTACACTGTCCTGAGTGAAGGGAGATTTGGGATGACCTAAATCTGAGTAAAAACCAGTTCAGAAGTTGAGAGAAGCAGGATTCAGGATGGTTATAAATATGTTAAAATTAGACAGATTCCAGTTCTGCTCTAAGTTAGGATGGGAAAGTGGATCTTGCCTGTTAGAGAGTCATGAACAAGAAGAGATCAAGGCCTTTTAGTTGTCTCCAAGCTTGCTATGTGTTAGCTGTGGCTTCTAATAAGAAGTTAGTGTTGGTGGCAGTGATAAAAATCCATTTTACTAGTGTGAGGGTGCAAAAAATGCTCCTCCCAGCTTTCTAAGTTCTTCTGATTAGGCTAAAATAATCAGAATAACATGAGAGATTAATAGGTGAAAATATCCAAATTTATTACACATGTACATATGGAAGTTCCATAAGAATATGAGATTTGAGGATGCACCTTATATGCCATTTCCGACTGAAGAGAGGGAGGCAGGGGTGTGGTATTTCAAAGTGAAAGCAGGCAATTTACAGGTAGCAGAGAAAGAGCAAACATGGTAAACAAATTCTTGCCATTCTTGCCGGGCCACCCAGAAACAATGGGGCGGGCACAGGGGAGTCCAGCTAATAGGATCTACCTAATTTTTCTCTGTCTGCCACATTTACTTTATATTGCTATGCTAAGGTGATGCTCCCTTCCTTTAAACCGGGGTTTTTTTTCATCTGAATTCCTTTAGGTAGGTGAGGAGGAGGAGCAAAGATTCTTTTTGAGTCTATTGTTTCTTAAAAATAACCAGCTTAAAATATCCCAGAAAGTATATTTCGGAGTGGCAAAACTTTGGTCCCCTTTACTAGTCATGGAAGGTAACACTTGTACTGGGTTTTGCTGATCTAATGAAGAGTTAGAAAAAACATTTTTTGGTTCCAGCTTCTCTGATAATTAATTTTCTTTGGGCAAGTGTCTTAACCTAAGCGTCAGTTTTCTTATCTCTAAGGTGATGGTAATTATCTGGTTTTGTCTATTTCCTGGACTTGTGAAAATCAGATAATAAAATGAGTATGGAAATGCTGAGAAAATGTAGGGCATTTTGTGTGCATGATGTAGTATTAATTCTGGATACCATATTTTAAGTTGGCCACTGGTACAGGAGCATTTTTAGGCAGTGGGACAAAGATGGCAAGTCAGGAATTTGGAGACGTGAAGACTAATTGAAGTGATGTGGAATGTTTAGCTTGCAGATAGGTTGGGCATCCCCTTTTTGAAGGTCGTGAGAGACTGAAACCAGAAAAGACTGGCATTCATGCTGCCTGTCGATACCAAACCCAATAAGCAATGACAGTGATTGAATCTTTATGGGTGCTTTATTCAGATGCCCGGCTATCTGAGAAGATGGTGGGCTCATACCCTAACAGACCATCTTCCCTTCTCTTTCCAGGCCAGACTTTTTATAACAGGGAATAAACAAGGTGCAGTGAGGGCTTTGAAATTCAGGGATGATTAGGTGAAAGAAGTTGCAACATTCCTGTCCTGGGCAGTTAGCTGTTCCTAGGGGTTGGTGGTCTTCTCGCTCTCCCTGGAACACAAAGGTCTGGATGCCTCCAGTTGTCCCCAGGCGGTAATCTTTAGCAGTGCCCCAGAAGGTCAGCTGTTTTCCCAGGAGCCAGGACAGGCCTTATCTGTAGTTTCTGAAACAAAAGCTTTAACATATACATTACTTGCTAGACTTATAACTTTTTACCTTAAGCTAAAAATTTCCAACTCTTGAGTCCCCTATCAAGACTAAGTATTGTTCCAGAATAGAAGTAGAAGATAAAAGTTTCAAGGAAATATAAGGTCTGTCCAGAAGGTATCCAGCCATGTAATACGAAAAAATAGAGACGTTTATTGAAGAAGATACAAGACACAAGAAATATTCTACATAGGGCAGCGACGCCTTAGCCATTGAGCACTCAGTGGGCACCTTGGGACATCACACAGTTCTCCCATTTGCCATCATCTGCCCTCTCGTGTTTTCCTGAATCTCATCAACTATCTGCAATCTCTTCCCTTTCAAGGGTGATTTTACTTTTGCTAAAAGCCAAAAGGGTGCCAGCAGGGTGTCAAGTTTGGGCTGTAGGGAGGCTGAGTCACCTGGGCGTTTTACAGAGCAAGCGGGGGGGGGGGGGGGGTGGTTCACGATAAATTATTACAGAAAGGATTCCCCTTTTCTGTCTCTGGAGGTTCCTTCTCCCCACGCCCACCTGCTAGGTTCGAAATGCCCGCCGCCAGAGGAAAGATGTCTCTCAATGCCAGAGACTGGTGAAAAGGAAAGGAATTATTTATTTAAAAGTTACACAGACTTAGAGTAATGACCTAATGTCTTCAATAAGATACTAAAGTCCTTTAGAATACCCACAGATGCACAGTCCTTCCCTCTCCCTGTGCCCAGTCCGGGATACCGTGTCTCAGGAAAAGAAGTAGAAGTCTGTGATTCAGGCTCCCGGCACCATCAGCTGCGTGGCTGCTGCGATCTCCAGTTAATCCAAACCATGCGGCACCTTCTCATGGCCCACCAGCAAGAGTCCTTTCTCCCCTTTTCTTCCCGGCAAAGTCTCTCCTGCTGCCTAAGCCGCGTGGCAAGAAGAAGCACTCCAAAGCCTCGTGGTCCTCTCTACTCTCCTTCAGAACCGTGTGGTCCTTTTCCCCATTTCAGAACCATGTGGCCCTCTTCCTTTCCCCTCAGAACCTCGTGGTTCTCTCTTCCTTTACTTCAGAACCACATGGACCTCTTCCTATCTACTTGCTTCAGAACCTCTTGGTCCTCCTATTCACTCCAGAACCGTGTGGCCCCCTATTTACTTCAGAGCCGCGAGGTCTCTTTTTTTTTTTTTTTTTTTACTTCGGAGCCGCGTGGTCTACCCCCTTTTTATGGCTGCCGGGCCTAGGTTTAAATCCCAGCGCCCACCTTCCTTTGCAGCCCCATTTCCGACTCCTCCTACAATCAGTTACACCTGCCAGCATTCCCTATTCTTCCAGCTTTACTGGGCTGCCATAGTAAGTCTGGGCAGGTGTGGCCCCGTGGCATGGAGACAGTCATCTCCAAGCGCTCACGCAGGCCCTGTAAACAGGGGGAGTTACTTCCCAGTCCCATCTGGGGTGGAATTTGGTCCCATCCTCCTGGCTCAAAGCATGGTCACAGCTATTTAACATATCTATGAAACCAGTTAAAGGTTATAGATATGTTAAATGACCGTGCCAGGGGTTAGCTGCAAAGCTGTTGCTACCCAAAACAGCTCTGAATGGCCCTGTTCCATGTGTCCCATCTCCCCTGGCTCAGGCCTGTGGGGGTGAGGACATCCTACACACATTTTTCTCATATTTCCTGGACACCTGGAGCTCTGGACCCCATTACAAATCCCTTCCTGGGGCCCTCCTCTTGGCCGCACCCTGCTTCAGGCAGTTTGATGATTTGGGAAAAAACTGCACGAGACATGATGCATGAGGAGGCACGTTGTTGTGTTGAAGCTGCCCATCACCAGTTGCTCATAGCTGCAGCCCTCTGAATCATCCTAATAGTTTCCATGGAAGAATGTTCAAATTTGCAAAATTTGATGCAGATTTGTTGCTCTACTCACTCAGTCATATTGAATGCGGTGGCCATACAGTGCACATGCTCACTCAGTGGCATCTACCGCCCCCACTGACTAGTACAGTGAAGTTGTCACTGTTCACACATGTGCATTTTAGTTCACTCTCCTTGGCTGCCAGGTTACATCGATGTTGCGCAAACCATTCTCATTATTAACAATGCCTGGACTTTTTTCGGACAGACCTTACAGGTTTCAGCTCTGTGAAGAGCTCTACTAGTTCATGTGCCCTTATGAAATGCACTAAGTAGGGAAATAATGGGAAGGATCTCCATATTGGGCATTAAGTTGACCTAGATCTCATAACAGGCAATGTTTATTGAATGTTTCCATGTTCTAGGCACTGTTCCAATTCTCAGAACAACCTACGAGGTTGGAAATTATCTCTGTTTTACAGTTGAAAAAACTGAGGCACAGAGGGATTAAGTAACTTACCCAAATTTGTAGGGTTAGTAAATTGCAGAGCTAAAATTGAGACCAAGGCAGTCTGGGTCCAGGAATCCACACTTCATTACCAACTATTAAATAGAAATTTTAACTGAAAGTCTTTTTAAAAGAAAGGGTTTATTAGGCCATTGCTAGCAGGAAAAAAAGAAGACTGGTCTTGGGGCGTGGAATCTAAACCACCATGGCAAGGTAGAAAAGACAGGCATGTCCATCCTCCTAGCGCTTTGCAAGCATTTTCATACATCAAGTGTGTGTGTTGTGAGGGTCAGTGTAAGCCCTTCTGAAAGGATTTACATTAGCTCTAGACAAAGGGGGTAGGAGAAGGAAAGTGGGATGGGGGGGTGCTAGTTCTGGGGTAGATGCAAAGCTCATGTGTAAACAAGAAGCGGAGGCTCCTGGGGTTCCATTGTACCTGGCTCTTCTCTCTTTAGATAATCTCGGAAATAGCCACTTGGGAGTTAATTTAACAATTCTTAACCTACACTAAGGAGTGTGAGCAGTCTTTTGTTGGTTTTGCACTGCACTTAACAGATTGACCCATTTTTGTCTCTTTCTTCCACCCTTTGGCCTGCTGTAATTTGATTTAGGACTTCTCAGAATTTATTCCTTGTCACCAACCAACTCTAGGAGTCCGTAAGAGTAGTTAAAAGCATTGTATTTTATTTTTTCTTTTTTTAAGTTACATTTTTTAAAAATATATTTATTGATTATGCTATTACAGTTGTCCCATTCCCCCCCCCCCAACTCCACTCCATCCTGCCCACCCCCTCCCTCCCACATTCCCCCCCTATAGTTCATGTCCATGGGTCATGTATATAAGTTCTTTGGCTTCTACATTTCCTACACTATTCTTACCCTCCCCCTGTCTATTTTCTACCTACCATTTATGCTACTTATTCTCTGTACCTTTCCCCCTCTCCCCCTCCCACTCCCCTATTGACAACCCTCCATGTGATCTCCATTTCTGTGGTTCTATTTCTGTTCTAGTTGTTTGCTTAGTTTTCTTTCGTTTTGGTTTTAGGTGTGGTCGTTAATAACTGTGAGTTTGCTGTCATTTTTACTGTTCCTATTTTTTATCTTCTTTTTCTTAGGTAACCCCTTTAACATTTCATATAATAAGGGCTTGGTGATGATGAACTTCTTTAACTTGACCTTATCTGAGAAGCACTTTATCTTCCCTTCCAATTCTAAATGATAGCTTTGCTGGATACAGTAATCTTGGATGTAGGTCCTTGTGTTTAATCTTGGGTAATGTAATTATGATGTGCCTTGGTGTGTTCCTCCTTGGGTCTAGCTTCTTTGGGACTCTCTGAGCTTCCTGGACTTCGTGGAAATCTGTTTCCTTTGCCAGATGAGGGAAGTTCTCCTTCATTATTTGTTCAAATAAGTTTTCAATTTTTTGTTCTTCCTCTTCTCCTGGCAACCCTATAATTCGGATGTTGGAACGTTTCAAGGTGTCCGGGAGGTTCCTAAGCCTCTCCTCATTTTTCCAAGTTCTTGTTTCTTCATTCTTTTCTGGTTGGATGTTTGTTTCTTCCTTCTGGTCCTCACCATTGATTTGAGTCCCAGTTTCCTTCGCATCACTATTGGTTCTCTGTACATTTTCCTTTGTTTCTCTTAGCATAGGCTTCATTTTTTCATCTACTTTTTGAACAGATTCAACCAATTCTGTGAGCATATTGATAACCAGTGCTTTGAACTGTGCATCCAATAGGTTAGCTATCTCTTCCTCGCTTAGTTGTATTTTTTCTGGAGCTTTGAAGTGTTCTGTCATTTGGGCCTTTTTTTTTTTTTGGTCTTGGCGCGTGTGTTACTTTAAGGGGCGGAGCCTTAGGTGTTCACCGGGGCGGGTAACGCTGGTTGCTGTGCTGTGACGCTGTACGTGGGGGAGGGGCCCAGAGGGAGCAACGGCGCCCCCTTCACTCTCCTCAGGATTTCAATCTTTCACTCCGATACCCACAATCAAACTGGGCCCCTCTGGTGCTGGTTCCCGAGTGGGTGGGCTTGTGCACACTCTAGGCCCCTGTGGGTCTCTCCAACGACCTCTCCCGTGAGGCTGGGAGTCTCTCCTGCTGCCGCCCCAACGCCCACGGGCATTTTCAATCAAAGGTTTGAGGCTTTATTTCCCCGAGCTGTAGCCCTGGGTTGCGCGGTCTGCTTCGTTCCCCGCCGTTCATCCGGTTTATCTATGTTCGAATGTGGGGCTGCGGTGTGCTACCCGCACTCTGCCTGCCCCACTCTCCGCTACTCTAAGTCCGGCCCTCTCGGTTTATCTGCGCGAATGTGTGGCCACAGGGTCTGCTAGTGCTCGGACTGCCTGCCCCGGTTGTCCCACACTCCGCCAGTCTCAGTCCCGCCACAGCTACGCGAGTCCTCTCCACCCCGGTGCCCATCTCTGCCCCTCCTACCGGTCTGGATGAATGTTTATTTTTTATTTCCTTGGTGTTGGAACCCCGTGCCATTCGATTCTCTGTCAGTTCTGGTTGTGCGAGGAGGCGCAGTGTGTCTACCTACACCGCCATCTTGGTTCTCATTCTAAGTTACATTTTTTGTTGTTCAATTATAGTTGTCCCTATTTCCCCCCATTACTCTCTCCTGCCCTGCCCACCCCCTATTTATTTTTTCCAACTCATGATATTATATATCTGTAATGTTAAGAATGAAGAAACAAATTGGAAAATCTTTTACTGAAATTGATAGAAAATTGTTTTTAAAAACATTTCTTCAAATAACTGGGAAATATTTTGAAGAAATATTTTGCAATATGGAACACCTGTATTAATTCCCCTTGAAAAATACTTTGAAATGAATCAATGATATTTGAAGTGAAAAGTGGCTAGTTTTCAAGAAAACTTACTTAATACATTTATCCTTTGCTTTAAAGATGATCTCAAGCTTTTTAGATCAACAAGCCATCTTGTTTGTGGACACTGCTGATCGCCTTGCTTCGTTAGCTAGAGATGCTCTGGTTCATGCACGCCTGCCTAGTTTTGCCATCCCGTACGCCATTGATGTACTGACTACCGGGTCTTACCCACGGCTGCCAACCTGCATTAGGGTGAGTACATCTCCCCCCCCCCCCCCCCCCCCCCGCATCTTAAAAGTTGAAGGCTTTGGCACTGGATCTACTATATTAGTAAGTAGACCAGCAAAAACTTTCATATTTTCAAAACAAATATTTTGTGTAGTTTGTTTTTTCCTCTGTAACTAAAATTGTGTATTGTTTTGTTTTTAATAAATTGGGTTCAGAATGTGAGTAGGTATCAAAATGGGTGTGGTTTGGTTTGTTGGGTTTTTTTTTTGTTTTTTTTTTGGTGAGGACAAACAGATGTGCAGATGTAACTTAGAGCTATTTCAGATATGAAAACACTGCATGTTGCTTTTGGGAAGTGTTTTTAAAGATTTGTTGTGTGGTAGTTTTACTGCCTTGGTACTATTGTATTTTATACTTTTAAGAAGTGGTGGAAGTCATCTAGTGACATTAAGTTGTTTCATAAATAGAGCATGAAGCTAATGTTGCATGACTGTGTTAGGTGAGTGACTATTGGAATCATTTGACACTAATGAATGATAGTAAAGGTCACTATTATTGATGTAGACTGCAGAAATGAGTGTTGATATTCTCTTGGGTAAAGTAAGAAAATACTGTGTTAAGACAGGTACAGCTAAAAATTATGCCTCTTTGTATGTTATTTTAAATTCTTTTGAAGGATAAAATTATTCCTCCAGACCCAATTACGAAAATTGAGAAACAAGCCACACTTCACCAGCTGAACCAGATTCTTAGACATCGTCTTGTAACCACAGACCTTCCTCCTCAGTTAGCAAATCTTACAGTTGGTATGTACTTGAAGGTTATTTTTTTTTAACAATTGACTTGTTAGAATATTTTAGAAGCTTTGTGGTTTATTCAAAGAAATATCATTATGAAGTTTTGACCTACAATTCTGGTTGTGTTTGAATCTGTCACTTGTCAGCCCTATCATTTCTCTTTATTACCTGGAAATACAGTGCTGGTATTTGAAGCTTGCGAGTGGGTGAGAGGGAGTGAGATCACCTGGGGCTGGAGGAGAGCCAAGTCTCAGGGTTGAGCCTTAAGAAAATATTGTTCGTTGAAGTTAGAAGAGTTGCCTTTGGTTTCTTTCTCTCTTTTTTCTATTTCATTTCTTTTTTCTTTTTATTGTAGAGAGAGGGGAAGGGAGGGAGAAACAGAGGGAGAGAAACACTGATGTGAGGAACATCCACTGGTTGCCTCCCATATGTGCCCTGACCTGGGACTGAACTCGAAACCCAGGCATGTGCCCTGACTGGGAATTGAACCGGTGGCCTTTGCTTTGTGTGATGACACCCAACCAACTGAACCATACCATCTGGGGCCTGCCTTTGTTTTCTCAATGACCTGGAACCTGGCTACTGCTTATGCAGAAACCACTGAACTGTTTGAACACTTAATGAAAAAACATTCAATCTACTTAAAATTTCTTACAAGCAAGACTGACAGTTCTGTGTTAGCAAGAAGCTTTTTTTCTTAATTCTCACCCAAGGACATACTTACTGATCTTAGACAGGGGAAGGGAAAAAGAGAGGGAGAGAAACGTTGATGTGAGAGAGAAACATCGATCAGTTGCCTCTCTCATGCGTCCTAACAGGGAATGGAACCTACAACCTAGGCTTATGCCCTGACCAGGAATCAAACCTGTAACCTTTTGGTCTAGGGACCAACACTCCAACCAACTGAACCACAGCAGCCAGGGCGAAAAGCTGCTTATTTTTTTTAGTAAAGTAGACTTCTTTTCTTTTTCTAAAAGCAAATGGTCGGGTGAAGTTTCGAGTTGAAGGAGAATTTGAAGCCACCTTGACTGTAATGGGAGATGATCCTGATGTTCCATGGCGTCTTCTCAAGCTAGAAATCCTAGTAGAGGATAAGGAAACAGGAGGTAAATCACAAATATGGATTTAAATCCTAAGTATTGATTTAAATGTTTGGTGTTTTTATATCATTGAAACATTTTTGCAGACTAATAAATTATGTTTAGCAATTTATTTATTGTGTAATTTGAAGCAGATTTTATGATAATCATAACTACCGACCTACCTTAGAGAGTTTAGTGTTTAAATGTTCTCTAGTTTTCTTAGGTAGTTTCAGTTCTTTTTAAGAAAATTCCATTATTAGCAGGTACTGTAACATGATCTGTATGGTTTTCTGATTAACCACTGTCTTGTCTTCTGCTAATGGAAGATGGGCGAGCCTTGGTTCATAGCATGCAAATCGACTTTATCCATCAGCTGGTGCAGTCAAGGCTGTTTGCTGATGAGAAACCTCTTCAGGACATGTACAACTGCCTACGTATCCTTCTGCCTCTAGTCTTGAACTATAGTAGCCTAAACTCCCCTTCCCCTTCTTTTGGTAGAAATGGAGCTGGGGAACTAGTCAGTGTGAAGAATAGTGATAGATCTATAATAAACCAAGTTTTAAATTTTACTATTGACTTTGCTGGTAAAAACAAAAAATGATGAATTAGAAATAGTACTATTTGGAGAAGAAAGTAGTACTATTTGGTCTACCTGTATTCTCTAAACTATGATGAATTAAGGGGCAACTTGGACCTTACGGTTTGTTTATAATTAGATCAAAATTAAAGCAGATTTTATGATAATCATTTTTCATAAATGATTATGAAAGATTATGCCACAAATTATATCACTTTTTAGGATGAGTCATTGGAGAAATATAATTCCAGAAATGTCTTTCGTAACCAGCTTTTGGGAATAAAGCTTTTATTAAATGAAGTTTGCTTATACTTGATTGGCTGTTGTAGTAATGTGTTCGCTTAACAAGATCCATTAGATTCTTTCTGCTTATCACTTCAGTTAGAAGTGCTACATTCCCAAACTCTAATGTTAATCCGAGAGCGGTGGGGAGACCTTGTGCAGGTAGAGAGGTATCATCCTGGCAAGTGCCTCTCCCTCTCAGTTTGGAAGTAAGTAAAGTTGATTCTGGTGGATTCATGTTGTGACTGTAAATACTGTTTCTCTTTTTCTCTTATACATCTGATTTACTATATGCTGATAGCTGTGTGCCTCTGACAACATGATATTGTATAGTAAGGTCCTGTGATAGCACACAAACTTCACAGGACATCCAAAATTGACACCTTTCTTAGAATGTAGCATGTTTTAAATATGTAGACATCTATGTGCTTGTTCTAAGACTTATACTAAAAAAGTTAGATTACTCTGGGCTAATACCAGATTGCTAAAAACTTAGGTGGTTGGATATCGTTTTTTAAAAAACATGCTTGCTTATCACAGTTTTACATTTTGGATTGCACCTTTTAATATCTTTTGGGGGGAGGGTTTTAGGAAAAATTAGTGTTGGGCTGTTCATAGTCCTTAATTCCCTGTTTAAACTTTGCTTGAGTCCCATTTTTCTATAAAGCAGAGATGACTAGATACCACTTAGAATATAGGTTGTTTTGTTTTGGATTTTTGTTTGTGTGCGTGTTTTATTTTTAAATTCTGTGGGGTCTTTTTAATGCAGTAAATCAAATGCTGTGTTTGATTACAGACTAGCTCTCTTCCCAATATTAATGTATTCCCTCCACAAACAGTGAGGGTCTGTCATGTTCTAGACTCTGGCTAAGGCACACAATAGATTGCCTCTATTTCAATCCAAAAGTTAACAGTCCGTGTTGAAAAAAAATTGTATATTTCTTTTTTTCTCTTTAGTCAACAGGTCCTTGGGAGAAAAACAGGGATGGCATCTGTTCACAAAGTTACAATTAAAATCGATGAGAATGATGTCTCTAAACCTTTGCAGATTTTTCATGATCCTCCTTTGCCAGTTTCTGATTCCAAATTAGTAGAGAGAGCCATGAAGGTAGATGATGTCAGTATATTTTCATATTGGTTTAATGAAATGAATATAATATAACTTATCATTTATAGTTAAATTTTAGTACAAATTCTTTAAAATACTTAATTGTTCCTAAAATCCTTTTTGAAACTTGTTTTAAATGATTGTTATGCTTCTACACTTGTTATTTGTTAAAAATCTAATATTCTAACAGTTTTAAAAATATTCTTTCATATTTAAAATTTAAATCAGATGTTATTTTTAAGGTTTGTCATTTAATCTTTGTAATAACTGGTAACATATTGTATTTTGATCTATACTCGCTAAAATGTTATCTCTAGTCTTTAAGTCACCAATACCATGATTATTTTTTAAGTTTAAGTTTGCACTTAATCATTGTGATTCTAAAAGGAAATAATCTTGAAGCACAGTAATCTACTCAGGCTTTTAAAGTAAAAATGTTTGAATTGCACATGCGATTCTATTGTTCTTGTCTATGCAGATTGATCACTTATCAATAGAAAAACTCCTGATTGACAGCGTCCGTGCACGAGCTCATCAGAAGCTCCAGGAGCTGAAGGCCATTCTTAGAGGCTTCAATGCCAATGAAAACTGTAGGTTCTTTAAATAGGCATTTCTTTCTTTCTTTTGTTTGAACTTGTATTCACTTTTATTTTCTGAAGGGTCTGTCTGAATATGACTTCTTTCTTGATATACCGGTTTTGTTATGGAGGCTGGGCATTTTTGCATTTCAACTTGTGATCTACCAAGCTTGTCCTAACTTTTCCCTTATTTTCTTTTTAATTTAGCTTGGCCTTATTTTGAAATGTCTGCATACTGACCCTCCTTAAAACTCTTTTTTTCCTATTGAAATGGAAGCTATTTTAACATTTTAATATGACTCTTACTTCTTTTAGTTTTTCTTCTACAGTTAAGGCAGCTTTGCAGATTTTTATGATATAGTTATAAAGTGTGCCTTTTTGAAGCAGAATATATGCTTTGTCTTTTAAAACATTATTTTGAATTGTTAATACATTAACAGGGTTCAAAATAAATACAGATGTACACACATAGTGAAAAATCTTCTATTTACCTAGTAGATTCAGAGCTTTGGGGACAGTCAATCATATAGAAAGTAAGCACTTTCATTTTAGGAATATAGTTTCACAGTATTATGCACATATTTACTAATATCCCTTCCCCAGTTGTTCTTGGCCTTGATTACCTCATTCCCACAGTGAACACCCTTTAAGTGAGATGGTGTAAGTGAAGTGCCATATAAATATGAAGTCATAATAGTGCCAGTAGCAAAGGCAGTCACTGCCTTTCATCATCGCAGAGCCCAGCTCAATCCATTAATACTTAAAAAGCAGCTTCTTAGGTATGGACTAGTCACAGTGGATTAAAACTGCTTTGATGAAGTAGATAAAAACTGCCTAAAGAAAAGACAGAAAGTCAGGAAAATAAATTTATATTTAGAATACAAGATTTCCAAGGATGGTGAAAGAATATAGGTGAAAAAGAGTGTCCAAAACAAGCTAAAGACTAAGAGGAAGGTCAGCTTAACTTAAAAATGCAAATGTGGGCCTTAAAGAAATAAAGGTTATGTCAGACATCTGGTGAATGTAGTGGCTAAATCTATTTTGAGGGTATGTATCCAGTAGCTTCATCAAGGTTTAACATTAGATTTCTTAGGTGGTGTTTTTTTTTTAAGATTTTATTTATCTTTTGACAGAGGGGAAGGGAGCGAGAAAAAGAGGGAAATATCAATGTGTGGTTGCCTCTCATTTGCCCCCTACTGGGGACCTGGCCTGAAACCCAGGCATGTGCCCTGAGTGGGAATTGAACTGGTAACTTTTTGCTTTTCAGGACAATGCCCAACCAAGTGAGCCCCACTAGTTAGGGCTAGATTAGTTATCTTTTTATTACTGCGTTATAATAGTTCTTTATGTAAGTCCCTTTTCATATATCATGATTTGCAAGAATTCTTTCATTCTGTGAGCTGTCTTTTCACTTTATGGTATCGTTTGTAATACAAATTTTTAATTTTGACAACGTCAAATTTGTCTTTTTTCTTTTGTTGCTTGTACTTCTAGTGTCACACCTAAAGAATCCATTACTTAACCAAAGGTCATGAAGATGTGTATGCCTGTGTTTTCTTCTCAGAGTTTTATAGTTTTAGCTCTTACGTTCACATTCCCTTTAGTTAATGTTTGTGTTGGTGTGAGATAAGGGTCCAACCACATTCTTTTGTATAGGGATATGCAGTTGTTCCAGTAACTTTGGTTAAAAAGACAATTTTTCCCCCTGTTTAATTGTCTGGGCACCCTTGTTGAATTGCCCCTTTTTTGTTCTTAACAAAAACTCTTTAATTATCTTTGTAATCTTAATTTTTCTAATTTGTAATTTTTCAAAATAGGGACAGTCTAAAATTTCATTTCTTGGGATTGCAGAAAAGAGTGTTTTGTGATCTTCTAATAGACTCTGGTTTACTTTAGTATCATCTGTAGTCAAAGCTTAGTAAAAAAAATACTCAGTATAATTGCCCTGAGGATATTTAAATTACTTTGAAAAACAGACTCTAAGCATATGTTTACATAGGAAGTTTTGTGTGCTGTTCGTAAGTTGCAAAGATTTTTCTTTAGTAGAGATGTCACTTCTTGAGTAGCCAAAAGATCTGGCTTGTCTTCAGTCTTCACACTTTGTATTACTGTCTATTGGTGCATTCCTCATGTTGTCCTCAATACATAGATAGGGAGAAATAAAAGAGAAGTAAATATATTCCTGCTGCAGGAAAAAGTAGTGTACAGTCCTGTCATCTTGCATAGCTTTTAATTCTCCTTTCTATGCTTTAGTCACAAGTTTCTCCATTTTTGGATACCGTAACACTGGTTGCTTTTAAATGCCTAGGGCCTTATATGTTTTTCTTTTATGGACATTGGTGGTGATAAAATATGTTCAGATAAGTACATGAAAGTATTTTCTATCTTTTGGACAAGATAGAAAATCTTGTATGTTCTACTTTGATGCCCTACCTTTTCAAGAATGCTCAATTTTTATAATTAGATTGAAATTATAATTGTTATCCTAATTGTCAGAACTAGTTTTACTTCATTGCTACACTTTAAAAATGTTTTTGCTTTAAGGGATACATTTCTATCCTGTTAGGAATTATAACAGTACAGATCAGTTTTAAAAATCAGCAACAGTGCTTCAAATCTGTAAGTACTTTTTATTATATTAACATAGTCAATTCAGCAAAACATGAACTGATTTGCCACACTGCTCTGAATTATAAAATACTGTAAAAGCAATTCCTGTTTGTGCCTTTTTCTGTTTTTTGTTCTATTTTGTTTGACTTTAAGTGACAGTTCTGCTGGATCTGCATGTTAAACATTTGTATACAAATATGTATCAGATATGCTTTCAAGCAGTTTGTTTTCATCTGACTAAATATGCCTCCTTCAATTTTTTTTCTTTATATATAAATTTGATAATTTGTATACATAGGACCAGTGGTAACCTCACTTATTTTAATTACTGCAAAATCATCATAAGAGGTTTTGGTATGTCTTTGAGTCATAAAGCAGTATAGATAATGTATATTGTTAAGCACTTTACTTTTTAAATCACCCCTACAAACTTGTTATTTCTTCCTCCTAAGGATCCATGGCATGGACAGCAAGATATTACTGTCCTTGTTTAATCAGGTAGCACAGAGAAGTCATATCTGGTGAAAGGCGGGGACTCCCATTCCCACTCTTCTCACGGCCTGCCTTTCTTCTGTGCTGTAGCTTTAGAGGCGTGTGGTAACCAAAAGAGCATATTTCTTTTACAACACCTGCAGCACCTGGTGTGCTCTCAGTGCTCTGCTCCTTTACTAACTGTGTTATGCCAACCTGTGGGATTAAGGGAAAAGTTAATTGGGCCTGGTAAAAAATACTGTGAAATTCTAGAACAAGAATATTGGCAGCTTTGGGAATTTGTGTATAATAGTTGCCTATGTCTTATTTTTCTGTAACTTGAAAATGAGTTACATAAATAATGGAAAAAATTTTCCTGTATAATCAATAATGTTTAATAGTTCTCAAATGTTTTTTTTAAACACATGGGTCCTAATTTCTAGAAAACCTTTCTTTATGAAGAATGGCATTGAGAATATTTAGGCCATAGATGAAACTTATTTGATTTACTGAACAAGTGATTTTCTTCCCACTATATTAAAAACAAAATCCTTAAAAATTAACTTGCTGGTAATTACTGAGTGAAAGTAAAACTAGAACCTGGCTCACTAATGACGTTAAATTATCACGAGTTATATTAACCTTTTTTAAGGCATCTTGAAATTTTTTTGTTGTAGTATTTGAGGCAGGCATGTTTGTTTCAAGTTACCTTGAAGATTATACTCTTTTGAGCTACTAATTGACTTAATAGTACTATTCTAGTTTTGCAAAAATCATGTTTTTCTTCTGTCAGGATTGTGCAATAGTTGGTTTGTTCTAGTCACTGAGAAATACTTTTTTTTTTTTTTAGAACTACTCAGAAATATAATTTTTAATTTCTAACTGTTCAGCTTCCATAGAGACTGCACTTCCAGCTCTTGTTGTTCCCATCTTGGAGCCCTGCGATAATTCAGAGTGTCTACACATTTATGTAGATTTGCATTCTGGAATGTTCCAATTGATGCTTTATGGACTTGGTATGTTACTAAATGATATAGTCATTCAGTATAAGGAAAAATATTTTTAACAAAAGCAAAATTAAAATTTTCTGCCATTAGATATTGAGAAGAGTGGCATAAGCAAGTATAGAGAGTAGATATGGAAGGAATAACTCGCTGATACCTATTCTTGGGGCCCATTTTAACTCTAGTTTGGATTTTTTTGTACCAGAAGCTAAACTTCCCAATATGGAGTACCCTCATGTTCTTTCTCTCATGTAAAACTAATAATGTTGATGGCTGATGTTTTTTAGATGAACTGTTTTACCACTAATAATTGGATGACATGGAGATGGTGAAAAGGAATTCTCATGTCATTCATGGCTGAAGAACATATTTAATGACTGCATAAATATCTACGATAACTTGGGGTACAGAATCCTGGCGGAAAAGACCTTTTTTCTGGCTTAAATACAATAGAATTTAAAGTTTGATTTCTTACATGTTCTATTACTGAGTTGGTGTTCTGAAATGATGTACTACTAGGAACTTAGTGGTTTTATATTGCTAAAGGACACTGTTCTTGAATATAATAGCACATTTGCCATTTGAAATTTACATTAGATGGATTGATGAAAATAAAAGGTTTTCTAGTTATATGGCTAGAAAGAGACTGTTCTCTGAATTTCTCATGGAAAATTGGCCACATTACTTTGAATCACATCACATTTGTGATGGCTAAATGATAGCTGACACATTTATGAATTACCTTTTAACTATGGTTCATACCAACTGGCAATTGTTGTTTGTTCCTCAAAACTTTATTTAACTGTTTCCTTAATTATTAACATAGTACGTACTCAAATGAAAAACCTAAAATGTACATAGTACGTACTCAAATGAAAAACCTAAAATGTAAAAATGAGAGAAGAAGCAAAAAATAGTTACTCTTGGCCATCATTATTATTTTCATCTCGGGCTTTTATAACAAAGAACCAGAATGGGTGGCTTAAATAGCAGAAATTTATTATGCTTTCAGTTCTGGAGGTTAGAAGTTTGAAAGCAGATTGCCAGCATGGTCCCCTTACGGTCAGGGCCCTCTTCCTGGCTTGTAGATGTCACCCTTCTCACTGTGTGGTCATATGACAGGAAGAGCAAACTGGCTTTTTTCATAAGGGCACTAATCCATCCCATCACGAAGCCCCCAACTGTCTGACCTTGTCTAAATCTAATCATCTCCCTAAGGGCCTACCTCTAAATACCATCACGTTAGAAGTTAGGGCTTCAACATATGAATAATGCAGTTCAATCCATAGCAGTGCTCTTCTATTTTTTCTTTTTTTTTTTTTAAGGTTTTATTTATTTATTTTCAGAGAGAGGGGAAGGGAAGGAGAAAGCGAGGGAAAGAAACATCTATGTATGGTTGCCTCTCACGTGCCCCCAACTGGGGACCTGGCCTGCAACTGGCCTGCAACCCAGGCATGTGCCCTGACTGGGAATTAAACCAGTGACCCCTTGGTTCACAGGCTGACACTCAATCCACTGAGCCACACCAGCCAGGGCTCTTATTAGCATTTTCTAGTGTCATTAAAAATTCTAAGCGACATTTAGCATGCTAATCTTGAGACAACAGTACTTGCTTATGCCAGAGACCATTTGTATTTAATAAATAAATAAATGTTATAATGGAGTTTTATAGTTTTTATGATTTTTAAGTTTTTAATTCTAGTAATACTATGAGTTTTAAATATATACAAGTTAAAAATATTGAGCAGACTAAGAGTTTTGGGAATTAAAATATAGGCAAAGAATTCTTGTATTTGTTACTATTCTCCTCTAATTGTACATTTGCTATTAATTACTTTTCTTAACTATAACACTCCCTAAATGTTAAAGAGGGAATACAAATTAGGTTAATTAATGCTTAATGACACATTCAATTTAGTTTTTTTTGGACTCAAAAATAACACTACTTTCTACCTAAAACAATAATTTCATTTAAGTTTTTGGCTACCTAGATATTTCATGTCTCGTGTCAGCAATTAGTTAATGAAATGCTTTATTTTATAGACCAGGCCACTTTGGATGACATGGAGAAGTCTATGAATGATGATATGAAACGGATCATTCCTTGGATTCAACAACTTAAGTAAGCTTATTTATTTAGCTCAAGACTAAAAATGGAAACTTATTTTGACAAGATATATTTTCTCTTGATCACTTTTAATGTTTATGACTTGAAACTTGAGCACCTTTTGGTACTTAAATCTAAATTCTCTTGGAATAGGTCCAGGATGGGAGTGCTTCGTATTAAATTCCCCTCTAGAGCAAATACAGGTATGAAGGGCATGACACTCAACTTTCGTTCCTTGCCACATTCTCTCTTGTACAAGTACTCTCTAAGTACTCTACACAATAAATTTTATTGTATCTAGTCTTCTCTGCAATAGTGTCTTACTTGTTCTTATTCAGGACAATCTTCAAGGTATGACTCTACCAGCTGGCACTTTGAAAATTATCATTTCTGCTTCTCTAATAGTGTCATTCATTTCGTCTCAAAATCCTTTGAATGCTTCATAATGTGAAACTAAATAAAATTGAAAATTGAGCTAGAGATAATTGCGAGGGTTCATTACCACTCTAGTACCCAAAGGTACTTTACAGCAACTCTTAACAAACTCTTTTAAAATTAACAAAATTCCAAGTGATAAAAATAAATTTTAGAGATTAAAATTAAATCTGGCAAATGGAGAGTGGGTGGGATCTATTAATTTTGTGATCTTTTAGCCTATCCCTTCTCCTTTGGCAAGTTTTAGTTTTATAAATGTTTGAAGATTTTGATATCATCAAGTCATTTTTTTCATCACCAGGACATGATTTTAAATGTCAATAGGTGGATAATATTATGAGCCTTTTGAACAGCTGTTTAGTTTATCTGTATCTGAAAAATGGTAGTCATTACTCTGGATAACAATTTCTAAAATTTTTGTGGATTGGCATCATTTGTTGTGCATTTTGGCTCACCGAGCAAGGTTTAAATACTTAAATGATTAATTCACATCTTGCATACCTTGAGGTTGTTTATCTGGCACTTTCAGCTAGCAGAAATATAACCTAAAGCCAGAAAGCTGAGCCCCCAAAACCTTAAGCTCACATAATTTATTTATAAGAAAGGTCCCATAGTTGTCAGTTATTTCAGTACTTCTCAAATGATCTTTGATGAATAACCAGTTTACCACTAATTTATCATGGGATGTTAATTTTTTTAAATAACTATTGAAGTATTATTTACCTATCATAAAATTTACCCGTTTTAAGTGTACAATTCCATGATTTGTAGTAAATCTGCTGAATTTTGCATCCATAACCACAACCCGATTTTAGAACATTTTCATCACCTCAAAAAGGTGCTCATTTACTGTTAATCCCTATTCCCAGCCTCAGCTTCAGGCATGAATCTACTTTCTGTTTCTGTAGATTTTTCCTTTGCTGGACATTTCCTATAAATGAAATCATAAATTATGTGATCATTAGTGACTGGCTTCTTTCACTTAGCATAATGTTTCAGAATTCATGTTGGAGCATGTATATCTCAGTACTTCTTTCCTTTTTTTTTTTTTTTTTTTTAGAATTAAACAAAATTATTTATTTTTAGAGAAAGGGGGAGGGAGGAAGAAAGAGAGGGAGAGACCCATCAATGTGTGGTTGCCTCTCGTGCACCCCCTACTGAGAACTGGGGATTGAACTGGCAACCCTTTGGTTCACAGATGTGCATTCAATCTACTGAGCCTCACCAGCCAGAGCAGTA
Source organism: Desmodus rotundus (assembly GCF_022682495.2). NCBI lineage: Eukaryota > Metazoa > Chordata > Mammalia > Chiroptera > Phyllostomidae > Desmodus > Desmodus rotundus. Next base: position 73,464,083 of record NC_071400.1, read on the forward strand.
CTTCATTCCTTTGTATGGCTGAATAATACTTCAACATATAGGTAGACCACATTTTGTTAATCCGTTCATCAGTTGATGGACATTTGGGTTCATTTCTACTTTTCAGCTATTGTAAATAATGCTTCTGTGAATATTCACATACAGGTGTATGTGTGGACTTAGATTTTCATTCTACTAGGAGTGGGATTACTGGGTCATACAGTAAATTTATGTTTAACTTTTTAAAGACACTGCCAAACTAGTTTCCAAAGTAGTTGTGCCACTTTACAGTTGCATCAGCAGTGTTTGAGGGTTTTCATTTCTCTGCATTCTTGCTAACACTTGTTACTGTCTTTGACTGTAGCCAACCTAGTGAGTATGATGGGGTATCTCACTGTGGTTTTGGTTTACATTTCCCTAATGGCTAATGATATTGAACATCTGTTCATGTGATTACTTTTTTAATAATATGCAATGGAAACAAACTTCAGAAAAAACAAACTTCAGAAGAAACGTATAAAATATAAGCCCCAATTTTTATTATTAGAGTTAACAGACAAAATTACATTTCAATAAATATAATGAGAATAAATACCACAAGGAAAAAAGATAATTTGAAATCTATGCATGTTTTTCATTAAAAGTACATGTATTGACAATTAATACAGAAAATTTACTTTTGGTAAATATATTTTACTGATTTTGCTGTTACAGTGGTTCCAATTTTTGCCCCTGTGCCTCCCTCCATGTGGTACCCCCCATTACCTCCAGCAATTCCCTCCCTTAGTTCATGTCCATGGGTCATGCATGTAAGTTCTTTGCCTACTCCATTTCCTATACTATTCTTAACATCCCCCATTTTATACCTCCAATTTGTACTTTTTAATCCCTGCACCTGTTCCCCAGTTCTCACCTTCCCCCTCCCAGCTGATAACCTTCCAAATGCTATATCTATGATTCTATTCCTCTTGGTTGTTTGCTTAGTTTATTTTTCAGATTCAGTTATTGATAGTTCTGCATTTGTTGCCATTTTAATTTTCATAGTTTTGATCTTTTTCTTATATAGTTCTCTTTAACATTTCATATAATAATGGCTTGGTGATGATAAACTCCTTTAGCTTTACCTTGTCTGGGAAGCACTTTGCATTCTAAATGATAGCTTATCTACCCTTCTATTCTAAATGATAGCTTTGCTGGATAGAGTCATCTTGGGTGTAGGTCCTTGCTTTTCATCACCTTGAATACTTCTTGCTAGTCCCTTCTACCCTGCAAAGTATCTTTTGAGAAATCAGCTGACAGTCTTATGGCAACCCCTTTGAAGGTAACACTTTGCTTTTCTCTTGCTGCTTTTAAGATTCTGTCTGTATCTTTAACCTTTGGCATTTTCATTATGTGTCTTGGTGTGGTTCTCTTTGAGTCCAACTTGTTTGGGACTCTCTGTGCTTCCTTGACTTGTATGTCTGTTTCCTTTGCCAAATTAGGAAAGTTTTCTTTTATTATTTTTTTCAAGTAAGTTTTCAATTTCTAACTCCTCTTCTCCTTTTAGCACCCCTATGATTTGGATGCTGGTACATTTGAAGATGTCCCAGAGGTTTCTTATTCTATTGTCTTTTTTTAAAATTCCTTTTTCTTCTTGCTGTTCTTATTGAATGCTTTTTTTTCTTCCTTGTGTTCCAGATTGCTGATTTGACTGTCAGCTTCATCCCCTCCACTCTTAGTTCCCTGTGGATTTTTCTTTATTTTACTTAATGCAACCTTCATTTCTGCCTGGGTCTTTTTTATGGTGTTGCAGTACCCAATGAGCTCTTTGAGCATCCTGATAACCAGTGTTTAGAATTGTGCATCTGATAGGTTGCTTATCTCCATTTCATTTAGTTCTTTTGCTGGCGTTTTGTTCTGTTCTTTCATTTGGGCCGAATTTCTTTGTCTCCTCAATTCGGCAGCTGCCCAGTGTTTGTTTCTGTGTATTAGGTAGAGCTGCTTTGACTTTCTGTCTTAGTAGCATGACCTACTGTAGATAAGGTACCTGTCTAGATGAATGTGGCTTCTTTAAATCCTTGGTTGTCAGACTTCCATACAGCTCTATTTTCTGACAAATCTGGGTCATGTTCATTTTATAGTTTAGTTGTAATATTTGCTGTAGTTGTGCATGGAGGCAAAGTGTGTTTACCTATACCTCCATCTTAGCCAGAAGTCTCTTAATCTGCATAGGGTGTAAGCCAGGTATTCTCTCCCCGATGTCCCCATGGGCTCTCAAGCTATCTTCTAACTGAAGATTTTCACTAATTGCTAACTGAAATTGATCATTTTCCTGCCTGCAGCCAGTGGGATGGTCTGGGAGGCGGCCCCTCGCACGCACCATGCCACAGCCAGGAAATTTACTCTTAATGCTCAAATTTTTTATTTCACAAAGTTATGACAAAACAAAAAATTAAAAAGTAAAATAGCAATTTCATTTACACTTTGAAAAGAAATCCTGTTTTTATAATTTATATATATTTATAATTTGTACTTACATTGTATTTATGATGTTTTTTAAATTTATTGATTATTGATTTAGAGAGAGGAAGAGGGGAGGGAGAGGGAGCAAGAATGAGCTATCCATTTGTTGCTCCACTTATTTACGCATTCATTGGTTGATTCTTGTATGGGCCCTGACTCAGGGATGAACCCGCAATCTAGTGTATCGGGACGACACTCTAACAAAGTTAGCTACCTGGCCAGGGCTATTTATGATATCTTGTATTTAGAATTCTTAATGTGACAAGTGAACTTGTTTCTTGTTTGTTAATTTATCTAATCTAAGTTGGATTGATGATAATGCTCATTATAGGAGATCATGTATATCTTAATTGTGTCTAGGTTATTCTTCTCTGTTATTCTTCGAATAACATACATAGAGTAGAGATACCAGTCCCACAAAGGTATGTTGGTGGGATTGGAAGTAGAGATTTGAAAGCAATTTTAGCAAGTTCAGGACATTCATTTCTAACTATTACCTGCAATGAATCAGCTATTGGTATATTTTCTTAAAGATTTTATTTTTAGAGGGGAAAGGAGGGAGAAAGAGAAGGAGAGAGACATCAGTGTGTGGTTGCCTCTCACGTGCCCCCTACTGGGGACCTGGCCCACAACCCAAGCATGTGCCCTGACTAGGAATTGAACCATGACCCTTTGGTTCCCAGGCTGGTGCTCAATCCACTGAGCCACACCAGCCAGGGCGGTATATTTTCAAAATTTATCTTTGTTCCTTTGTTAGTAGCCAGTTCCAGCAATTGGTCCTGTGAAGTTATAGTTAAAGTTTTTCAGTGAAAAGAAATGGTTTCCAGATTTTTACTTTAATGTAACATGGTTTTACTGCACAACTAGTACAGTTTGTACCACATGCAGCTCACCACACAAAAGCAACGGCAACTGAACTGGACTATACCCTGTTCAGCAAGGCAAGCCTACTGATATGAGCTTGAATGTGTGGCATTATTATGTAGCTATGAAAAGTTTCTAAATTCATACTCTTATTTTCTTATATCATTGTGGATCAGTGAGAGTTTGTGAACTCTATTTTACACATATCCCTTTTTTCACATATTACGTGGTATCCTAGCACTAAAAGGAGTAGTGTAAAAAACATCAAAGTGAAATCTGGTGGCATAACTGAGAGGAGGGAAAGAAGGTAATTAATACTTACTGGCACGTGATAGGTATACCCCATGACATACACAATACAAAAACTGGGATTACATATCTCTAATAATACCAGACAAAATGATACTTTTATATTTATTTATTGTCTGTTCCATTTGTTTTATAAACACTTCAGGCATTTTATAAAGGATGTTGAGATTAGTTTGTGCTGTCTTATAAACCATAGGAAATCTGTCATCTCCTATAATAAACTAATATAGTGTCTCTTCCTTAATGCTAGTTAATTCCACCTTATAACTAATCAAAATCATTCACATTGCAGTTTAACTCCTTAAACTAGAACTAACAAACCAATGCAAAACTGGAAAAATGATTTACCATTATGGTCATGTGTCTTTTTTACTAGTTCAATTAAACTTCAAATTAATTATCTTTTTAGTGGTCTTCAATGATCTATTTATAAATCAGTAGCATGAAATTAATCAGAAAATTCTATGATTTTATGATGTGGTCTGTCTTTTTTAAATTAAGGTTTTGGCTTGGACAACAGCGTTGCAAACAATCTATAAAACATCTGCCTACAATAAGCACTGATACATTGCAGCTGTCCAATTACTCAACTCATCCTATTGGAAAACTTTCTAAGCATAAGCTGTTCATTAAACTTACTCGTCTTCCACAATACTATATTGTAAGTATGCCAAGGTGTGATTTGGGTGATCAGGTTCAGTAATTGTGTCAGTATCTTAAATGATTTATTGTTTAATTTAATTTTCAAATGTATTTTATTGGATAGATAACTTTTATATAGTGATTCTTGACTCAGGAGAGGAGGGAAATTATGTCTCTAAGAAATTATGTAATGATCAGGCAGGGTTGGGGAATATAAGCTATGCTCCGGTTCCTCACCCAAGGATCTCTCCTATAGTGAAGCCTAGTTTCTGCTTGGGATGAGGCATCATCTTTGTATAAGAAGAAAAATTTTGAAAACAACTACTGTGAAGGTTTGGAGATGTTTTGACGTCAGATAAATTTGGTTGTTTTTAGTTAAATACTAACTTGCATAATGCAGTCTTTTAAATATGGACTGGCTGAAGGAGCTTTATTTTTTCATCCTTAATTGATTGAAGGCATATATATCCACTTTATTGATTGCATGTACCTTTAGTGCATACTAAGATCCTTTCTTACTGCTTTTTCACTCTTTCTAGGTATTTTCCAGTTAGTTTCTTTGAGATCTTCGAATTGGTTAAAATTTGCAAAAATTTGAAATATGAACTCACCCTAAATACATGTCCCTGCTTATAGAAATGTCTCTGTACACCAAGTAGATACTTGTGGTTAATAATCTAAGGTGTTTGAAAAATATAATTCAGGATTGTTGGTTGAAGATAGTGGGAATGAATTATTTTAAAGCTTTTGAGCTCTACTTTAAAAAGTACCGTAATCTGATAAATCTTAAGTTACTCTTAATTTATGTAAACTAATAAATCTCATTGATGTGAATTTCACCTGTTTTCTGAATTTTAAAACAGCAGCTATGGAACTAGATTTGACACATGACAAAGGATTATTGTTTCAGTTCTCAGCGAGCTGCTTGGTCGATATTTGAAATGATACGTGGAATACACACACACGAGTCAAACCTTTGAACATACATGTTACCTCTTACACTCAGCCATATACAAGGGGGGACCTACAAAAAACAATTATCTTCTGGAGGGCAGGCCCCTTGTAGTATAGGCTTCCCTCACTAGGTGAGTGTTCTAGGAACCCATCTGTATCAGTGTACCAGCAGGCATTGTTGTGAGAGGTTGTGTTCAGCTTCAGTGAATTTTTTTTGAAGACTCAGTGCATTTGCCCATTTCATGATGGGTGATTTACGAGGGCACCTGCCCACACCACGCTGAGTATTCAGCAGTTTTTGACCAAAAGCAGCATGACCCCCATGCCCTGCCCTCTCTATGCACCCAATCTTGCCCCACCCCCAGTGACTTTTTTGTTTCCCTGGATGTTTTGCTGATATGGAAGAGGTGGAACAAAAAATGGCAGATGCACTCAAAGGCATCAAAACAGTTCAAAAACTATTTTGAGCAGTGGAAAAACATCTGGATACATGTATTCCATCAAATGGAGAGTACGGGAAAGTGAAGTTTAAACATGTAAGAAAAAATACACAATTTTTTAATAAATAAATTCTGGGGGTTTTGGGGTCCCCCTTGTACAAAATAAAATGGTTGTAATTTATTATTTTCTGACCTTATTCAGTATCAACAAAAAACCAGGCTTTTAGTTTCAATGACCAGTGATTTTATTAATAGTTTGTATAACATAGTTTAGACCAAAATTAAATACATGTTACTCTTCAGCCTCCGTATTTCTTACTTACAGAGGATATATTCACAAAAGTAGAAAAATGACTACTATGTATATTAAGAACTGAGGAAAGCCTTGCTGTCTTTAAATGTCTTTCTGCCATACTTTTCTCAGATTTACTAAGATATCATTTACATGTAGTAAAAATACACTTTTTTGTGTCTTGAGTTTTAATAAACGCATAGTTTTGTATCCTCCATCTCAACACGACACAGAACAGAGCCATCATTCCTCTTCTCCAAAATCATGCTGTTCCTCTGTAATCAAACCCCATCCCCACACTCTCAATTAATGAGCACTGACCTATTTTCTGTCTCTCTAGTTTTGTTTTTCAGTTTAGTTTCTTTCACTCGCCATGATGCCTTTGACCTTGACCATATTATTGTATGTATAATGGTTCACTCCTTTTATAGCTGAGTAGTATTCCATGGTATAGATGTGCCATTGTTTGTTTAACCAGTCTCCAGTTGAAAGACATCTGAGTTGTTTACAGTTTGGGGCAATTATCAGTAAAAGTGCTATAAGTATTTGCATATAGGTTTTTTGTGAACTTAAATTTTTGTTGCTTTTTTAAGATTTTATTTATTTTTAGAGAAGGGAAGGGAGAAAGAGAGGGAGGGAAACATCAATGTGTGGTTGCCTCTCGTAAGCCCCCTACTGGGGACCTGGTCTGTAACCTAGGCATGTGCCCTAGACTGGGAATCCAACTGGCAACACTTTGGTTTGCAGATCAGCACTCAGTCCACTGAGCCACACCAGCCAGGGCTAAATTTTTATTTCTTTTGGATAAGTAACTAGAATTGGGATTGTTAGGTCATCTGGTTAAGTGTATGATTAGCTTTATAAGAAAATGCAAAACTTTTCCAACATGACAGGACTATTTTGCATTTCTGCCAGCAACACACCCTTGTTAGCACTTGGTATTATAATTTTTTGTAAATTAGCCATTCTGGTATGTAATGATATCTTTTTGTAGTCTTAATTTCTGCTGCCCTCATAACTGATGATGTTGAATATCTTTTCATGTGCTTATTTGCTATCCATATATCTTTGGTGAAGTGTCCATTTTACTTTTAATTCTTTCATTTCCTCAGGTGTATCAGTGTGATGCTTAGGTGTTGGCCAAACAATTTTCTGAAGAGAGTATGTAGGAAGGAGTGTGGGAAGGGAGAAGAGAGACAGGAAAGTGTGTTGGTAACCTAACTTTTTTGTGCCCCAGTTTCCTCATCAGAAGAATGAAGATAATTCTACTTCACAGAGTGATTTAGGAGGGTTAAATACGTTAACACCTGTCAAGTAGTTGGGACAGTACATTGTGCATAGTAAGCGCTCTATCGGTATTAGATCTTGTTCTTATCCTCACGGTGACTACATTTTTCAGTTGAAAAATCAGTTTGTTTTTTAGTTTGTTTCAGTTTGTTTTTATATAATTCCAAGTAAGAGAGAGAGAGTTGTCATTTTTCTCTACCATAATAGTGGCATTCTTAGGATGATTAAATGGTTAACGGAGACAGCAGGGCAATTTGAAATAGATAACATTTTAGAAAAGTCTAGTAGACCCACTGGACTTCAGCATAAAGTTTTTTCAGTTTATAAGCTAAGGTATGAATATTAAGAACACCTACTGCAAATAGTCTCAATGTCCCCATTTGCTGTAGTTTACAGTTGCTTTTACTATTATTGTTCTCCTTTACTCTGATTTATTTTTTAGGAAATAAATTGTATGTTTACTAGGAATGCTTTTTTTTGACATCATGATTGATTTGTCCTTGTTTAAAGAAAAAAGACATCAATATTAGATTTATAATTTTGACCCCTAGTTGGTAGAAGGAGGAAAACATCCCTCACCTATTATTTCTCTGAGTGTCTTTTCTGATTTGGGCCTTTTTAGGTTGTAGAGATGTTAGAGGTTCCCAATAAACCCACACAGCTGACATACAAGTACTACTTCATGTCTGTGAGTGTTGCAGAACGGGAAGACAGCCCTGTCATGGCCCTCGTGCTGCAGCAGTTCAAGGACAACATCCAGGAATTGATTTTACGTACAAAAATCGGGAAACAGCCTAGAGCCAGTACTAAGCGCAAGGTATTGATCACGTGGAAATGAGCACAGAATTTGTATGTATTACCTTTGTTTTAGTCTTACACTGCTTTTAATATGGAAAAGAATAAGATCCAGTTTTGAAGATACTGGGCAGCAATAATGTTTAAGTAAAAATGATCTACATTTTCTTGAAAATGCTTCCCTCTTAATTAATAATTAATTACACACCCTTTCCCACAAGAGAGCATGTTAAATACACAATATTTACTACTAAATTTCTCTTGTTTAGACCAGTATTTGCTCAATAAATATTTGTGAAATGAATAAAATTTGTGGTTAACCTTGAACTTTGTTATAAGAGTTTAAGTGCCTTAACTAATTGCATCACATGTACTTTTTTGTTGTGTTCTTTACTTAAATTCTAGTTGTCTGATGATTCATGTCCAGTAGAACCTAAGAAAACCAAACGATCAGGAGAAATACGTGCCTTCAATAAAATTCTAGCTCATTTTGTTGCTGTGTGTGATACAAATATGCCATTTGTAGGACTTCGAGTGGAGGTAATTTTTGGAACAATTTTGGGTACTCTAAATGAAAGAGTAATTTTTAAAATGCTTTGCTAAAGCTACATGGATTCCATTATGACAATCTGAATGATTGTCATTTTGTTCATTTTGGAAGGGGTGGGCTTGAAATCGTAGTGTCTCGTAGTGTACACATAAAACAACTTAAATTATTTCATCTCCCTGATTCAAAATTGTGGCCTTCTGCTGTTTATGGAAATTGAAAGTAAATTATTTCCAGTTAAAATTTAGAAAATGACAACTTTTGAAAATTAGTATCTTGCATTATTTAAGTGTTAGACATGGTCAGTTGATAAAGAGTGGCTTATTTTTGAGTTGGTGAAGCCATACATATTGCTTACACACTAATAAAATTGGGTTCCTTTCTGAGAAGCAGGTCAGAAAGAATATTAAACTGAATTTACTGTTGTCACATGGAAGAAGCAACAGACTTATGCAGAATTAATGTTTTTCAAATTATATAGTTGTGATAATCCAGCATGATCTCCAAACATGTAAGAAAAGGGGGAGATAACAGACGGAACCTGTATTTTTCAAAAAGGGCTTTAGACAGGATTTGTCAATCCTTGAAAGTGATATACTAAAACCTTAATTATTTTGCTCTAATTTAAAATTTTACTTATTGTAAGACTCCTTCCCTCTGTAAATTATTGTGAATTCAGAGATCTGAAAATGTGGGAGTGGATTATTTCAGTTGAGGTGATGATGATAGTCTCGGGAAGACTTTTAGAAAACACTTTCATGCTTTAGAGCAGGGATCAGCAAACCTTTTATGTAAAGGGCCAGATAAATATTTTAGGCATGTGGGTCATATGGTCTCATACCACAGCTACTCAAATCTGTTGTGTAGTACGAACCAGCTACAGTTGATATTCAAACAAATGAGTGTGGCTATGTTCAAATAACACTTTTATTTACAAAAATAGCAATGGGCTGGATTTGGGCATGAGCTGACCCCTGTTTTATAGGGCTTTGGGATCTTTGAGTGTGGGATCAAGTGTGTCATTGTGGAGAGCATCAGTAGCCCAGAGAAATCCAAGCCCAGAAACGGGCACCTAAAATAGATACTCCGGTCCTCAGTGTTCCAGCTCCTACAGCTATGAGCTTGATGAATGTCCTTGTCTGGGTATTGGCCATGGCTCCTAAACTGTACAGACTGTGTCCATGCTTCCTATCAGCTTGACTGTGTTCTTGGGTTTTTTCATAGGGCCATGTGGATTGACTGTATGAATGTCATTCAATAATACCTTTGCAGTAGGAAAAGAGGCTGCATGGTGCCCAGGGACAATGTAATGCAACTATTTCTTCTCTTCCTGCCTGGTCTCTCTTCTCGTACCCACAGGCTAGAAATTGCAGAAACTTGTATCTGCAGTGCCCACATAGACTAATACCTATAGACATATGTCCTCTCCATCCCCCTTATTTGCACTCCTACCTCTGTTGCACACATAAGACATGTGAGAACATTCTGTAATACTCTTTTGAACTCAAACTCTTAAAAACTTACCTACTTTTTCTTCTCTCAATGAAAAAGACATGTTAAAGACAAAAGCAAGCACGTTTTCTGCCTAAAGCAAGTGATACTAAGATGTGAATAACTAAATCTAATCTTACCAGGGATGTTTATTTCTCTGATCTATAGAATAGAGACAACATTTTCAAGCCCTCCTGCACTTTGCTTCCTTTTGAATCTGAACTCCTACTGTCTGTTTGGTTAGGAGCTCTTTTTCTAAACCTCTGCCCTTCCGAGGCCAAAAGAGCAGGGTTCAATCAAATACTTAGGGCTGGCTTAAATTCTTTCTGGAACAAGGAAGATATAAATAGTCTGCCATAGAAGACCTGGGAAACACTGCCAAAGGCAAGCATTTCTGTGGTAGATCAGATAACTTTCTGGCATACCTAAATAACCTGTCATTCCACGGACAGGGTCTCAGGCATTCATCTTTCTAACTCACTCTCTGAATCCTCTAATTGGGAAAGGTACCTTATTTGTGTAAATGGATAAACTGAAAATTTTTCTTTTTGCGTTTCACACAGGAAATAGTTTGTTAAAAATAAAAATGTATTCCAGAAAAGTTCTGAACTAAAAAATATTTGTGATTAGAAATGAGATATGACTATTGTTCAGTGTTTCAAACATAATTGAATTACACAGGAAAACCAATATTATTTTAAGGATTCGTCCTTTGGAACCACTGGAGTTGATTATAGATTACTTTTGACTTGCTACAAAATTATATCAGTCTCCTGAATTTTGAAGATTTGCCACCTATGGAGGTATTTTTTAATAGAAGCTCTGGGTCATTTTGGAGTTTCACTGGACTTAATATAGTTCCCAGAAAATCAAATGGTGTAGACAATACTCATGCCTGGTATGTTGTAACTTTGGAAAAGAGTGGCCCTAGAACAGATGCTACTAGTAGTACTAAGCAGTACTAAGTAATAAGCAGTAGTACTTAGAAAAGGTAGTTTCCTTTGTAAAATTGGTAACATGATATAACTATTTTTCTCTTCCAAGTTGTCCAATCTGGAGATTCCACATCAAGGAGTGCAAATGGAAGGTGATAGCTTCAGCCATGCAATTCGCTTATTGAAGTAAGTCCCTGTAATGTGTGTCACTTAGTGCCACACACTGCCAAAGCTGTTCCTCTCCTTTCATGAGACAACATAAAGCAGAGTTCAGAACCTGTGGATGTCACAGATTTATGCCCAGATTTACTAAGGTCTGGGACAGGATTGTGTGTGTGCGTGTGTCTCTCTCTCTCTTTACTAGATTCACTTCTTTTTTACTGTTATTCTGTTACAGTTGTCCCAATTTTTCCCCCTTTGCCCTCCTCTGCCCAGTGCACCCCCCACTCCCACAGTCAATCCCCACATCATTGTCCGTGGCCATGGGTCATTCATACATGTTCTTTGACTAGTCCCTTCCCCTCCTTTCTACCATTATCCCCCACCCCCTGCCCCTCTGGCCACTGTCAGTCTGTTCCATGTTTCTCTGCCTCTGGTTCTATCTTGTTCATTAGATTCCTCTTATAGCTGAGATCATATAGCATTTGTCTTTCACTGACTGGCTTATTTCACTTAGCATAATCTCCAGTTCTACCCATGCTGTCGTAAAAGGTAGGAGTTCCTCCTTTCTTCCTGCTGTATAGTGTTTAGAGAGAGGGGAAGGGAAGGAGAGAAACATCGATATGATAGAGAAGCATTGGTCTGTTACCTCTTGTATGCTCCCCAACCTGGGACCGAACCTGCAACCCAGGCATGTGCCCTGACCGGGAGTCAAACTGGTGAACTTTTTGCTTTGCAGAATGACACCCAACCAAGCGACACTGGTCAGGGCAGGGGCAGGATTTTCTTTCACTTGCTGAGTGGTGATCCAGCACCGCTTGGTATTTTAGGTTGTCTTTCCTCTGCATTTCTCTCATTCATTCAACAGATGTTTCCTGAGTGTGACTGTGCATCATGGTTGATTTCTGTTGGAGCCCTTCAGGATGCTCTGGGCTCACATAGCAGGGGGATCTGGGCTAGTTTGGAAGTCAGGGAAGGTATCTCTGATGAAGTGCCGTTTGTACTCTGACTGCAGGAGAGGTGAGAATTAGAGGAAAGGGAGCGAGGGTGGGAGTGAGTGGTCCTAACCAGAAGGGATTGCTGCTTTTGTGAAGGTTTGGAGGCAAGAGAGCTTAGCCTCCTGGAACTGAAAGAAGCTCAGCATGGCAGGAGTTGGAACAGCTGAATAGCTGAATCTGGAGGTGTAAACAGGAAGGGGTCAGGTCCCGTGGGGCTTTGTAAGTGTCCTTAAGGAATTTAGACTTTATCCTAATGGCAGTAAGAAGCCATCAGATGTTTTTAAACAGAAACTGACGTCATATGTAGGTGTTTTTGAAAGCTTACCCCGGTAGCAATGTGGAGAATAAATTGTAGAGAAAAAAGACTGAAAAGTATGAAACCAGTTGTTGAAATGCTTCACACAAGAGTTGTTGATAGCTTGGGTTAGGGAAGGTTCCACAGGGACTTAAGAGATGAAATATCCAAGGGTTGGTTGGTGATTAGATTGATGTTGCAGGTGAGAAAGAGGAGATGGTGACAAAGATGGCTCTTAGATTTATCTTGGCCAAATGATAGATGATTGTTGTGTTTTCTGAGATTAGGGACACTGATGATGTGCATTTGAAGGGGCTTTCCTAAGTTTGAGGTGCTTAGAGATCTTTTTGGGCAGATAGGGAAGTATCTCAAACTCAGATGGCAGGTCTAGACGGGACAGGTAGATGAGTCATCACCAAGGTGATAATCATTGAGCTGGGATCGTAAATTAGATCACCGGGGAAGAGTATACAGAGGGTGATGGGCAGAGGGCTTGGTTCTAAACATAGAGGACAAGGGGTCAAAGGATACTTAGAAGGAAAGCTCATGGAGGGTGTGTGCTTCATAACGTGACCAGGATGGACTCGCAAAGGTAGTGTGCCATTTAACAGATCAACCTTTGTGGAGCAGAAAACATTTTCTTTTCTTTTTTTTTTTTTTTTGGCATTTGTATTGTTTCTTAGATGTTGCTTAATAATATAAATCATATAAGCAGTTTTTATTGATTGAATTCCTCTGTGTACCAAGACATGGCAGCTCTGCAGTTTCAGCCAGCAGGGCTTTCATTTTTGTTCCTTGGGAATCGGTTTGTTTCTGTCGAAGATGGGAAGCACTAGCAAATGGCACCCACTCCACCCATGTGTCATGGTGCTCACTCCAGATAAAGGGTTGAAGAACTGGAATAGCTTCCCTTCCTGGCTATCTTAATGCCATCTCTATGAAATGTTCTTTTCAGGAGTTGGAGAGCTAGTCTTACAGTGGAAATCAGTAGGAAAATGTAGCACTTTTAACTTAATTGCTTTTGGTTTTGAATTACTTCTGCTTAAAATACAGGGTTGTTGTTGTTTTTTTTTAATTCTTCTTGGCAACTGCAGATAAGTAGATGATGTTAACATTTGTGTTCTATTAGTTACTTATGTTTTTCATATTTTTTAATCCACACCAGAATATGTTTTGATTTTTGTTTTTCATATTTTGTAAGAGTTTTACAGTATCTTATGCTCAGCTTTTTTTATGAAAGGCATTTCAGTCCCTTTTCTTCTTGAACTCAAGAGAACTCATAATACTCCTACCTAAGGAGGAAGCACTTAATGTTTTTTAGCTTCATTTTACAATAGTTTTTTAGAAAGTCTTTATCTCCTAGATAATGTTTTCTATGTTTAAAACATAAAAGGAAAGTATATGGAAATAAATTAATTAAAGGTACCTACTCGTCCAGTATATGCTGTCCATTATGGGCGTAGGATATAGAAGTGAAGAAAGAAAAAGTAAACAATAAATGTCCAAACATAATTTACTAAATTATAACCCTGCATAGATCTATGAATAATTAGTAGTTGCTCTAATGCACTTAATCTTCAAAACTCTTCCTTTACAAAGCTTTTAGTCCTAGATATGTTTATATTAAATGGGAGTATAAGATGATACTTCAAAGCCTTAAAAGTAGCACATTTTTCTCCTCTTTGCTAAAAATATATTCTGTTTTTGTTCACCTTATCTCCTTAAAAATCCATTGAACTGGCCTCCTTGATGTGCCTCTGAAAGTATCATGGCAAACACCTTAGATTGCTATGGTTCATGGGCCTTGTGCAGACTCAAAAGAGCCTTGAGCCTACAGCACAAAACGACATAGGTCTCAAGAATGGCATGCTTATGGTGCCTAGTTTTTTTGTTTTTGTTTTTTTTTCAATTTTTCAATTATTTTATTGTTGTTCAATTACAGTTGTCTGCATTTTCTCCCCACCCCTCTACCCCACCCCAGCCAGACCCACCTCCCTTCCCTGCTCCCACCCTCCCCCTTGGTTTTGTCCATGTGTCCTTTATAGTAGTTCCTGAAAACCCTTCTCCCCACTATCCCTTCCCCCCTCCCCTCTGGCTATTGTTCGATTGTTCTTAACTTCAGTGTCCGTGGTTATATTTTGTTTGCTTTTTTCTTCTGTTGATTATGTTCCACTTAAAGGTGAGATCATATGGTATTTGTCCCTCACCACGTGGCTTATTTCACTTCGCATAATGCTCTCCAGTTCCATCCATGCTGTTGCAAAGGGTAGGAGCTCCTTCTTTCTCTCTGCTGCATAGAATTCCATTGTGTAAATGTACCATAGGTTTTGGATCCACTCATTTGCTGATGGGCACTTAGGTTGCTTCCAGTACTTGGCTATTGTAAATTGTGCTGCTATGAACACTGGGGTGCAGAGGTTCTTTTGGATGGGTGTTTCAGGGCTCTTAGGGTATAATCCCAGCAGCAGAATTGCTGGGTCAAAAGGCAGTTCCATTTTTAGTTTTCTGAGGAAATTCCATACTGTTTTCCACAGTGGCTGCACCAGTCTGCATTCCCACCAACAATGTACTAGGGTTCCCTTTTCTGCGCATCCTCTCCAACATTTGTTTGTGGATTTGTTTATGTTGGCCACTCTGGTGTGAGATGGTACCTCGTTGTGGTTTTAATTTGCATCTCTGATGGCTAGTGAGGCTGAGCATCTTTTCATATGTCTCTGGGCCCTCTGTATGTCTTCCTTGGAGAAGTGTCTGTTCAAGTCCTTGTTTTGAGCTCTTGAGTAAACCTCCTGCCTTCCCCAGAACTAACATTATAGTAATGGGCAGTGGTGCTGGTCCTCCAGCCACGTCCACAAGGTTTTTTTCATTTCCTCCATTGTGTTTTCTTGCCTCTTATAACTTATGCAAGTAATACATAAGCCCGGCTCTGTTTTGTAAGTTATGTGACTCAGCTTATGTCAGTTGTGTGACTCAGTCCTTCTGCACATGCAAATGCAAACTTTATAAAACCCTCTTCCCTTTCCTTACTGGCATAATTGTGCTTCTTTTACTATCACTTTCAGTGATCATGCCGCTTTTGCACCACAGGATTATAATGTCGTTACTGATGTTTGTAAAAACCCCTCAGAATGAAACTGACACACAGCACATAATGGCCAAAAAGGAGCAGCGCTGACATATATCTGCCCTAGAAGATGAAAGCCTAGTTCCTACATTTGTTCAGTACTCAGAATTACAGGAGAAGAATCAGCCAGGAGTAGCTGTTTAGATCAAAAAACTTTTCTGAGTTGGTATAAATTTTCAGTTAAGGTTAATCCATTGTCTTGGAAAATATAATATTGGGTTGGCCAAAAGTTCATTTAGTTTTTACTGTAGTTGTCTTTAACTTAATTCAGAACAATTTTGTTAGACTGTATTGTGACAGCTTTTGTATCAGTGTGCATTTTTAAAAAACTTACCAGAATTGGTGAATTTTTGTACAGCCATTTTAATATTGAAGATGAAAGAAAACATGCAACATTTTTGGCATATTATGCTTTATTATTTCAGGAAAGGTAAAAATGCAATTTGAAACAAACAAACAAAAAGATTTGTGCAGTATATGGAGAAGGTACTATGACTGATCAAATGTGTCTAAAGTGGTTTACGAAGTTTTTTGGTACTATTGACATCTTGGACAAATAATTCTTTGCTGTGGGTCTATCTTATGCATTGGAATGTGTTTAGCAGCACCCTTGACCTCTACCCACTAGAAGGCAATAGTAGGAGATAGCCAACATACAAGGTCTGTCCAGAAAGTATCCAGCCATGTATTATGAAAAATAAAGGCGTTTCTTGAAGAAGACACAAGATACAAGAAACATTGTACATAGGACAATGACGCCTCAGTCTCCTTCAAAGTAGATACCTTGGGACCTCACATAGTTCTCCCAATTGCCATTAGCTGCCCTGGCATGAATCTCATCGACTATCTGAAATCTCTTCCCTTTCAAAGGTGATTTTACTTTTGGGAAAAGCCAGAAGTCACAGGATGCCAAATCTGGGCTGTAGGGAGGCTGAGTCACCTGGGTGGTTTGATGTTTCTCCAAAAACCTCAGTACTAGATGTGACGCATGAGCGGGTGCGTTGTTTTGATGAAGCTGCCAGTCACCAATTGCCCGTAGCTGTGGCCTTCTGAATCATCTGAATAATTTCCTCAGAGGAATGTTCAAGCTTCACACAAGCCATCATTGTTCATGCATGCACATTCCAGTCCACTCTCCTTGGCTAGATTACATCGGTGTTGTACAAACCGGTCTCATTATATTAACAGTGGCTGGATGTTTTCCAGACAGACCTTGTACTCAAAATATCCAAATCAGTACAGTTATTGGTAAAAATGAAGTATGTGTCTTTTATTTTACGGAAAAAACTAAATGGACTTTTTGACCAACCTAATAGTATTTTGAGTTTGTAACAGTTTTGTCCGGTTTTCTTTTGGGGGAACCTGTTCAGTTTTGGTTTTTTCTTCCCCTCACATGATCATGTGTGGAAGATTAAAAACTATAGTTTATTTTTATTTTCTCTGTTACATTTATAACCGTAAAAGCAAGTAAATATTTTACAAGTTTCTTGAAGTAGAGCCAATTATATTTGTGTCACAGATTAAGAAAGTGACATGGAATGTTTTTTCAAGGTTGTATGGTGCCTGAGGGCAGAAATTGGAAGGAGTCTTGCTCGAACATGTCCTGGCTTCTGTGTGTTCATTTTCTAACCATTTGGATTTCATGAAACACCTATTTTATGTGAAAGGAGGATAGTATACTATATTTATATTTTCAATATCAAGACTTAAAAAACTATCTGAATTGGCTGCTTTGTAACTCTTATGGGTTATGGTTATGCTTTGAAGGGTAAGGGCAGGCAAGTCCTCAGTACACCTATGACACTGAAAAGCATATATGTGATTCCTATATATGCTTTTGTGATTTATGTAATTCCTGTAATAATACTCCAAATAAAATATTGGATAAAGTCTTTCTGGTAGTGATAAAAGATATATAGTATGAAAGATTAACTTTTGAAAAACTTAAAACCTGTACATTTATTTAAGAGGAGCTGTGATGAATTTTTAATTGAGATTTCATTACTGTTAATTCTATTTTTATGCAATCTGTATAGATTTGTTTCTCCCAATGAAGGTTTTTTTTTTTCTTTTACCGTGTGAGAACTCTGTCTCTTGTTTGCTCTCTTAAGTTGTTTATTCTAGGTCAGTGGTTCTCATCCCCAGGGTAGTTTTGCCCTCTAGGGGACATTTGGCAATGTTTGGAGATGTTTTCGGTAATCATTAACTGAGAAGAGGGGGTGGAAGTGCTCCTGGCACCTGGTAGGTAGAGACCAGGGCTGCACTGGACAGCCCTTTACAACAGTTACCCGCCCCAAAATGTTAATATTGTTCTAGGTGTTACATACTGAATAAGAGGCATGAATCAATATTCCATGTTTCCAGTTATATTAGTTGTTTTTGCCTTAGATATTGATAATCATACCAAGTCTGAGGATTAATCCACCTTCCCTATGAGTTAAGGATAATGTACAGTTAAATAATATGTTATCTCATTATTTCATCCATTACTGAAAAAACAGCTAAACTGTATTACTTCTTAATGTTTTACGACAAATAAGATAGTCATAAAGCTGCAAGAGGAAAATGGATTTTAAGACACCAAAACTAATACATGTGATATATGTAAGTGATAATATGTATGTTAAATGAATTAATACATGTGAAGCTCATCACAATATGTTACCTCTCCAGCGGAGGAGGAGAAGGGGGGATAATGAACCTAGAAATTTGTCATTGGCAGTCAGTGATCAAGGCTTGGTTTACTGCAAGGGGGAATTAACATATATGGATACCTGCTGTGTCAGCCACCATAAGCACTTTATATATATTTTGGCATATTTTAAAATCATTGACCCATGAGATAATTTTTATTTCCATTTTGTAGCTGGGAAACAAATTCAGAGGTTTTAAATGTGGCTGAGTCCAAAATAAAATGCAGGTGCCTGCCCTGGCTGATGTGGCTGAAATGGTTGGGTGTCATCCCGTAAACTGAGAGGTTACTGGTTCAATTCCAAGTCAGGGCACATGCCTGGGTTGCAGGCCAGGTCCCTGGTTGGGGGGCATGCAAGAGGCAACTGATCGATGTTTCTCTCCCTCTTTCTCTCTCCTTTCCCTCTCTCTAAAAATAACTAAAATCTTTTTTAAAAGGGGGGGGGCAAGTCCCTGACTCCAACATTCTTGTTTTTTTCCACTGTATTATCATCCTGCCTTCAAAGAGTGATTTTACAAGTATTTTGTCCCCCTTAGTTTTTCTAAATAGATTTTGTAGAAAGCCAGTATTCTTGATTGTCATTCTGAAGAATTGTAGTCTTTGTCTAATAACAAGATTAAGGATGAAAACAAACATCACCCTCTTAAAGTGAAGAGTCCTCATCTATGTTGAAGTGAATGGAAATGGGTTAAAGACTATTAATTGCCGTGAATTGCTGTGAAATTGCTTCCTTCTTTTACAGAAAGTGCCTAGTAGGGGCATTTGAACTGGAGCTCTAATGTAGATAACCTTCCTGTCATTGTGGATAGTGTGCTTTTGTCTTTCTGTGATGTGAGGTACACTTCATATGCTTTCATTTATCACCAGAATTCCTCCCTGCAAGGGTGTAAATGAGGAAACCCAGAAGGCTCTGGATCGCTCTCTCCTTGATTGCACTTTCCGATTACAAGGTAGAAATAACCGCACGTGGGTAGCAGAGTTAGTGTTTGCAAATTGTCCACTTAATGGCACTTCTACCAGGGAACAAGGTGAGATGCTTCACACACTTTGCCTTTGCATATTTCTAAATTTATTTTCATATTGATTGCAATTAATGTCCTCTTTTAATCCGGTAGGACCATCCCGGCATGTTTATCTAACATATGAAAACCTGTTGTCTGAACCTGTTGGTGGTAGAAAAGTGGTTGAAATGTTCCTTAATGACTGGAATAGCATTGCACGATTATATGAGTGTGTGTTGGAGTTTGCACGTTCTCTACCAGGTACATGTGATAATTTTTTGGGGGAAAAAAAGCATTCCCCTCTTTTTTAACTGAAGAAGTAGAACATGTACATTGTAAAAAAAGAAATTCAAAAGTATATCTAATGAAAAATAAGTTTCCCTTTCAACTTAGCCTTCAGTTTCCTTCCCTCAGAGATGACTACTGTTAAGTATCTTACGCATCCAGAAATATAGGCATACCATATATAATACTGGGTAGTGCCTCACAGAGAGTTTACTATGTGCCATACAATGTAATAAACAGTTTGCATGTGTTAACTCATTTACTCCTCATGATCACCCTGTAAGGTGGGTAAATTATTATTCTTCATTTTAAAAATGAAGAAAACAAGTCACAGAGAGTTAAGAAACTTGTTGAAGGTCATATAATAGCTAGTAAATGGCAGAGCTGGAATTGAAACCTCTAACCACTATGCTACACTGATTCAATATATCTCCACCCTTGCCCAATCCCCCTTTGTAGAAATGGAAGCCTACAGTGTGTTTATGCTGTTGTGTTCTCTTTTTTGTTAATAAATTACATATTTAGAGACCCTTTGATCTATGCATATATTGCCAAAATACCTCTTTTTCAAAAATATATTTTTTAATTTTGCATGTATACTCTTACTCTCCTTTTTGTTTCCTTTCTATTTAGACATACCTGCTCATCTAAATATTTTCTCAGAAGTTCGTGTTTATAATTACCGAAAACTTATCTTGTGTTATGGAACGACCAAGGGAAGCTCAGTAAGTATATGAATTAATTAAAACTGAAGTTCTTCTCATAAATCTTATAAAAATCAAGAATTCATAAATTATAAAAACTGCCTTGAGATAATTGAGGGCTCAAGTAAAAATTAGAGATAAAATAGTAAATTTTAAATACCTTTTGACATAAATACAGTATACTATAATGTTTTACTCTTTAAAATTGAAAACAAATTAATACTGTCTTTGATGGGTATATAATCTTGAGTTTTAGACAAGGTAATGTACTTTTGGTATTTGTATTTCATTCTTTACTGATTTCAAACCTGCTTAGCAATGTGATTATACTATAATGAAGTTTATGCCTCAGTGGTTTTGAACAATGTGGTATGTCAGTGCTTTTGGTCACATGATCATTAACGTTGCTTGAACCTATCTTACTTTTGAAGGTATTTCCCATAATCCATAGCTTCCTCTTTTTTTTTTTTTTCCTACCTCATATGTAAAGCCCTAGAAATTTAGTATGAAAATTTAGCCAGCTGGCCTCTTTCTAGCCTCTCCACATCAGGTAATATCAGAAATTACCTGAGTGTTTAAAAATCTGTTAACAAAAACATCTGTGTTGGGTGTGGGTTTTCCCTTTACAACAGTGTGCATCTAAGCGATGACTCTTCGTGAGTTCAAAAAAAAAAGTGAAAATTAGGAACACCAATGATAATCTTAAAAGAAAGTTTAATCAAAATATTTTCTTTAGGGCTTTCTGTTTTATTTAGAGGTGGGCTATCTAACACACATGCTCAGTGAGGGTACTGGTCCATAGTAATAGCACATTTGGAATTTAAAGTGTCCAGTCTTATGCATTGCTTTGAAAAAAGATAATTTAGATCTATTCTGATACTTGAATCTGTTACTTTCTCAGTTTCTGAAACATGTATTCTCTTTGATTTAGATTAGTATCCAATGGAATTCCATACATCAGAAATTTCACATTTCTTTGGGAACTGTTGGTCCAAACTCAGGTTGCAGTAACTGTCACAATACCATTCTCCATCAGCTTCAAGAAATGTTCAACAAAACACCAAATGTAGTTCAGTTATTACAGGTAATTAAGTTTATTTTCTCTTTAAAAATAAGATTTAAGTCAGTGTTAGTGATAAGGGTGGGTGCCTTTGTCTTTTATATCTTTCATTTTTCTTGGGGAATTTCTATTCAAAGTGAAGACAGTGATCTAGTTTTCATTCTCTTCCAGGGAAAGTTTTATGGCATGTGTCAGAAGGACATTGTCTCATTTGTGAAGGTTACACATTGAAAATTCTGAGCTTTTAGCATTGTACAGAAACCAGCTGCTTTCACTGTGTTTGTGTTTTGTAGGTACTGTTTGATACTCAGGCTCCATTAAATGCCATCAACAAACTCCCCACTGTGCCGATGTTGGGCTTGACCCAGAGAACCAACACTGCCTACCAGTGCTTCTCCATTTTGCCACAGTCATCCACTCACATCAGACTGGCCTTCAGGAACATGTATTGCATTGATATATACTGCCGGAGTCGAGGTGTTGTGGCAATACGGGATGGTGCCTATAGTCTTTTTGATAATAGCAAGTTAGTTGAAGGATTTTATCCCGCGCCAGGACTAAAGGTAACAGACTTTAGTGTTATAGCATGAATAAACAAATACGATCTCAAACAATTCCTACGAGGGGGAAATAGGGGGGAAAAGCAACAAATTTTTGTTTAAATTTAGGAAGTAGCCACATTAACACAGTATTTCTGCCACTTTCCTCTGAAGGAGCTAGAAGTTCTAATAAAGCATTGTGCATATGTTTATGAGATGATAAAATGTCTTTTTCTTTATTTCCTTTCTCTGTGATAAGCAAGGTAGAAGATACTGAAGAGTCCTATTTACTATTTGCAACTCTGAAGAACTTTAAAAGTAGTCTTTATCATTGATTATTGAGTAGGTTTGATTCATCAGTGGAACTATGATACTTTTTTAAATGTGGGGTCCTGGGCCCCAGCCCCTGGAGATTCTGGAGTCAAATAGTTCCAAATGGCTTGTTTTGAAAATTAGTCCCCTGCAGCCTTCTCTTGCCCATTTTTCTGCTGTGTTTTCAATTCTTATATAGCTGATTCTCTTGGTCTTTACATCTTATCTCTAGATAGATGCTTACTTTACAATTTGTTGAGGCATTATCTGCTTCTTACAATAAAAGATGAGGATTTAATTCTTTTTTAATGTTTTTTTATATGCCTCTTCCACATTTTAGGTTGCTCTTCCCAGTACACAAATACCTTCTTCCTTTCCTCCTATCCTTACAAAATGGTTAGATAGCAATTTTGATTCGGTAATTTTTCATTGTTCACATTGTTGTAGATATGTAAACACTGTTCTTCCAAGCTTCCTTCAGTACTTTATCCTGTCAGGTATCTTACCAGTTACATCTTGAAGAAATGTCTTCTGACCTCTAACCTGAAATGGTAGTGCACCAGACCTTTTGCACAATTTTGACTTGGGAATCTACAGAAGGATCACAGAGGGAGAGGTTTCTTCACTTCTCTCTTGTGTTCTGTGCCCTGTGGCTTGGACACAATGTCTTTTTCTTGGTTTACTCCATTGCTTTGGTCAAATACTTTCAAGTAGTTTCTGGGGAAAAGTACATGAGAGATTAATTTGAGACTTTGTATGTGTGAAAGTATCTTTAGTTTACCCTTATCTAATTGAGAGAGTGGCTACGTAGAGAATTCTACATTGTAATCATTTTGAAAGTATTGTTCCATTGTGACTGATGAGATATTTAATCCTGTCCAAATTCTTGAACTTTATTTGAAGTGAGCTCTTACAGTCTGGAAACCTACATCCTTTTGTTCTGGGAAAATTCCTTGTATTGTTTCTCGATTCTTCTTTGTTTTCTCAGTTAGCTCTTTCTGGTATCTCTACTATTCTGGTGTTGGACATCCTTAACTCATTTTAATTTTCTTATCTTTTCTCTTCATTTTTCTAATTTTTTTGTTTCTGGGAAATTTCCGTACTTTTTCCTTCTATCCTATTTTTAACTTCTGCCAAGATATTTTTTTGCGGTCTTTTAAAAATTTTGCAAGAGCTCTTTCTTGTTTCTAAATGTTCATTTCATGACACCCTGTTGCATGTGGCTAACTTATCTCATGTCTTTTCTTCCTACAAAATCTCCATTTCATCCAGCTTGCTTTTTTTTTGATCTCTCATATTAGCATCTTTCTTGAAATATTAAAAAGTGATTCTTGACCCTCCCCTTATTTAAAGTAAGACTTGTTGACCGTGGTCTTCACCACAGGATGTTCTCCTTGTGCCATTTCTTTGAGTAACTCCCAGTGTCAGGTCTTTTGGCTGGGCTTGTTTGAGTACCAAGAGAAGAGTTTCCAAGTCTCTGCATAGATGGTATGCATCTGGCATCCAGTTTTTGGCAAGTCAAAAGAAATTAGTATTTTCAGCAGTCAGTATGTAAACTTTAATTTTCCTTTTTAATATGGTACTCTTTCTCTCAATTATTCTAGAGTCCTCCAATGAGAGACCCTCTGCCAGGGTGATAGAGGTCAACCTAACTCAGTGAAAGTGACAGGGACTCCAGGAGGGTTTCAGTCTCTTTTTTTTTAAGATTTTTATTTATTTATTTTTAGAGAGAGGGGGAAAGAGGGAGAAAGAGAGAGAGAAAACATCAGTGTGTGGTTGCCTCTCATGCACCCTCTACTGGGGACCTGGCCTGCAACCCAGCCATGTGCCCTGACTAGGGATTGAACCGGTGACCCTTTGGTTTGCAGGCTGGCACTCAGTCCACTGAGCCACACCAGACAGAGCTATGTACACTACATCTTTATCCGATGATGTGTCAGTGGACACTTAGGTTGTTTCCTTAACTTGCCTGTTGTAAATAATGCTGGAGTGAACATAGGAGCACAAACAGCTTTTCAAATTAGTATTTTTGTTTTCTTTGGATGAATACCCACAAATGGTATTGCTGGGTCATATGCTAGTTGTATTTTTTATTTTTTGAGGAACATCCGTACTATTTTCCCAAGTGGCTGTACCAGTTTACATTCCCATCAACAGTGCATGCAGGCTCCCTTTTCTCCACATCCTCTCCAACTCTTGTTATTTCTTGTCTTTTTGATAATAACCATTCTAATAGGTGTGAGGTGATTATCTCTTTTGTGGGTTTGATTTGCATTTCTCTGGTGATTAATGATGTTGATCATCTTTTCATGTGCCTTGTTGGCCATTTGTTATATCTCTTGGTTTTAGTGAAAAGTCTTAAAGAGACTTTCATCCAGTCCTTTAGTTTTTTGTTTTACCTTCATCCCTATTTCCAGTGGTATCTGGTGCTGCCAGTTCCTAAGCATTTTAGGGATCTAGATGGAAATAGCTTTGCTTCTTGGCTTTCCCCGCTGCTTGCTTAGGATACAACTGCCTCACATTGGGTAGTTCATTTACCACTCAACTCTCTGCTCTGTTGCCTTCAGAATTTATTGCTATTATTTTCTTTTCCCATTCTTTTTCTCTTTGTGACTTATTGCTTTAAAAATATTTTTATAAGTGCTTCAGGTGGAGTATTGGGAGATGAAACGTGTGTTGTGAATTCGTCATTTTTAATTAGAAATCAGACCATGTACTTTTAAGAGCTTTCAAGTGATTCTGATAAACTTAGGATCTATGTTTTTGAAGACCGAGGAGATAAAGAGTATTAAAAGAAAGAAAATCTGCCCCTGGCTGCTGTGGCTCAGTGTATTGAGCATGGGCCTGCAAACCGAGAGGTTGCCAGTTTGATTCCTGGTCAGGGCACATGCCTGGGTTGTGGGCCAGGTCCCCAGTTGGAGGTGTGCAAGAGTCAACTGACCAATGTACTGATGTATTTCTCGCATATTGATGTTTCTCTCTTTCTCCCTCCCCTTCCCTGTCTAAAAGAAAATAAGTAAAATCTTTAAAGAAAAAAATTTTAATGAAAGTCTGTACTTGACACAAATTCTGGTAGCCTTGCTTAGTTTTTGATGACATCTTATAAAACAGACTGCCCCATTCTTGATGGTTCAAACTTCAGTCATATTAGATAAAAAAGGGAAAAGATGGCTTAGTTCTAGCTTAAAAAGTGAGAATTCTCACTAAAGGAAATTTTCTAAGATGCAACTTTTGATTTTTCCCCCCATTTTTGGTTCAGAAATTAGTAAGAAAATGTTTTGACCTATTGTTAAGAAGTGCTAGGGTGTAATTCCTTATTCAACTATTTGCTTGCATAGTACTTCTTAGCTGATACAATTTTTTTAGCCTAGATGTGTTGATTTTGTTTTTATGATTAACAGTTTTCCTTAGTATCCTCCCTTCAAAATTATCAATGTTTCTCTCAGGTTGTCCTAGTAATAGTGATCATGTGTTAAACTTACATTTCAGAGATAGATACAATATGTTTATTTCTGTTAAAATATTATAACTAATTAAAAATACCATACTAAAGTTAGGTTAAAAAAATTAAATTTTGCCTGTTTATATCCATAGACATTCCTGAATATGTTTGTTGACAGCAATCAGGATGCTCGAAGAAGGTCCGTAAATGAGGATGATAATCCCCCTTCTCCCATAGGAGGAGATATGATGGATTCTCTGATCTCACAACTCCAGCCACCACCCCAGCAACAGGTAATGTATAGCTGAAATTCCAAGCAGCATCACTTTTGTTTAACTTAACAGGTTCTACGGATGTCTGGGCTTTTTTCTTAAAAGGCAAAGAGGTCCTTGGTGGGCCCAAGGTGCTCATGAAAAAATAGAAATAGAGGGTGACGAGGAGGAGGCTTCCAGTGGTGGGAAGTAAAATAGTACCAGAAATAACATTAACCTCAGACTGATGCAGTTAAAATGATGCCAGGTGATCACCCATGTAATCACAAAAGAGGATGTACAGATGACTAATAAGCACAGAAAAGGTGTTCAGTATCATTCAGGATCACAGAAATACAAATTAAAAGCACAATGAGATAAAACTCCATAGCTACAAATGTGGCTTTAAGAAAACAACTGATAATTGTTGCCAACATTTGCTATTAGGAGCAACTGAAACTCATCATTTATTACTCAAGGGTTTGTGAAGTGGTACAACTACCTTGCAGTGAGGTTTAGCAGTATTCCAGAGGACTAGAGCTGAACATTATGCATACCTGTATTTAACGATTCTACTTTCACGTGTACATGCGACAGAAGTTCATCAACACAAGAACGTTCATAGCAACAGTATATATTCAAATAATTGTAAACACCCCAAATACCCAGCAGCAGTAGAATGAGTGAATAAATTGGGGTATATTTACACAATGGAATACTTTACAGAAATGAGAAAGCAAACTTGCTACATGCAACAGCATGAATTTTGCTGACATAAAGTTGAACAAAAGAAGCCAGATACCACGTATGTGATGAGTACTTTCAGTATTTTTATGAAGTGCAAATCCAGGCAAAAACCAAACTTCAGTGATGGAAGTCAGAGGAGTCTTACCTTTAGGGAGGTGGTAAAGGCAAGGTGTATAAGGGAGACTTCTGGGGTTCTGGTAATGTTCTTCAATATCTTGATCTATGTGGCAGTTACATTTGTAAAATTCATCCGACTATACATTTAAGATTTGTACACTTCACTATATGTGATTCGTACCTCAATTTTTTGAAAAAGTGTAGAAAGGATTACATTGTCCTAGGGTTTTCATTACTGCAGGTGAAGGTAAAGGTAAGTAGAGGTCTGGTTGAACTACCATATTTCATTGACTCCAAAGCTTCCACCTAGTGAAAGATGCACTATTTTTTATATACAGCCAGAAATAACACCGCCAGTTAAACTAGGACAGATAAAATGAGCAAGAAACATCTTAACAAATACAAGCAATGGTATTGCAAGGTCAGGAATGAGGATGTTGCTATTGTTAAAACATTTGAAAGTCAGGAAGTTTTTAAAAACCTGTGTTATTAATGTGTATTTTGCACATGTTCATGACGTGTAAATGTTTCACATAGGAGCTATCTATTGGGGAAAGCCGTTATACTCATACTATACGCAGTTGGCCGTTGTACATTTAAATTTCTTCTTTTCAGCCATTTCCGAAGCAACCAGGATCATCAGGTGCTTATCCTCTTACTTCACCTCCTACATCCTATCATAGCACAGTTAGTCAATCTCCATCTATGATGCACACACAGTCCCCAGGTAAGATATTACTTATTCTCTTGTCGTGTTCACCTTTAAATCTAAAATACACACACATAGAAGTACTGCACATGTGGCCTTCGACTTCAGAGAGAACTCCCTTTCTAGTCTGTGGCTAGATATTTGCCATTCATTCATTATGGCAGCATTGTGAAATTTGTGTTCATGATTCCAGAGCAATTTAAAAGGTTTAAATTAAATGGAGGTGTTTGCACCCAGAGCTAGACTCATGGCCTAACTACAAGAAGTGCTAATTACATGATCTATGTCAGAAGTCAACAAGAAGAGCCTGTGGGCCAAGTCCTGCCCACCACCTGGTTTTGTAAATAGTTTTATTGGAACACACCACACCCATTTCTGTAGTGTGTATGGCTGCTTTCCCACCACGACAGCCGACCCCTTACAGAAAGTTTGCCGAGCCCTGTTATACGTGAACAGTGTCTGCCCCTTAGAGTTGGGCAGTACACAGCCTGTTTGTCCAAACAAAATGACTCTGTTGACAACCCCATGAAGTGCACTGTAAAATTACTTGAGGATGCCAAAATTTTACTTTTAACTGTTGCCTAAGCACTTGCTCTGTGCCAAATGCTGCGTGGTGCTGAGGATTCATCCCTGAGCCACATACCAGCCCTGCTCTCGAGCTTATCATCTAGCGAGAAAGGCAGGTGTCACATTTCTTGGGTAGATGACCTCCTACCTGCTTATCAGAGATGGGTTGGACCACAGATGAAGACTTGGAAGTTGTTTTCATGTCATCGAAGGTTGTTGAAGCCCAAGTGGGTGGGTGAGCTCAGTTCCCCGGGAGCACTGGCAGTCAACAGTGTAGGAGCCTGAGAAGGAGCAGCCAGGGAGCAAGGAGGAAAACAGGAGACACGGAGGCATAGAACGCAAGGAAGATAGAGTTTTTCTAGGATAGAGTTGAGATTGGTTTTACATAGAAGGTAAGAGAAATTATTTTGGAAGAACGATAGTAATAGGCATATGTAATGCTTACTCTGTGTCAAGCCCCATTTTAAGTACTTTAGCTGTTTAATCCCCACAGCAAACCTGTGGCGGAAACCTGTTACTGCCATTTTATAGAGGGAAACTGAGGTCTGGAGAAGTTGTTACTTGTCCAGGTCACACAGCTAAATAAGCAAAATTACACTTAAAAGTTAATCAAATTGATCAGCATATTATATTGAATGTAAGGCATTGCATTCGGTATTATAGAACATGAAAATGTGAAATTGTTTTACATAGAGATAGAGAATTTGAAGCTTGATGATATTGAGAATAGTTATGGTAATGTAGCAAGTATTTTAATGTTGAATTTATTCATAGTTTTGGTAGCCATAGTTCCCTTCTCATAATTCTAAGTTAGAACTAGTCTTGTGGCTAAATACTCTCTTTAAGCTTATGCCCCCCAGTTGTTGTTGTTTTTAATCTCCTATCTAGGCCTCTCCCCTGAATGCAAGTCCTGTATTTTCCAGCTGTCTATTCAACATTTCCATTTAGCTGACTAGTTGACATCTGAAACTCACCATGGCTGAAACTAAATTCCTAACCAACCCAGCAGTATCCTCCCCACCCCAAATTGCTCCTCCCACAAGCAACCCATCTCAGTAAATGGCATTCCCTTCCTTCCTGCTACTTGAGCCAAAACTGTTAGAGTCCTGTTGGACTCCTTCTCTCATACTCACATTCAGTTACCAAATACTGCCACCCGTACCTTTAGAATTTATCTACAATCTAACTACTTTCACCATCTCAGCCTGTGCCCTTGCCCAAGTCACTAACCATCTCTCACCTGGATGATTGTACCTAACCTCTAACTGGTTTCCTTGTCCCTATCCCTGTCCCTGTCCCTGCCCTATAGCCTGTTCTTCACACAGCAGCTAGAGTGATCCTTCTGGAACAGAAATTAGTTCATGACTCCTCTGCTACAAACTCTTCATGGCTTCCCATTTCATTCAGGGTAAACCCTAAGTCCTTTGAGTGGCCTACAAATCCCCGAGCGATTAGGACCACCCCCTGCCTCTTTGAACTCCTGTTTTCCCACTTCCCCCTCGCTCACACTGTTCCAGCGGCACTGGCCTCTTCCATGTTACTTATAACTGCTGCTACCTTTGGGGCCTTTCCACTAGCTCCTCTGTTTGCCTGGAGTATCTTATCCCCTGGATATCCTCATGCCTTTTCCTTCACTTTCTTCATTTCTCAGCTCACAAAGTCTTCTGTGATTGCCTTATATATAGAACAGCACCCACCTCAACCACTGCACAGTATTGCCCCCTTACCTTGCCCTGTTTTTTTCCATAGCACTCATTATTATCTGACATATTTGTAAGTCTTTCCCATTCTGCTAGAATATAAGTTCCACGTGGACAGGAATTTTTGTCACACTGTCTGCTACATCCCCAATGCCTACCACACGCAATACTTGGCATGAAATATACGTTCATGCCTAGTTATCGAATGAGTGAATAAAAAGTACACTGGATATTTTTAAAAATTAGCCAATATAAGACCTAGAATTTGGGCCCCATGGAATTGATCTCTCTCTTTTTCAATAATAAAATTATTCTAGTTTTCCTTTGTGCTGCTTATGGGAGCTTTACTACTTGTTTCTTTAGTTTGTAGGGTCTTAACTTGGGGTCCTTGAACAGGACATGATATGTGTCCTGGAAGATCATCTATAATTATTTTCATTTATTAGGAAATCTGCATGCTGCAAGCTCCCCCAGTGGGGCTTTGAGAGCCCCATCACCAGCGTCATTTGTTCCAACTCCTCCCCCATCCTCGCATGGACTCTCAATAGGACCAGGGGCCAGTTTTGCTAGTCCACATGGTGAGTCCGTACATGGGAATTACTGTAGCATAAGAGTTTGACATGAAAGTAGTTTTTGTTAAGTAAATTATTTTCTTACTGCAAACTTAGCACTTGTTTATTGGGAAAATAGCAAAATAAAATAAATATTTCTTAATCACACCATGCAGAGACCTACCAGTTTTGTCTGCTTTGGACTTTCTCTCCCTTCCCCTCTCCCTCACTCTTCCTGTCACACATCCCCTGCTTGCCAATCTGCTTGAATCTCTTGCTTTCGCTTGCTCTCTGCCCATCTTCTTGTCTTCCGCCTCAAACATCCCCCCCCCAACAAAAAAAAATTGGGACCCTACCCTATGTGTTATTTTGAGACTTGAATTTTTCCACTCTTTAACTCAAAAATTTTATTTCAGGTTGGTTCAAATAGATAAAGAATAGAAGTAGCCAGTGAAGTGTTTCCTTTCTGTTCCACCAGCAACCTAGTTCTTCCTCCTAGAGACATTTAGTTAGTGTCATTAATTTTTTATTGTTCTTGCATAGATGTTTTATGCATAAATAAGCAAGTACATGTAAGTGTTCTTTCCCCTCTCTTTTTACATACACATGGCAGATAGCATACTGCATGTAGTGGTTAGTTTCTTACTTTTTTCACTTAAATATGTCATGGATACCATGCCAAATCAGAACA
Organism: Desmodus rotundus; assembly: GCF_022682495.2. Lineage (NCBI taxonomy): Eukaryota > Metazoa > Chordata > Mammalia > Chiroptera > Phyllostomidae > Desmodus > Desmodus rotundus. The sequence continues at coordinate 73,495,061 of NC_071400.1, forward strand.
TAATGAGCTTCCTCAGATTTTACAGCTGGGTAGTATCTGTGATTTTTTTTACTCTTTCCTATTAATATTTGTGAAACATGACTGGCAGTAAAAACTCTACATCATCATACTAAATGGCTTCATAGTACTACGTTTTCTGGGCATACCATAAGTTAACTGCTGTCGTATTATGATATGGTTACAATGTTTCCATTTTTTCACAACTAAAAATGGTGTCATCTCTGCTCGCATGATTCTTTCCTTAGGTAAGTTCCTAGAAGTGGAATTGCTGTCCCAAAGGGTTTGAGAAATTCTAAGGCTCTTGAAACATATTACAGATGGCTCAGCTGAAAGCCTGTCCCAATTTCCTCTAGTATTATAGAAGAATGTCTTTTTCTGCATCATTGCCAACGTGGGGTATCATGATTATTTTGAAAATCTTGATCATTTTGATAGGTAAAAAATGGAATCTTATTGTTTAATGTATGTTGCTTTGATTATTAGTGAAGTTTATTAGCCTCTGGTGTTTCTTACGTGTGCCAGTTTATATCCTTTTCCTGTGTTCTTGTGTTTTTTTCTTATTAATTTGTAAGCCTTCTAAGTAAGGACTACTTACCCTCTGATAATATGATAGAAGTAGTTTCTTCAGTTTGTCATTTAGTTACAAAGGGGTGTAAATGTAAAAGTATCTGCAGGGTGAAATTTAAATACCAAATTGTTCAGAAAATCGCTGCTTTCAAAACCAGATTCTTTGGTTCATTTCTTACTCGATGCAGCCTTCACTAAATAAGGAAAATGGAAGATATTTCTCTTCTCAGGCTCCTCTGAGTAGAATGAAAACATAATTTGTCAGAGTTGGTTTAAAAATACAAGATTTCTTTCCTTAATGGAACTTTGAGATTTTTTTTGCTAAATGTTTTCAAACATATAGTCGATTATTATATGGTGTAAGTTCGTACGTATTATAGATCTTGAAGCTCGCGTGAAGGTAAATTTTATCCTTTCTCGGTCTTTTTTTATGTAATTTTTATACCATGTTAAAAAGTACTAAACTACTCAGAATATTCAGATGTGCCATGTTAAGAAGCATCATGCTTTAGTGAAATATCATACCGAAAGAAAAGAAAGTATCACCCTGTAGGGTATAAGCATTTAAATGCTGTCAAATACTTACGTTATTAAAATACAGTTTTTGAAAACCCGTCGTTTACTTGCTTGTAGGAACCCTGGACCCCAGTTCTCCATACACTATGGTATCACCAAGTGGACGAGCAGGGAACTGGCCAGGGTCTCCTCAAGTGTCTGGCCCCTCACCGGCAACACGGTTGCCTGGAATGTCACCAGCCAACCCATCACTACATTCTCCAGTTCCAGATGCTTCTCATTCCCCTCGAGCTGGAACAAGTGAGCATGATCAACATTTTTTATGTTTGCTTTTAGTATAACTAACAAATGACCTATTTTATTCCATCCTCACATTTGAAGATCGTGATCTACTTGTTGAATGGGGATACTTAATAATTTCAACTTTTATCCATTTAGCAAATCAGTGACAATAGGAGTTAATTGTCAAAGTCAGGCAAAATGTAAGAAAGAAATGTCTCTTCCAGAAGTTTTCTGAGACCTGTGTAATGACAACTACCTTAGCTGCAATAATAGACCTGAAAAGATACGTAAAGTTTCTGACAACATTATGTAAATTAACACAGAAGAGAAGAATTACACAATTATGTTAGTTAGCTTTCACTATGTGACTTTTAGTGGCTTAAAGTGACAGTCATATGTTCAGTCACCATTCTGCAGGTTGGCAGTTTGAGCTGAGGCCAGCTGGGTGATTCTTCTAGGCTCTACTGGGCCCACTCATGCATCTGTGGTCAGTTCCTGGGTTGGCAGGGACCTGGCTAATCTATGATGACCCCAGCCGGCATGGCTTCTCTCTGCTCCATGCAGTCTCCTAGTTGATCATGGGCTTGTTCACCTGGTAGCTGGCTGGACAGGGAGCTCCAAGAGAGTGAGTGAAAGCCTAGACTTGTAACTGCAACTGCATTCTGTCGGCCATGGCAAGTCAGAAAGCCAACTCAGAATCCAGGTAAAGAAATAGATAGACTGCATTCCTTCTTGAAGGCATAGTTTCAAAGTCTCATTGCAAAGGAAGTTAATATATGATTGTTACACCGCAAGGAGTAACTGAAACAATACAGATTACTATACAGTGTCAAAGATTTGTACTAAAATCAGGGAACAAGGAGATGATATGTATTTATAAATGAAATGGTATGTTTTCCTTCCCATAAGGTTCCCAAACGATGCCAACCAACATGCCGCCACCTCGTAAACTACCTCAGCGCTCCTGGGCAGCCTCCATACCCACCATCCTCACTCACAGTGCCTTGAACATTTTACTGCTGCCCTCTCCAACGCCAGGCCTCGTGCCTGGCCTGGCAGGTAGTTACCTTTGTTCTCCGCTTGAAAGATTCCTTGGATCAGTCATCATGAGAAGACATCTTCAAAGAATTATTCAACAAGAAACGGTATGGGTACCTAGTGAACTAACTGATAAGTAGTGATTGTCAAAGGCAGATGCTAAGTTGCCCCTCAGAATAGGATCTGAACTAAAGTGGTATTTCCTCACCTCCTTTAACCAGCTTGTTAGAATTACACTTTGCACCCAGCCCTAGCATTACAAATGGACTCCGCTATTTTCTTTTCCATTCTTACATTAACATTCCTTAATGTAACATCCTCTTACATTCTTACACATTCCTTCATTTTATAATTTTCCATGCTGTAGCTAACATGGACCTGGAGATAGGTCCACTCAATACCATAGGACACGTGTACCCAGGACATCTGGCTTTGTAGAGAATAACATATGAGTAGCTACTTGTCCTCTAGAATGCTTTTGCAGGCAGGCTGACTTCAGATATGAGTCTCCATTGAAATAAAATTATGATGATCACAAGCCTGAAAGCTGCTTTTTAAATAAACAGTTTGAATTGATTAAAAACCCTGGTAGAAAAGGAATTTTAACCTATCCTGTGGTGGTACCCTTAGGAGACAGTTAAGAGTTGAGAGCACCCAATCTAAAGTCGAGCTGCCTGGATTTGTAGCCAGACCATGCCACCTGCTAGGATGAGCTTGGCCATTTTTCCACATCTCTGATAATAGTAGATAATAGTATCTACCTAGCTCATAACAGTTGTGGGAATTTGAGATATTTCATATAAACCCTGTGGCATAATGTCTTGGTATTCAGTACATATTAGTTACTTATTATTGCTGAGGTACATATGTGTTAATGAGGTGCTACACAGGATGATGAATATTGAAAACACCCACTCCCATGGATGGCACCAAGCTATGTGGCAACCTTTTTATTCAGATTTGAAAAAAATAAAGGTTTTAACATAGGTTAAATAAGTTAGCATTTAAAATGGTAATCTGATCTAGGCTCACCTCTGCCAGTTAAAAGTCGTATACGTGTTCAGTTTGTTAAAACTCATTTTTCTCATCAGCATAATCAACATATAGGCTAGAGCGGAAGTCAGTAAACTATGGGCCTGGGGGCAAGTCCTGCCCACCACCTGTTTCTGTAAATAAAGTTTTATTGGAACACAGCTCTAGACCCACTCAATACATGTTATCTATGCCTGCTTCCAGCCACAATGGCATCATCGAGTGATTGTAACAGACCATGCAGTCTAAAACACTTACAAACTCCTGGACTAGCCGAAAGAAGGTCCCAATCCAGATCTTTTTTAATTTTTCCTAATGTGCCAGTTTTCTTAAACTTGTTATTGTGGAAAATTTTAAGTATATACACAAGTAGAATTGGATAATGAACTTGTCTGTTCTCATCACCCACCTTCAACAGTAACTCATATCAATATTGTTTCATTTATAGTTCCTCCCAGATTGACAGCAAAATTCCAGACATCATTTCATCCATAAATACAATTTATTATCAAATATAGTTAGTGTCCAGATTTCCCAATTTATCACCATTTTTACAGTTTGAGTCAGAACCCAAGGAAGTTTTTAAGTCTCTTTAAAACTATAGATTCCCCCATTTCTCCTTACGTAATTTATTTGTTAAAAAAATATCATTTGTCCTATAGAGTTTGTCACGGTCTGGATTTTGCTGATTGCATCCCTTTAGAATCATTTAACATGTTCTTTTGACCCCTCTAGATCTATAATATGAGTCAGTCCTGTGGGTCTAACTACTATAATTCAGGCTCACGTTGGTTATTGTTTTACAAGAATATTTCATAGGTGGTGTTACACGTTCTTCCATCAAGAGACGTGTAATGTCTGATTGCCTCTCTTTGCAGTGTTGTTAGCAGTTTTGGTGCTCAGCACCTACATATTTGTTTCAGAAGAGGTAGCAACTGAGTTGTTTTCCTTTTGAAACAGTTTTCTGGCTAACATTTCATTTTTTTTCTTTGTCTTACATATTCTTTTACATCCTAATTTGATGCATCCTTGTTTTACAGTTGCAGCTGATAAATTCTAATGAACCTGGGGTGATCATGTTTAAAACGGATGCGCTGAAATGCAGAGTCGCCCTTAGTCCTAAAACCAACCAAACACTTCAGCTAAAAGTAACACCTGAGAATGCAGGACAGTGGAAACCTGATGAACTTCAAGTTTTGGAGAAATTCTTTGAAACAAGAGTATGTGTTTTTTAATGCATAATGTTAATGTAATCAATGAAACAGAAGAGTCAAAGTGGAATGAAGAATAACCTGCTTTATTTGTCCCTGTAGGTTGCTGGACCACCATTTAAAGCTAATACATTAATAGCCTTCACCAAACTATTAGGAGCTCCTACACACATCCTCAGGGACTGTGTGCACATTATGAAACTAGAGCTGGTAAGTTACAGAGAAACAAACTTTTATAGCCAGGTATGTTTGAGGATGTTGGAGTTGGTGGGAACAATGTTCACTGGTTTTTACCTGTTTAGGTACTTTTATTTTTTTCTTAAATTCTTCTTGATTTCTGACTTAATATTTAAATATTATGTTTTGGATAGGCAACGTATATTCAGTCCTCTTGTATCTTTTGAATTTAGAATAAGAAGACAGAGTGGGAAATTTCCCATTCATCCCTGTCCGGCCATCTAGTCTCCTTCCCCACAAGCAACCTGAGTTACCAGTGGCTTACCTCTTATAGAAACAAACATATTTAATACACTGTTCCTATTCCCAGATAATGAAACAACTCTCCCAGGGTTTCTTCTAATACTATATGGATTCATTTTTAAATTAAATCAGATATTTAAATTTTGGATCCATTTTAAATGTCTTGGTGTCATGTGTGTGAGGTATGGATCCAACTTTTTCAGTTGCTCTTAATTGCCCTAATACCATTTATCAAAAAAAAAAAAAAATCTATCTTCTCCAGGAGATTTTAAATTTCTTTTCTATGAGATTATATAATTGTATAGATGGAATCCAGGTGATAGCTGATTATATTTTTCCAGTCTTACAGTAGTCCTTTCATTTTAATGTTTCTGCTATTGCTGTGGGTGATTCCAAATACCTCACCTCTTTTTTCGGTTGGTATTTTAATATTGGGACAGTATGGCTTCTGCTCTGATAGGCCATAGGAAACATTATTTATGTGAAGAAGATATTCGGGTTTTTAAAGGAGTAAGTATTTATGTGGCTATAAAAGCATCAGTGGATATAGTTTAAAATTAACACACTCTGACTAATTTGTTTTAGGGAAGGAATTGGAACTGAGACTGGGGAGTGTAGATTGGCATCAGTTGAGAAGGGCCTTGAATGCCAGGTGTTGATCCTTGGAGGAGGTGGGGGACAACATGTAGCATTGCATGTCACTAAATATCTGTGAACTAGATTAGAAGCATTCTCTAGAACAGCAGTCCCCAACCTTTTTGGCACCAGGGACTAGTTTCATGGAAGACAGTTTTTCCATGGACCAGAGTGAGGGGTGAGTAGGGGGAGACAGGAGGCTGAGCTCAGACGGTAATTCAAGCAAAGCTTCGTTCACTGCCTGCTGCTCACCTCCTGCTGTGCAGTTCCTAACAAGCCACGGACCAGTACCTGTCCACGGCTGGGGGTTGGATACCCCAGGTCTAGAACATTGGCAGTGGTGTGAGGGTGGACTGGGAGAAGTGGCCACTGGAAAGGGACCATTAAGGGGTCATGAGAGAAGTAATGAAACCCTGAGCTCCATGGCATCAGTGAAAATAAAGAGAACAGATGTCAGAGACACTGAGGATGTGGAATTCACAGGAATTAATGAAGTGAGAGGAGAGGAGGGGAAACATCACATAAATGCATAGTTGACTTTTCAATTAGTAACTTTACATATCTATTTCCTTTGAAAACATGCTGGTTACCAGCTTTATGTTGTTTGTTGATAAGTTGGTATAAGATAAAATTCTGTCTAACTTTCTAGACTCCTCATGCTCATATAATTTTATCTTGATTTTTTTTTTTCCCCAAAACAGTTTCCTGACCAGGCAACACAGCTAAAATGGAACGTTCAGTTTTGCCTGACGATCCCTCCCAGCGCACCACCGATTGCACCTCCTGGGACTCCTGCTGTGGTGCTGAAATCCAAAATACTGTTTTTTGTAAGTACCACCCAGCATGTGTGTATGTATGTGCAGAGCTTCTGAAGAAAAAGCCATGTGAGGATAATACAGCACCTTTTGGATAATTGCAGAAATTATCTGTTGCTGCCAAATATAGGTCCAGATTCCTTGTCAGTTTAGACTTCATGTAGTCCTAGTTCCTTTATTTAGTATTAGTAGAAAGTCACTGAACTACATAATCTGTGCCAGTTGCATGTTATTCATAATACTCAGGAGTGTGTCACTTGTCATATTTAGTTTTCCTCTGTTTGATGTATCTTAATCTGACAGTAAATGATAGTACCTTTGATAAATTTGGTCAATGTTTTATTTTAACCGTTTTTATTCTCTTTGTGTGTGTTGTGTATCTACAGCTTCAACTAACTCAGAAAACATCGGTCCCTCCCCAAGAACCTGTTAGTATTATAGTTCCAATCATTTATGACATGGCTTCAGGTACAACCCAGCAGGCAGACATTCCCAGACAGCAGAACTCTTCTGTTGCTGCTCCTATGATGGTCAGCAACATTCTGAAGAGGTTTGCAGAGATGAACCCACCACGACAAGGTACATGACCAGTAGATGATATTTAATTGCCTATGTGTTATAACAGTTCTTTTGAGAGATTCCCCTTTCTCCCCGCTGCTCTCTCTTTACCCACCTCACCCTAAATCCTAGTAATAGAGTTCTGGTTGCTGTGGCCCTTTTAATGTCTGCCTGTCGCTTTCTTCCTTTCTCACTGGTTCTTTGTTTTTGTCCATGTCTCTGCTGCCTGGACTTTATTTTTGTTAGTGACTTATTATTGGGACTGACCCAGTTGCTAATGCCAGAAGCTTGTATCTATAGCACACATTGCCACAAAGCCCTAGGTTAGGATGATAGAATTTTCCATGGCTGTGAATTCCTGCCCTACCATTGATACCTGCCACTCTGTACATCACCAAGTTGAAATGCATGTTGGTTTCTCATATTTCACGGTTCAATCATGAATAGAACAATACCATTCAAAAGTTCTGTATCTTCAAAATGTTTTGTGAAGAATAAAAGCTGATACAAATGGCATCACTGCTTTTTGGGCTTCTTATATAAGTTCAGGCGGGTGCAAGTGAACCTTTTCACCAAGTGCACACTGAAGCTCTCAAACTGAGCATTTTCAAGGGAACCAGATGTTTCTGGCAAGACAAACAAGGTCTGTTCGATACTGTCGTAGCCTACGCTTAACACATAATTCATGGCAGTGCTAAATTCTTGGTTACAAAACATAAAGCTCAGCAAAGAAAACTTTTCTTCCATTTTGCTTATTTCTAATATTACAGAAGTCTGCTATCTTTCTGTTTAGAATAGTATGATAACAATTATGTTTTTAAATGAGGGAAAGTTGTTCTCTGAAACATTTTTATGTACCAAAGTGTCAAAATTTTACTAGAAACAGGAATCATGGGAGAAATTATATTTTTAGCTGTTTGTTTCCCCATATTGTATACATAGGCAAGTTCTCGCTTGAGCATAGTTTATAAGGAATGCACTGGGCAGTAGAGAAGGGTATGCTTCTTTTGTTGTAATACTTCCACCTCTTAAAATTTTCTGCTTTCATCCTTTGACTTATCTCTTCTTTCAGTTAAAAATAGGTCCTTAAGAATCAAAGTTTAAAGCTATCAGAATTTTCAACGTAGTAGTTCAGTAGTACTTTGATAATAAACACCATTCTTTCACAAACATAAGATTATCATTATTATGTCTTGTGGAATTTAAAATTAAAAAGAAATACTGTTTTGATCCTATGGCAGTCAAGCATTTTTCTACCTGTCAATAATGAAAATGTGTTTTTAAAATGGAAAAAGAAAGATACAAACTTCTTTTAAGAAATTGTTGGGATATTTTGGAAGTGGGTTGTTTTTGTTTTTGTTTTTGGGTTTTTTGTTATATTTCTACCTTAGACAGGTTAAACCTTTGGATTTCATTTTCTTTCTGTACCTTAGTTTTCCAGTGCTAGAAGAGAAGAGTGCAGTAACTTGTACAGGGCCCCTGCACATTCTCCCTTCTGCCTGAAGGCCATTATTCAATTAAGTTCTCTCACTTTCAGCCACTATAGTGTTAGGCTGTGCTCTAGGGAAGGGACCCAGCTTTTGGTTTATAATATTTATAGCTGGTTTTGGTTTATTATATTAAAATATATTAATATTTACAGGAAGGAAGGGGCAGGGTATTTGGTGGTTTTTGTTTTTGTTTTTGTTTTTTTTTTTTCAGCAAAGGGGAAATTGAGAGGATGGATCATTAGCTTCCTCGCTCCCCCAAACAAACCTTGTTTTGGAATTGTTGTGCTGTAATTCAATCTTCCTTCCCTCCCAAAACCATCACTTCCTCCCCTGAAGTGCTTTTAAGAAGTACTAATTGATGTTTAATGTTGAACTCCAGAAGTTGATCATTTCCTTCAAGTTTGGGAGAAAACTCCAATAGATGTCATAGAACGGCACTGTCCAATATAACTGCCAGTGGTCTCATGTGGCTATTTAAATTTAATTAAAATTAAAGAAAATTTTAAAATTCAGTTCCTCAGTCACCCTAGCTACATTACAAGTGCTAGCCACAGTGCACATATAGAATATTTCCATCATCACAGAAAGTTCTATTGGACAGTGCTGTCATAGAGATTTTATCTGACCTTTAATGCAACATTAGAAGGACACCATTGGTGGTGTACCTAATGCATAAATACAAACTATGTAGATCTTTTCATTAGATTCCAAATGCATAAGCCAGTTGTCAGTAAGTACCCTTGAAGCCCAACTCAAAGGTTTATCCAATTCTCCTAACTCAGTTTCTATAGAGAAATTCTAGGCATATCTTCTTAAATTCAAACTTAACTGAGGCTTGCCCCAAATTTCCTTATGAGGAAAAAACAAAACCCAAACCAAATCATCATCTGATACTTAACACCAAAGCTTAAATCCCCTGTAGCCTGTGCAGTTAAAATTTACTTTTATTTTGATCTTTAGAGTTCTTGCTAATTTTAGATTTAATTACCCTTACCCCACCGGTGTGTTGACATCATCTTTCCTGTATTGCGAATAGCTAATGACCATTTTTCTCTGTTGCAGGTGAATGCACAATATTTGCAGCTGTTCGTGATTTAATGGCTAATCTTACACTGCCCCCTGGTGGGCGTCCATAGACACTATTGTTTTTAAACCAGGAAGGCTGACAAATGAAAGTCTGAATTCAGCCTTCAGTTTTAAAAAGGAAAAGGACTATTTGACTTAAAGAGCTAAATATTCTAAACTCGCAAAATTTTTCAGGGTGCATTTCTTTCATCAAACAGACCATCAATCTTTTGTATAGTGAACTTGTATAGTGTGTTTAAATGGGACACGTTTCAAAGTAGGAAATTAATACATCAGTGTCCGCTTGCCAATCATACAGTCAATATTCTGTTTTATACTATAAAGTTACGGAAATGCCAAACTTGTTTATTTAATTGTTTTCTTATGTTTTGGGTGTAATAGTCCTTTTTGGTTTCTGTTTTGTTTTTTTAAGGCAGGTCTGTCATTTTGAATACTGTAAAACTGTGATAAACTTTATATTGAAGCTGTATTTTACTATGACCGCTTTGAATCCTTACATGAAAATGTTCTGGGAGTTGTTATAAAAACATCCCAAAGAAGCAATATTTAATAAAACTAGGTTTAAAAAAAAAACAGTGACACTCACTTGTGTGTATATCAGCTCTATAGATTTCTCAGGGCCTCCCTCCTTCTTTAACCTGGTGGGGCCAGTAATTAATTTCTAATAATATATGTCTGGAATTTGACCAAAAACATCTGCTTCTTTGTTTCAAGTTTATTTTCTTCAAACATTCCTAAATCAACTGGTGGTGAACATTTAGCACCTTGGTTGTCTTTCAGTTTAGGATTTTGGTAAAAGAGAAAGAACCCAATCTTTGAAAAGAGACAGTACTTACTATTGTCAAGGATCCCAAATACTTCAACATTCTGGTCTGTCGAGGATGTGGCAAATTTAGTTTACAGGATATTTCTGCATACAGCCTTAGTTAGGAAATGGATTTGAATACTCTGTGCTTGCATGAAATTTCTGTGATGTTCTCTTATCTTGCTTACCTTCCCCACCGAAGTTGGGGTTAGTCTAAATAACCCCAGTTTAATTTATTATCAATAAAACGATAAAATGGTTTTGCTTGAAAGAAACCTGGTCCAGTCCCCTCACTTTGAAGACTCTAATGTCCACAGTCTGTCCAGAGTCGAATGGAGTTTCTAATACTGACACATCTCAGCATAGTTTCCTTTTGGAGTACTGTGCTGTCTCTCCCAATCAGTCAGGGACTTTGATAAGCTTGAAAGAATATGACTGGAAGCAAAGGTCTTCTGATGACTTGATGTTATTTGGGAAGGTTTTTTAAGTGACACTACCATGCCAAGTTATCTGGTCACTGTAATATTAGTTCTCCATTAAATTTCAGATGTTTTGTCTAATTCCATTTTAGATGACTTAATTGAGCTTCTGTAACTACTCATTCTAGTTTCCAGCATCTCACTGCAGCTATATCATATCTGTTCTCAACTTTGCTTGATTCTCTATTCATTTCTGGTTAGAGTTGAGGCCTTCTTTGCCTTTCTTCTATGTTGTATTTCTGCTTTCATCTCCTGCTTCGTGCCCAACTCTGTCACTATTCAGGATCAAGTGACTAAACTTTTATCCTTCCTTTAACTTACCTTTTATCCTTCCGTTTCCAGTTCTCCTTACAGTGGTAATCACATCGGTTTGTCAATCTAAGATGTCTTTATCAAGGGTCAGTCCTTTTCTACTTAGACCTGAATCCTTTCTTTCATGTAGAAATCTACATGTAAAAATACAACAAATTATTTTTATCTACAGGATAATATTGCCTCAAATAACTTTATTAAAACAGTTAACTTTTCAGGTATTTTCCCTTTTAAGTATGGTTGGTTTTGGAATGTTAATTGCATTTTTAAGCATGATGCATTCAGTGGGCACTTTTCCTAATTGTAACTCATTTCCTAATGCATTGTGCAAATCAAAAGTAAGATAGGAATCAGTGAACAAAATTGCTTTTGATGCTTATTTAAGAGTACACTTTTGAATTTTGATAATTATGCTTGGTACTTGGAATTGGTATATACTTTATTAAAGCTTGAACACTCTAGCATTCGAATTTTAGGCTTCATCACAAACCATGTCTTTTGCCTCTTTTGTTACCGAGTTTCAATCAAAGGGACTGGATGCCCATAGAGATTTTCTCTTATAGGGGGTTTGGGTCTTAACTTTAAGATGTTTTCAATGTGATTTTAGTAATAAATAAAATTCACACAAGTTTCAGAGAACTACCAACTCTCTAGTTAATTTTCATGAAGATGTTTGGGTAGTAGTATGGTTTAGCATTAATTTAACCTTGAAAGAAGAAATTGGTTCTGATTTGCCACCTTTTTCTATCTGTTGAAATGCTGTTTCAGAATGTATAAAAGTACTTTCAGAATTAGGAAAAAGTGAAAACTTCAACAAAACAGGTCAAGTTATTAATAATAGGCTGAACCTTATATTTGAAAATTAACTGAGTGTGCTAAGTGCAGATACAAACTAAAATATACATGATTTTGAATTTGATTGCCACTAAAAATTAGCACAGTAACCTATTCAGCCACAGGATACTAATTCTTAATCATTCTTTGGACTGTGGTTAATTTGATAACTTCAAGAAGCACAATTTTACTATAAATTCAGATCCAATTTCAACATAAAAAGTTTCATGATTCCCCCCCCAGAAATACCTACTACATTTTGCTTTCATATTTATTTTTTACCCAAGTGTCCTTGATATAAAATCAATATTCTGAAAGTTTTAAGAGAACTTACAGTTAGGGAACTTAAGGGACAGAAAGGGCAAATGTTAATGTGTATTTCATTGTTTCTTGTGGAACTCTGTTTCATTTGGTTTGATGGGAATGGACAGTGTGTCTTAAGGGAATGATTTGAAATTTATTTAGTATAGATTTAGTATTGAGGTTGTTAAGAAAAAATTAGCAGAGGCCAACCAACATTTTACTACACAACTCCAGTATACCATGATCTGTTCACAATTTTCTATAAATTGCATCCACTTCCAAGTGGCTGTGATTTGTTAAAATACCTTGCCCAGAAATCTGATTGATGAAAGGGCACATATAGGTCAATATAAAGTAATATTTACTGAGAGCTTACTGTTGCCAGGCACTGTCCTAAGTATTTCAGTGTATATTTAATCCTCACAACAGCCCAATTGGTAGGTATTAACAGCTTCCTTTTACAGATGAGTAAACTGAGGCCCAGAAAAATGAAATAACTTGCTGAGATCAAATTTAAGACTGCTTAAGATCAAATAGCTAAGAAGAGGCCATTTGAGTCCAGATCTAGTTCTGAACACTGCCACTTTGATGTGAAATAGGCAGTCGGGGGCAGGCTTCAGTGTTTAGACTCTTAACCTCGGGACCTTTTGACTACACACAATTTTAACATGTTTTCAAAACTCAGTAAGATGACTAAACCTAACTAAAACTGAGGTGACGTCTTGTTATTTGAAGTTGATTTATTGCATTCTGACCCTCCTGGCACAATTATTTGGAACCTAACTCAGGCTCCCTTATGGGAGGAGCACTAATGATATCAGGAGTACAAAACAATCAACTAAGCTAAATGCTTCAGGACCAAATAAGTCCTTATCTGGCTATGGGCGGTGCCCCCTTCCAAAATCCAGGTGATGTCCATGTTGCGTCTTCTAGGTGGCCCAACGGCGGGTGCTTTCGAGCTTTGTGTCACCTCGGCACACTGCAAACGCATAATAGGATACCGTGGTCACATATCATTAATGCCTTGATTTGCTACAGCCAATCCGGGTTTAGGAACCAGTTAAGTAAACTTACTAGAATCGAATAATGCAAGGAGCATGTAATTTAAGAAGTGTGCTTTGAGCACTTACATCCCTACAAAAAAAACAGGACCGCGGACACCGGGCGAGAGGATAATCTGCGCCTGGCGGGGGGGGGGGGGGTGTCTCAGTTTGGAACCACAGAAAAGGGACTAAATGTCTCAGGCAGAGGCTTTCTGGGCAAGCACCGGACGAAGTATTTTTCCGTCTGGGTCACGTAAGAGTAGGGTGGGGCCGATGTGCCCCAAGAGCCAGAACGCTCCGCCCAAGGGGCCGTTCTACGTTTGGGGGCGGGGCATAGGCTGGGCCACGCCAGGGCGTCATGCTGAATCCGGCACCGCCCAGGATTACGCGCCTGCGCACTGCTGCCCACCCCCCCCCCCCCCCCCCCCCCCCGCCCCTCGCCCCAGGTGCTCTGGGGCAGGAGCAGAATCATGGTACTGTCTGAGCTGGCAGCTCGCCTCAACTGCGCGGAGTACAAGAACTGGGTAAAGGCGGGCCACTGCCTGCTGCTGCTGCGTGGCTGCCTGCAGGGCTTCGTCCGCCGGGAGATGCTAGCCTTTCACCGCGGCCTGCTCGCTTCTGCCCCCGGCTTGGACCCCAGAGCCACCTGCCGTAGCGGCTCACGGTGCAGCCCGCATGCCCGCCAGGTGAGCACCTGGCCCGGAGCCTTGATCACCGCCTCCTGACCCCGTCCCAGTCCCCGTCCCCGTCCCGAGCACAGCGTCCCGTGCCCTCCCTGGTGGGGGGGCGACCACAAGGCGAGGGGCTCAGATGCCCAAATGCCCTTCACTCCCGGGCCCCTCCTCAACTCCGCCATCTGTAGTTTCATCCTCAGTGTCAGGTGTGCGCAGAGTGGAAACAGGAGATTTTGAAACATCACACCAACAGAAATGGAGACATCCACTGGGGAAACTGCCGGCCGGGCCGCTGGCCTGTGGACGCTTGGGAGGTGGCCAAGGTAAGCACCTCAGTCTGTAGGGTTGGAGAGTGGTGACACCAGGTAGGAGTCATCTGTAGCCTGGGACCTCATAAACAGATTCAGAGAAATTGGGTGTTTAAGGTCTGGTGCCTAGGCTATTATAGTGGACCCAACCCAGCTTAGTCAAGTGGAAGCTGGCTTCTCTCTGCTTCCTGAAGGCATTTTGAGTTTTGCTACCCCTGCTTGTAAAGCTATAGGAAAGACTTTCACAAGAGATGATAGGGCAAGTTGAAGAGTGAGCATCATGAGCTCAGGCACCGAGGGAGAAACATGAAACGCGTTTTTGAGAGTGAGCTCCCTTAGTAGCTACGTTTGGTTCTAGGATACCATGAGGATGGCAAAATGAAGTTAGGAAATAAAAGGCTAAATTGTGATGGACTTTAAGTGCCCATCTAAGGAATAAAACTTCGGAGATGGGGTAAGCAGCCAGATAGAAAGATACCATAAGACCTGTTTTTAGATTTTGACAACATGACTAATTGGGCCAATTGGAGGGGAAAATTTTTTTTTGCCTTTTTGATGTTTGTCAGAAACCAGCTAGAGGGTGTGGAGGGGCAGTCAAAGTGGCCTCCTAACATAAAATAGCTTTTGGAATCAGCCTTTGTGCCAGTTAGCAGCAGGCACAGGTTGGGTGCCTGGGAAGCAGAAGAGTCCCAGCTCAGCTGCTGTGGTGTGACATTGGGCCAGCCTGTGTTCCCTCACCTCAAAAATGAAGTTGGGCTATGTCAGGGGCCTTAGACTTGGCGCTCGTGGACCAGTAAACCCACCACGCCTGCACCCTCTTCTCCATTTTTTAAAGCCTCTATATAATTACCAACTTCTCTTTTTACCTAGAAAACAGTAAAACTTAAACCTATATCTTTTACTGTGACTGGCCCTCACCTGTTTGGTCTCTGTTGCTGCTTTCTCACTCTCAGAATCGTCTTGAAGCACAGGCCACCTGTTTTGTTGCTGTCACCTACAGACCTTCTATTCCACCCCTGTGTGAATATTCTTTTCTGACCCCATTCTCCTTTTTTCTCCTTTCTCTGAACTTGCCTGGACCAGCTCCAGCCCCGATGACATCATCACCTGCTTCTACTCAGGGGAAGAAGCTCACAAGGGAGCTGGCTGGTTTTATTGTCAGTTTTTCTTCTTCTATTTTTTAATGAGCAATTTACTTTTTTAGCCCATTCCCCATCCCCTCCCCTTTAGCAACCATCAGCTTGGAGTGTGTTTCTATTTTGTTTTGTTTATTCATTTGTATGCCTAGATGCCACATATAAGTGAAAGCATATGGTATTTGTCTTTGTCTATCTGACTTATTTCACGTAGCATAATATCCTCTACATCCAACCATGTTGTCACAAATGGCAAGAAGAAAACAGAAACACCAATTCAAAGAGATATATGCCTTCCTATGTTCATTCTAGCTTACTATTAGTAATAGCTAAGATGTAGAAGTGGCCTAGGTATCCATAAATAGATGCATGGATAAAGAATATATATGAATGTGTGTATATGTATGTGTGTATATACACATACACAATGGAATATTATTCAACAGTAAAAAAAATGAAATCTTGTCACTTTCAGTACTTGCTCCCGAGCCCCAGCTGTCTGACCATATAGACTTCCGTTCCTGGAGATGACTGTTGCTGCCTTCCCCTTGCCAAGCTCCTACTTGTGTTCCTCCACCCTCAATCCCAGCTGCTAAACCTTGCTCACGCTTCTTGGAGTTGTTGAAGACCCCCAGATACATGCTTATTCATCTTTACAAGACCTACCAACCTACCTCCATGTCCACCATCGTCTTTCTGCTACAAAGGAAGAGGAGTGTCTCTTATTACTACTGGCCATGTGATGTCATTGTCCCCTGGGTTTCCTCCTACTTCCCTGGTTCCTCCTTGGCCTTTTTCTGAGTGTTGGCTTTTCTCAGGCCTCTTCTGTCCCACTCTTCTCCTCTGGTGATACTGCCAGGTCCATAGAGTTAAATATTAAATACTGTCTTTATGCTGATGGCTCCCAGATGTATGCCCCTAACCCTGCTTTCTCTTCTGAGCTCCATCTCTGCATGACTACTCCTTCTGTCCCTCTCCTACAGGCCTTCATGCCCCGAGGACTGGCAGACAAAACAGGACCCGAGGAATGTGATGCAGTTGCTCTTTTAAGCCTGATCAACTCCTGCGATCACTTCGTCGTTGATCGAAAGAAAGTCATAGAGGTAAGAGCTGTCAGATTTCAAATCGCCCAATGGGAGTCAGTCCTATAGGTACTGTGAAGACCATCCGAGGAACACACCTCATGATGCTAAAGCAACATGTAGATGTAGCACACAGTCTCTCCCCAAAACAGTGATGTGCAAAGAAACTTAGACTTTGCTTCAAAGTTGGCATCGCTTAGGCTAGCGGGGCTCACATCCCATGTACCTTCTGTGATGTCCACGAACCCCAGTGCGAATACAGTCAGCCCTTCAGTTCTCCCTAATTAACACTTTGTGACAACTTGTCATTAATACCTTTCACTGCTAAACTAGGTGAACCTCAAATTTCTTTTCTCTGTTCTGCCATAAACAGAAGCAGTTAGTTTCAGTGTTAAAAAAAAATATATATATATATATACACACACACACATACACACAGAGCAATGCATTATTCTGTTCATTGTATGCCAGCATTTGAGCCCTGCCCTTCTAAATTTCATTGACTAAAAGTTACACAGAACTAGAGAAAATAGAAACATTAGTGAATAAACAAGGTCAGAATAGATTGCTATGGCAGATTTCCTCTGGAGATTTAGACTTTCTCTGTTTCACCAGAGAACAGCTCTGGCACATTTATTACTCTGAGGGTCTTTGAAGAGAGGGTATTTGAATGGATTGTGTATAATATGTAGAGAAAACGCATGTATATTTTGCTGATATAGGTTGCTGATATAGGTTTGTATATAGGTTGCCAGTGGCTGAAAGGAGTGAGAATCCTCTGTGACATCAGCAGAGACAAAAACTACCACAGTACAAAGGTGACCCCTTCTATATCTCTTAACGAAGATGTGGAAGACTGTACATGAATTTAATATATGGTTAGGCAGCACCATCTGTCTTAAAATACAGGCAAAAGTTGGTCGTCTTTGCTTCATGGTTTCTGCAGTAAGAAACTCCCATGGCCCAGCTTCCTGGAGCTCCAACGATAGTTAAAGGGTTTTTGCATTGTCTCCTTCAGCCTTTGGGTTTATGAGGAGCTGGTAGCCAATACTCTTGCTCTTGGCAGTTGTTTTCAGTTAAGAGATATGGGGCATTGTAACAGATATGCAGCCAGTCACAAGATTTCAAGAGCTAAGGATAGTTGTAAGTTTGCTTGTATTTCTTACCCTGATGAATTTATTATTCAAGTGGCAGGTGGTTGAACATTTTGTAACTAACAAAAAACCTTTCTGCAACTTTTCTCTGGAACTACAAAATCTTAGTTTACCCCACTGTTTGACTTTGAAGCCTTTTATCTTTCTCTGTCTCTCTGTAGGTAATTAAGTGTCGTAATGAAATCATGCACTCTTCAGAGATGAAGGTATCTTCTGCATGGCTTCGAGATTTCCAGAGGAAGATCCAACATTTTCTGGAGGAATTCCAGAATATCCCAGAGATTGTGGAGGTGTACTCCACAATAGAGCAGGTAAAAATTAGATTGAACAGTTCTGACATAAAGAAGTAAGGGAAAAAAGGAACCACAGCCACTCATTAGGTTTAATTGAAATTTTAGCACGTAAATGGGGAGATACATGTTGATATAATATCTAGAATTGTGCTGGTCTGAGAGGCTATTCTGTGGTCACAGGATGTTTTGAAAATGGATACGGTCAGTGATATTTAATTATAAGTTCTTTGAGTAATCCAGTGGAGTATCTTTTCCATTCAGTCAGTTCATATATTTGTTCGATAATCCAACAGTTGTTGACGTCTGACTGGGCTGTTCACATCCCCGAGGAAGATCATCGAGATGGGGGTGAATATGAAACAGGCATTTACCTGAGTGAGAGCCAAGTAAATGAAATAGAAATGGAATTTCTAAAGGAAAAACTTCAAGAGATATATCTTCAAGCAAAAGAACAGGAGGTGCTGCCAGAAGAGGTAAAAAAAAAAAATTATCATTACCCTCTGTGTGAGTAAACAAAACAAAAAAAGATTCCAGGAAGGGAGAGTTGCTCATTTTAACATATTGCCAGTTATACTTCAGACTTATAAGAGAAATCATTTCCAGAAATGAGTATTCTTTTGGCACAGATTAACATTATCTTTAAGTAAGTATTTTCACTTCATCAGCAAACATTTGAGTGCCTAATATGTGCCACACAGTAGTAGAACAACACAGTAAGGGCTACCATAGAACTCTGTACAAAAGTTCTAGAGATTCTCTGGAGGTCAGGGAGGGTTTGCACAAAAGGCGGGTGGAGCTTTGCTGAGAAGGTCTGTTGAGCTGGGACTAACAGAATCAAATCAGAGTTTGGCAAGTTGGCAAGAGAAGAAGGGCATTCTTGGCAGAAGTAGCAGCACCTGCCAAGGCATGAAAGAACAGCTTGGGCCTGGGCAGTGAGCATAGGAGGCATGAGGCATGGTCAGATGTGAGGCGGTCAGGTAGGTTGAAGCCATATTTTGAAAGGTTTTCTGTGCCACACCATGGGGTTTGGACCTTATTCCCAAACAGTTGCAGGGAGTCAACAGATGGTTTATTTTTTTAAGATTTTATTTATTTATTTTCAAAGAGAGGGGAAGGGAAGGAGAAAGAGAGGGAGAGAGAAACATCAGTGGGTGGTTGCCTCTTGCATGCCCCCTACTGGGAACCTGGCCCCCAACCCAGGCATGTGCCCTGACCAGGAATTGAACTGGCAACCCTTTGGTTCACAGGCCCATGCTCAATCCACTGAGCTACACTAGCCAGGGCCCAACAGATATTTTTTAAGCAAGAAAGAGTAAATGAAATAGAGCACATAGGGCTTTTAGAAAGTTAATTCTTGTGACAGTTGGAGTTGGAGACTAGCTAGTAGTCTCCCGCAGTCTTGGAAAGGTGAGAGAACGAGGGCAGAAACTACACACATGGAGGAAGAGCCGGATTCGGGAGACGTTGCTTGGGCAGAGCTGATGGCTTAGTGGCTGATTAGATTACTTGGAGCATGGCGGGACCGGAAGGAGGGAGTAAAAGATCAGTGAGGTTTCTAGCTTAGGATACTGCGAGGTAAGGATGGGTTTAAGTCCTAATCAGGAGTATAGGAGAAAGGAATCCCATTTGTTCCATGTAAGCTATAAAATTAAAAAAAGAACCGAATTGTATTCTAGAAAGGTTCCAAAATATTCCAGCAGTTGCTAGATTAGAATTCTAGATCACCAGATCTTAGACAAATCATTTTATCTCTCCATTTCACCTTGTCTGAGGAAGGTGGTTTTGCTGGTTACCTCATTAAACACAGAGAAGATGTTCGTGTACCACAAAGTGTGTATCTCTTTTCATTAAGCTGTGCTCCTTACTGGTCCATATGCATGTGTGAACTGTTTGACCTTGACCCAGATGCTTCATTCCACTTGGTGAGCTCTATTAGCACAGGCACTGTGTATGGCTGGTTTTTGGGTGTGCCCTCCCTGGCACACCATAGGTATTTAAAATGAAGAATAAGGCTGTCAAATCTTCTGTTTTCTAAATCTATGTGTTTCATCTTTCTTTATTTTAAAATGCCATTAGAGCCCGGCTGGTGTGGCTCAGTGGATTGAGTGCTTGCCTGCGAACCAAATGGTCGCTGGTTCGATTCCCAGTCCGGGCACATACCTGGGTTGCAGGCCAGGTCCCCAGTAGGGGACAGGGGAGAGGCAACCACACATTGATGTTTCTCTCCCTCTTTCTCCCTTCCTTCCCCTCTCTTTAAAAATAAATAAATAAAATCTTAAAAAAAAAATACCAGTAGAGCCAGCCCCAATTCTCTTTCTGCTTCTGCTTTCAGAAGCAGAATTGAACAAGAGAAGGCAACCAGAGGATTGGGCACATGGCCCCTGAGTCGTTCATAGTTTCCTCTTCTCTGTTGAGGGAGCTACAGTTCTTTCCTGTTCACGGAACAAAGAGCAAAACACATCAGCAGCAACACAAGCCAGGAGTCTATGTGAGCTGTGAGCTGGAAGGGAACCTGGCAGTCATCTTATCATAGCCCATGCTTTACGCATGAGGCAGCAACACAAAGGATCAGGTGCTGTCAGATGTAAGGCCACCAGCTGGGTCAGAGGGCTGACTGTGGGTCTCCTGGCTCTGGTTCTGTGCCTTTCCGCATGCCTCACTGCATCTTGTATCACTGAAGAGCTAGCAACTGTAAATTTCAAACCCTCATTATCTCTGTTTTACAGAGAGGAAGTTGGGGTTAATTGGCTTGTTCTCTGGGTTCCCAAGTCTCTAGATAGAGTTGATAAGTTCTCGTTTTGCATGCTTTTGTTCAGTAGACCATGGCATTTCTCTTGATATTTCAGTTGATCAAAATGTAAATTCAGATTGATTGGCATGTTATCTCTAAGAAGTTGAAGGGTGGCCTTCCATGATGTGTGGAACTTGACCTCATTTGTAAGTTCAGTACCAGATGTGGTCATCCATGTTCTTTAGCGTTACATCTCTAAAGTCAGATGATTCAATAAACCAAATTTCAGTGACTCTAACATGCCATCAATTGTAAGACACACCATTAATTCATTTACTTCTAAGACAGAAAAGAAATGCTGCCAATTAATTGTAAGACACTATCAGTGGTAAGATGCATTCTCATTTAAGATGTTGAAATATGAAAAAAAAAGGTGGATCTAGGAATTAAGAAAAACAGTAATTCTATTATGACCACAGGACTTTTTTTATAAATGTTTAACAAGATCTGTTTCTGGTATTCGTTAAAACAAAAGAAGGGTTGGAAAGCCAAGTTGAGACAAAACAGTTAATGCTGGTAATTTGGTGTGATGGTTCCCAAAAATGCATCATGGAGCATGAGAGTGAGTGCCAAGGAGCACATAGCGGAGAGAGCTCATCATCTCCGTTCTTTTTCTGCTCGAGTGTTGAGCCCTTATGATAAATAACATTATAAAAGGGGCTCCCATGAAAGTACACTATGCGTGTAGAAGTGATTGTCAAATGCATTCCGCTTCAGAGCCACATGGGAGCAGCAGCTGGACAGGTCCCTTGGGACATGTGTGGAGCATGTCCAGCAAGGGCCCCACGGCAGCAGAATTTAGCTGCTACCTAAGATCCCTTCACACAGCCCTGCCGGCCTTCCATGCTCAATTCAGACCTGGGAGTTTAAAAACTTCAGCTAAAGCACATTGACTGCAGTCAGTGGCTAAAAAAACATGTAAAGAACTTGCACATTCTTGAAAATCATCACTGATTTCGTAAACCCTGCTGAGGGAACCACCTTCACAGAGAGCTATGGGGAGGCCTGGAGAGAAGGGGCAGTGACAATGTACTCAAGGCAGTCAGAGAGAGGATCAAAATGTCACTTTATTATGTTCCAGAAATATTCACTGAGCAAGCACCTACTGTGTTGCAGGCACAATCCTGGAAGCTTGGTGTGCATCATTGAACAAAACGAAGATCCCTGTAGAGGGAGACAGACAGTAAACAGTCAACATAATAAATAAATGATGTGTCTTAGAAGAAGTACTGTGCTGAGCAGAGTATGGGCCATCAGGAAACAGAGTGGGGCGAGTATCAGGTTATAGTAGGGTGGTCAGGATGGCCTTACTGAGAAGAGACTTAGCAGCACCTTGGAGGAGGTGAGGACTGGCCATGCGTGTATCTGGAGCAAGAGCATTCAGGCAGAGGGAGCAGCAGAAAGCTGGGCCAGGGTGGCTGGAGTGGGGTGAGGGTGAGAATAGTGGGTGAGGAGGTGAGAGTGAAGATGGAGGAGGCAGGTCACTTTGGGCCTTGTAGAGCCAGTGCCAAAGATCCAGGCTCTTCCTTCTGAGATGGGAGCTGTGGCAGAGTTCCCGGCAGCAGAATGGCAAAAGGAGTGCAATTGGCTGCTATGTTGAGGATACTGGGGAGGGGTGGGGGTGGCTAAAGATAAAAGCAGGGAGACCCGTTAAGAGGCTACTGCAGATACCAGGTAAGAGAGATGGTGATCGGACCAGGGTGGAAGTGTAGAGGTGGTGAGGTGGGCAGATGTGGCATGTGGGAGAAAGAGGCATCAAACACAAGTCCAAGGGTTTTGATTTAAGGGAGTAGAAGGATGAGGTGCTAAGCATCTTTTGCCTGTATTAGCCTCTGGCACATGGTAGACTGACTCTCACTAAACATTTATTACATGAATGTGGGGAGGAAGGAATGTGCCAGACACAATGCTAAGTGTTTTTAGTAGGCTATTTTAATTCTCACGAGAATTCTTGTGGGGTCGGTAACATCATCCTTTGTTTGCATACATGGAAATAAGTTCAGAGAGGTCAAGTGTCTTGCCCAAAGTCACATGGTGATTAAGTGACAAAGTAGGGCTTCAATATCCGGGTCCATCTGACTGTGTTCCATAATTTTCCTCTAGTACTTCAGGTTTTCCATTTCTACTTTCTCTTCCCCCTTTACATATAATTAATAATTTTAGAAAACCTTCTTTTACTTTTTCTCCGCTCTCCCCACCTAACCAAACTACAATAATTGCCCCTATTACACACATTTCAAGAGAGAATCAGGAGATGACAGCACACGGTCACAGCTCCCAAGTCTCCAGACGGGGAGGGAGGACCCCACTCCATCTTGGAGTGTGTGTGTGTGTAGTGCACAGTCGCAGCCAGCGTGGTCTCGAGCATTGTGGGAAGGACCCTGGGGGTGCTTCTAGAGCACCAGGCACCAGCAATAAGTGTGCTGTGTTTGCTGTGAATAATGTCATTGGTGCGATCTTCATTGTACATGTTTATGGTTTCACATTTATGATTTTAAAGCCCAGGTGTCTTTCGGGAGTTGTAGGCTTGTTTCCAGCCATGTGACACGCAGCTCCAGCTGAAGGGCACGTCGCTGCATACTTACTAACTTTTCTGAAGACCTCCTCCCTGGCCCTCCCTGCTCCCTATTTATCCAGGCGATAAGCTGCAGCCAGTCTTCCCCCACTCTCTTCTGTCCCCAGCATACATCGTCCAGCATCTCTGGCTGTTTCATTTGCTGACATCACAATCGCCTGAGTGCTTGCTTAGTTTCTACCCTAGACCTGCTGCATCAGAATCTACAGTTTTAAGAACCACTGTTCTGCTAAGGGTAGGGTACTCCACCACTTTTCTTCATTAGATTTTGATCACCTTGACCTAGCTTAAACTTGGGAGTCCCCCATTAAAAAAATTTATCACACCCAAAAATATGAGTAACTCTCATCTTTGTAATAAGCACAGTGACCAGTGAGGGTGTCTTGGGATAAGCGCTTGGTACATTTCCATGGTACTATTCTGAGTACTTTTATTAAATATCAGGTAGTACATTAGTGGTGGGAGTTTAAATTGGTACATCCTCAGTAAATGGAGGCTTTGGCAAAATCTATTAATAAAACAGAAAACGCCATCAGAATTAAAACTGCATTTCACTTCTAAAAACATCCTACCAATGGACTTATCTTTTATTCAAAATGATACAATACAGCATTATTGGTCCTAACAGAAGGTTTGAAATAATATGTTAAAATGTGAAACATCAACAACTGAAATATTCAGCCATTAAAAAAGATAACAAGGCCACTCTTTATAATCTGTTTTAGGAAATAGGAAAGATCAGTTGAAGAACAATGTCTAGTATGCTGGCATTTGTATATTTTTTTAATGTGTATACAGTATATACACATGCTCACATGGAAATGCATAGAATATCTCTGGAACAAACACAATTTCATTGTGGTCACCTCTGGGGGAAGGAGCTAGGTGACCGAGGACAGGGGTTTGGAAGAGAACTGATTATTTACCTTGTACTCTTGTGCTCATCTTGAAGTTTTTACCTGTACATATATTACTATTAAATATATATAAACAGATATACCCATATGCATGCATATGGATAACCATACACATCTATATGTGTATCTATGGATATATGTTTAATAGTAATGCATGTATAGGTACAAAAATTAAAATGAAAAGGCTTCATTTTATATACATGTACATATGTGTATACATATGTGTGTGTGTGTGTGTTACAAGGGTTTTACTTAACGGTTTTTTGGCTTTACGATGGTGCAACACAGATAACATATTTCAGTAGAAACCATACTTTGCATTTGATCTCTTCCTGGGCTAGCTATATGCAGTATGATGGATAATCTCTCATGGTGCTGGGCAGTGGCAGTGAGATAATTTTGCCCAACTAGGCTAACGTAGGTGTTCTGAGCACGTTTAAGGTAGGCTAGGCTAAACTGTGATGTTTGGTAGGTTAGGTTGTATTAAATGCATTTTTAAATTATATTTTCAACTTACTATGGGCTTACCAGGATGTGACCCCATCCTAAGTTGAGGATCATCTGTGTGTTGCAAACATCCCCTTGCGTGGCCCAGAACCAGCTAGCCTGGGTCTTATTTTTGAGTAGAGGATGCTTTGTTTCAAACCTTAACCTGTTTATGGGCGGTTGTCTGCAGCCAAGGTTTCTATCTCGTGGTGGAGACACGAGCAGGAGCCAGTTAGTTTTCCCCTGAATTACAAGCCTGCTATAAAATGGTGTCAGCTGTAAACCGTATGGTTTCTTTTTGCAGATCTTAAATCAACTGGAGGTGGTAAAAGAATTTCTAAGAAACAATGAAGATCTTAGAAATGGTCTTACAGAAGATATGCAGAAGCTAGACAGCCTCTATCTACAGCATCAGAAACTGGATTCAAAGGAACCTGGGGCACAGGCACCTGAAGGGGAGGCCTGAGGTAAATTTAGGCACTTGATGTTAAATAAGGATACAATAGCCTCATCTCTTTGATGTCTGTTCTTTTATGTAAGGTCATAATGAACACACGCTTAGTCTCATCTGAAGTTTCCCTATGTCCTTATTGTTTGAGAGAAAGGACACTGGGCTTTGTGCTCTTTCTAGTTGATAGTTTTCATATATAAAGTAATTCAACAAAAACTCCCTGCCAACTTCATGTAGTCAGATATACCTGAAGTCATTGGTCTAGTCTTAAGGGATTCAACTTTATAACATAATCAAAGAGCATGCCAACCCTAAAGTGATGCCAATGATGTCTAGCTCTTAGGTGTGATATTAATAGCAACTTGTTAATTTCCTTAGGTAAAACTCGTTAAAATAAATAACTGTCTTCGGTATTTTACTCCCGCCCCCCCCCAAATAAACTTAAATATTTTCTTTTATTTTAGGTTGCCCTTTGACAAAAATCAGACATGTCCTATGAAAGTCAGCACAGCTTCCATCTCAGCCATCCTTTTCTGTGCAAAAGGGAAAACGTACCAGAGTCTACCAACCAAAAAGGCATTTTTGTTGTCTTTTCCTGGACTTTTCCTTTGATCCTTTGGGAATTTTTTTTTAATATTCATAAGCTTAGTGTTCTGTGATTTATACTGGCCAAAAAATATTAGGTACTCTTATGCCAAACGTGTTTTTCAGGGGTTTTTGGTGTTTTTTCTTTTTGTTTGTATCGTTTTGTTTTGTTTTGTTATGTTGCTATTTAAAAGGTAAGATTCTTTTCTGGTCCTAAACTCTAGCTGCTTAACACAGTAAAGGCTGTGTTTGCCTGTGGGAAGGGTCACGCAGAGTTCTCTGCCCCCTGGCAGGTAGGTCCTGCTCCACCCCACCCCCTCCTTCCTGAAAGTCTCATTCATGAGGATGCCCAAGGGGTGAGCTGTGATGTAAAAGTCAAGATATAAATCCTTCCTTTTTAGAAGGTAAGAAAAAAATTGCCTGAAAGGCCATTTTCTAGCCATTTCCAATTAGTTACAGAGCTATTACCACCAGCTCTGCTAGCCTGAGGCAGTAGGACAAGGAAGTGGGCCCAGGCTGGTCAGGGGGGTGGGGAGTGGAGAACACGGTGACTTGACTGACCAAAGGGGGCTGGGGGACCCTAGGCCAGCATCACAAACAGGGATGTTGGGTAAAGCTCTGCAGTTGCTGACTTGTACGCGGCACTTAAGAAAAGTAAATTCCCTTGGCAGTCACAGCTCTTTCTGTTCAGCTAGATCCCAAGTGCTGAGCACAGGGACTGGCCCTCTTGTGCTCAATGAATATTTGTTGACTGAAGGGTCAGCCGATAGCTTACGAGTATTCGTATATACATGTAAATGTTAGTTATACTATTATGTAAGCCTGGCCTTTCCTTGCAAGATTTAAGAATGAAATTTCACCACTCTTATGGGAATTCAAAGACATCATTTTCTTCCAACAGATTCACAAATTCATTCATACTTCCTTACTCCTTTTACCCAAAATGCCATCCACTTCTGTCTTTGTTCTGTTTTGTTTCCGGAACTGTGAAACCCCATCCCATTGTATGCAATGGTGCTCAACTGGGCCACGTTGCCCCTGAACCTTCAGGGACAGAATTGCCAATTGTCCCCGCTGCCTGGAGGAATAGCCCCACTGAAACCGAACTCTTTTGCTTCCTCAGCTGCCCATCAGGAATGTGATCTGTAGAGAATGGGCCGAGGGTGGAGGTATATTTTTACATTAAAAGGCATTTAATATAATTTTGTAAAACCTGGATGAATGTAGATGTGCCTATAATGTCCTGCTTTAATCTTTCCTGTTTCTATTTGATCTTTTTTTTTTTAAAGATTTTATTTATTTTTAGAGAGGGGAAGGGAGGGAGGAAGACAGGGAAAGAAACATCAATGTGTGGTTGCTTCTCGCGCGCCCCCCACCAAGGACCTGGCCAGCAACCCAGGCCTGTGCCCTGACTGGGAATCCAACCGGCAACTCTTTGGTTTGCAGGCCGCTCCTCAATCCATTGAGCCACACCAGCTGGGGCACTATTTGGTCTTTAATCTTAACATACTCTTTCCCCCTTCATTTCTTTTTTTTTTTTAATTTTTTATTGTTATTCAATTACAGTTGTGTGCCTTTTCTCCCCATCCCTCCACCCCACCCCAGCCGGACCCCCCTCCCTCCCCCACCTCCACCCTCCCCCTTGCAGGGGATAGTGGGGAGGGGACAGTGAGGAGAGGGGATTACAGGAACCCCCTTCATTTCATGGAGTTCCTTCAGGTAACTTCACTAGTGAAGTAAGAAGAATTTTCATTCAGCTTGCAGCTCCTCCAAACTAAGAAACTTGGAAATATTTCCTATCTTCTAGATATGAGAGTCAAAACTTGGCATCAACTTAAATCTTGATTCACTAACCAATTTAAGACCTCATTTCCAATGGGATTATGAAGTCCTGATTTTCATACCACTTGTATCTAGTTAGTTTTTCCTTGTCTATCTAACATTTATCAAGTGTAAACCATGTGCCAGGCACTAAGGTAAATGCAAATATGAGGATTTTAAAGGTATGGATGGTGGTCTATGAGCTTTCATCTTATTGGGCTTAATGTCTGCTTTGATAAATTAAAGATACTGTTCAGAAAACTATACTGGCAGTGTTTAATTACATTGAAACTAAAACAGAAAGGAAGACATTCCCAGAGAGGGCTTAAAAGTGAATGTGGTGTGTACAGGGACATCAGCCTGTGGGCCTTTCTTCTATAGACCTCTGCATGTGGGCACCGAGTATGCACCAAAGGGTATTCACAGCAGAATTGGCAGCCAGCCATCAGGGGAAGACTGGTTAAATAAGTCAGCACAGCTGTGCTACAGAATATTATGCACCTGGTAAAAAAGAATGAGGAAATGCTACAAAGCAGTAACATAGGCTAATCTCTAAGACCTATTAAACAGAAAAGCAGAATCCTTAACAATGCATAGCATGCTGTAAAACTATTTGTATTTTAAGATAACATGTCTGGAAAGTCGTGTGTTTTTCCCAAGATTTGTTGCTGATCTGTGAAAGGAATTGGGGTTGAGAAGAGGGGTTCAAAGAAATTTGGCTTTTCTACTTTGTGAAAATTTTACAACAAACATGCAGTTGTGTATTTTGAATTTTTTACTTAAATTTCAAAATAAAGAGATATGAACAATATAGATTCAGACTGTAAGAGTTATGTGTCACATTTCCTGTAGTCGTAGCATCCATTTTTGTGGAAATCAGCTCCACCTCCAGGGAGATTTGTGAGTTGTCAAGGTCAGAGGCCCCCAGGAAGTGGTTTCCTTTCTGCACAGGCTTTGTTTCATCTCGGAGTGCCTTGTTTTCACCCAGCAATATGATTTGCTCTCAGCCTCTCCCTGAAACACGATATATGGTTCATGCTTTGAAAGACTTAGAGTCTGAGAAAAAATGGTTTTTAGCATCATAGTTGCAAAGATAAGGCAGTTCTCTGGAGTTTAGTCTAGTGCTTTGCCAGGAAGCTCAGAGGACCTAAGGAGGAAGTAACGACTCATTACACTCAATATAAAAACAAATTTGGGGGAATTACAAATGTGTGTCAGTAACAAAAACTTCTGGGAAAAAAACTGCCAATTGAGAAAATGTTATTAGTTTCATAAAGTACTGGTAGAGATCTGTAGACAGTTTACAGTTAAATTGCAAAGGCCAGAAAGGGTTATTTATGTTTGAGAGTTTGGGGAGATTATGAAATGATTGTTACCCTAATGATTTGAAAGTTTCATTTTTATTAACGTATTAATCACTCATATGGCTTTAAGCATGAATATCCTAGGCAACAAAGGGTTAGATCTCTTAATTGAGTGTGCATACTATGAATTGGATCCTGCAAGCGTAGCACTGCATGAGAGTAGAGGTGTTGTAACCTTCTGAATGTTTTCTCTAACCTTTTTGCCCACTAATTTATAAATGTAGAGTAATAGGAAATTATCAGCAAAGAGTACCTCCTTTTCCCTCACCAGGTTAATTAGAAACCTACCTGTTCTGGCATGTGTTCAACAGACAGCGGCCTTTTATTGAAACATGATACTCAAATTACAAAATACATTTTGTAAGACAATCTAAAAATATATTAATTTCTACTCATGTAATAGTGAAGGGGGAAATCCTTCAAAGTTTTCATAAAAATCTAGATAAAAGGCTATGATTCAGTTGAGAACTTTAAGAACAGCTTTTTACTACTTCATGAGAGTTTTTAGAACTGTGTGTGTGTGGTTGCCAGCCTAGAAGATAGCCCCTGGGATGCCTGCCTCCTGGTATTTCCACCCTTGTATTGTCCTCCCACAGTGTACCAGGGTTGGCCCATGTGACCAATAGAACACA
Organism: Desmodus rotundus; assembly: GCF_022682495.2. Classification (NCBI taxonomy): domain Eukaryota; kingdom Metazoa; phylum Chordata; class Mammalia; order Chiroptera; family Phyllostomidae; genus Desmodus; species Desmodus rotundus. Next base: position 73,524,817 of record NC_071400.1, read on the forward strand.
GCTGAAGTGATGGTGTGTCAACCTCCCAGGATGGCTTCCACTTTGGGTTCTCTTTCTGGGAACACGTGCTGTGAGTCAAGTGTGTTGTAAGCAGCCCCGTGGCCCACATGACAAGGAACTGAAGCCTCCTGCAAACTCAGTTTGGAAGTGGGATTCTCTAGCCCCAGGCAAGTCTTCAGAGACTGCAGCCACAGTCAACAGCTAAGAGACCCTGAGCCAGCAGCAAACACCTAGCTAAGCCATTCCTATTCCTGACCCTCAGAAATTGTGTGAGATGATATTTTTTGTTGTTAATTTAAAATATCTGTTGTTTAAAGCTAAGTTTGGGAGCGATTTGTTATACAGCAGCAGATAACTTAATACATTATTGTTTTCCACAGTTTGTTTCTTCCCCCTGTATGTAAAATGTGTGATGCAGAAACTGTCCATAAAGAGAACTTCTGCTTAGATGCCACAATAAAGGGGAGTCTTCGAGAGTTCCACTAATGTGCATATCTTATCCCAAACCTGATCATTTCAGAACCTTTCATATGGCTGTTTTAAATTTGTTTGCATTTGTTTGTTGAAATTTAACAAAAGCAACCTTAAACACATTTATTGAGGTTCCCCAGTAGACCACTCTGGAACTTCCTGCATCCTCCAGAGGTAGGCAGAGATTTTGCATCAAACCCTAGAGGGTAGCCTCTGCTACAGAATGACCTCACCCCCACAGCCCCACCCTTCTCTTTTCTGTCCTCCCTGGTTTAAGAAAACTTAGCATCTATGAGATTCCTGGTGGGGAAGGTGGATACTCTGGGCTAATACTGTTGACCACAGACCCTCATTCCCAACTGTAGCTAGTGTTCAACACAGGGCAATAGGTCAACCAATTTTACAAACTCCAATTTGCCCATTTTTAGGCATGAGGAGAAGAGGAAAGGGTTATGATTTTGTCATTTTTATTTCCTAGTTACCTAGAGTTCAGGGTTGACAGTAATTGACCTCACAGTTATTTTATTGTTTCCATGGAAGATTCTATAATTGCTCAGTCACAAAGAGATTCTAGATTCTCTTAATCAGTACTCCTTAAAAGTCTAAACTGGATTTCACAGAGTTTATTTAAACTCACTTTGAAGTATTTCCATCAATAGAAATAGCCCCCAGAACTCTTGTTTTGGTCTAAGACTTGTGACTCTAGCAAAGTTTAAAAGTCATGTGTGCTAAGCATCCTTATTTGGCCTGGATACACAAAACAAGTAAAACATGTTCCCAAGAGAGCTTTAAGAAAAAATTTTTTTTAAACTGAGATCATTGTAAATATGTTTCATTCAAGTAATCTTTCTTCCCAATATAAACTAAACCTTCAATTTGTGGGTACCATGAAGAAAAAACCAAGCAATCTACCTTCCTCAGCTTCTACCAAACTATTTCTAGGTCAAGAAAGAGACTGCACTCAGTTTCAGTTCTATGCTACCTTGCATTTCTTTTATTAACCAAACTGCAGGTTTAAATGAGATTTGCACTGTTTTAAGAGTCTAAAGGAAACTTTTCGTTGGTCTTCGGGAAGAAAAACAGTTCAGTGCTTGCAGGCTGCAAAAGTTCGATAGTCATCTCAGTCATTAATCTCATTTCGGGGACTGCAGATTGGGGCTTGTGGCCACCTAGTCACAGGCTGTGGTGTCGGTGGTGAAAGGAGTGTCGTCGTCAGTGGCGATGGGAGTGGTGGTGGCGGTGGTGGCAACGGCGGGGACAACAGCAGTGGCCTCCTCAGCTCCACCGCCGTAATGGTAGACTACGTAGCGACTTGCCTGCACACTCTGCGCCACCACGTTGGCACCGTGGCAGGCCATCAGCAGCAAGTTTCGAGGCTGTACGCGGTAAGCAAAGCGCATGAAGGCCATCGAGTAGAGGATGAGCGCTGTAGTCATGCGGCCGCTGATGATGTCCGGAGACGCCTTCATGTCCCGAAAGGCAGCCAGTGGTAGGCCCCAGTTGGCCACCGGACCCCAAAAGTGTGTACTAGTCACATAATCACGGAACTCCTTGGTCTTCAGGTAGTCCTTTGCCTTCCGCCACAGTGCCGCTATCGCCGCCATGATCACGGAGCCGCGGGACTGCCAAAGGATGAACTGCCAGCTCACAATGATGTGGAACGTGGAGAGGGGATGCCATAGCAACCCGGATGTGACGTCAGCGCACCGCCTCACGGCTTAGCTTGACTGCTGTAAAGTGCACCAGACCGCACGTGCCGCTATCTTGAGTGCACGGCAATGCCGTAAAGTGTGTCGGACAGCACAGGCTGCAGTTATATGTGCCTTCCTTCTAGTGAGTACCTGGAATGTGTGGAATGCACATTTGTGCATGAATGTCTGTGTGTGCCCCTCTAGCAAAGGTGGAACCACAGCCTCATTATTTGCATCCATCATGCTACGGCCACCATAAAGTTCTCAAGGCTCTGCTTACCACCAAAGAAGGTGTGGGTTCGGCTGCTTGCTTCTCCTCGGTTATATAGAGGGGAACTTTGCTTGTTCCGTTCAGTCTGTGAACACTATTGACTAGATGCTGATACAAAATTCTTCAACCACGTAAAGGATTTTAGGCCTTACACAATTTGCCAGAGTGTTATTTGCAGACATAGTGACAGCTCACCCCTAAATATCCCAGCATCTGGTTCCTAACAAGGACATTCTCCTAACTTAACCACAATACAATAATCCAGTCACATACTTAACACTTAGTGCAGTACTGATATCTAATATGCAGTGTATATGTAAGTTTTAGAGTTTTATGCAGTTTTTTTTCTTGTTGGAGTAGGAGACATCAAGGATCCAATCAAGATTCATATTTACTTATCATCTCTTTTATATTAATCTCCCTTAATATAGAATAGTTTTGCAGTGTTCTTTGTCTTTAGTGACTTTGGTATTTTTGAAGAGTACAAGTTAGTGGTTTTTCAGCATGTTCTTAATTTGGATTTGCCTGTTTTCTCATAATTAGATTTAGGTTAAACATTTTTTGGCATGAATACTACACAGGTGACGTTGTGTCCTTAATGCATCACAGTCGCAGGCACTGGGTCATTTGTTCCATCATTGGTGATATTAAGTTTGATCACTTGGATAGGGAGTTGTCTGCCAGGTTCCTGCATTGCAAAAGCAGCTTGCTCTCTCTGTAATCAACAAATAAACCAGAGGGAGCCTCTTTGAGAGTCTATGGATATTGTATTTTCCAACAGTCTTTCATCTAATACTTAATATCCATTGATGAAAATTCCTAATGACAGCCGTGGCTGGTGTGGCTCAGTGGATTGAGCACTGGACTGCGAACCAAAGGGTCACTGGTTCGAATCCCAGTCAGGGCACATGCCTGGGTTGTGGGCCAGGTCCCCAGTAGGGGGCATGTGAGAGGCAACCACACTTTGATGTTTCTTTCTCTCTTTCTTTCTCCCTCCCTTCCCCTCTTTAAAAATAAATAAATAAAACCTTTAAAAAAGAATTCTTAATGACAAAACTGATTATTATTTTCCCAGTGTTCTCTACTTTTTCCCAATAAAAATAATAATTGTTGAAAAGTAAGTGTACTTTGAAATATGAATATTTTAAGTACTGATTTATAAACAAGCCCATTGTACCTTTAAAAGTTATTACATTCAGCCCTGGTCAGGTGGCTCAGTTGGTTGGAGCATTGTCCAGACACCAAAAGGTTGTGAGTTCAATCCCCAGTCAGAGCACACACATAGGTTGCAGATTCAATCCCGGGTCGGGCATGTACGGGAGGCAACAAATCGATGTTTCTCTCTCACACTGATGTTTCTCTCTCTCTCTCTTCCTCTCTCTCTCAAATCAATTTTTTAAAGAACATATCCTCCAGTGAGGATTATCAAAAAAACTTATTACACTCATTATGTTCATTTACATCTCAAATATTTCACAAATAAAACTTTAAAATATATAGTATAGCCATTGCTCAAAAGGAAAGCCGCATACTTTTTAGTTAACCCTTCTAAAATGCTAAGCTTCCAAATATGGATGATTGGTATACTGGTATAAATCAGTTGAGTATAAGTTTGAATTAATAAATCAGCAAGCATGAATTAAATGACATTGTAGGCCTACACTTCCAGATGCTCCGATGTCCTAAAAGAAATGTACATTACCACTCCTTGTCCACAGAAGGTTTTAGTACTTGTAGAGCACAGGTGGCAAACACAAGGCCCACGGGCCAAATCTGGCCCTCCACCTTGTTTTATCCAGCCGGCACCTTGTTTCTTCTACCCGGCAGCAGCGCCAAGCTCTCACTTAACTGTTAAGGAGTAGTTACATGTACACAGTCCTAAAATTACATTCGGCCCTTTGAAGGCAACTGCGAGGCTGATGTGGCCCCCGGTGAAAATGAGTTTGACACCCTTGTGTAGATCATCTCACTTGGGTTGTTACTTGGTTTCAATGATCTATTACTGCATAACAAGTCATCCCAAATCTTAGTGGCTTAGAACAATAATCCCTTCCTTTACTCACAAACTTGCAATTTGGGCTGGACTCAGTAAGGACAGCTCATCTGTTCCATGGACTGCCAGCTGGGCAGCTTAGCTTGAGGCTGGAGGGTTCACTTTCAAAGTGACTCACTACATGGCTGGCAAGTTGATACTGGTTGTTGGCTGGGAGCTCAGCTGGGACTATTGGTGGGCAGGTCTCAGTTCCTCTCCAGAAGCTGCTTGTGCTTCCTCACAGCGTAGTGGCTAAACTCTAAGAACAACAAAACAAGAGAATCAAACAGAAGCTATGTGGTAGACAGAATTCTAAGATGGTCCCCAATGACCCTCTGAAAACGCAGTTTAGCCAACACCTTCATTTTGATCTCATGAAACCCCGAGTGTAGAACCCAGCCATGCTGTACCCAAAATTCTGACCTACAGACTGTGAGCTAATTAAATGGGTATTGTTGTAAGCCACTAAATTTGTGGTAATCTGCTGTGCAGCAATAGGAAATTAATATAAGCTCTGTTGGCTTTTATGATCTTGCCTCAAGTCACATAACATCACACATTTTCTCTAGTCACAAGCCTACCCAAATTCAATGAGAGGGGACATAGACCCACCCTCAAAGGCAGGAGTGTCAGAGTCACACTTTAAGAAGAGCATGTGGGGTGGGAAATATTGTGGCCACTTTTGGAAAATACAGTTTACCGTATTACTTAATTTGAATGACATAATTATAGAACATTGGAGTTGAAAGAATCTCATAGACTATCTGTCGAATGAGGATAATAGTAGTATGTACCTCCCAGCAGTATTGTGAGATTTCAATATGTTAATCTTTGTTCAGTGCTGAGCATTGGGCCTATTAATATAAGTGCTGAGTGAATTTCAGGTATTATCATCCAATCAAACTGCCTCATTTTACAAATAAGGCATGAAGCCTTAAGAGATCATGTTATTTGCCATGGTCATGCAGTGAATTCATGGTAGACCAGGATTAAGGTTTCCTATCTCTCACATAAGTCCTCTGCACTGATCACTTAACGTCTGATGTGTTTCTGTCCTTCCGATTATGTTGTAAGTTTCCTTAGGCCAGGGAAAGTAGCACCAAATGAAATATTCCTTCTCCCCACAAGCTTTTCTGATATGTTGACTGGATGTGGCCCAAATTGAACGAGACAAGATCTGCCCACTCAGAGGGGCATTTCATCACTAGAGAACTGGAGGTACAGACAACGTGTAAGTGACTTTTGTGGTAAATTCCAGACTGGTAGATGCCAGCTAAATATAGTTTTCCATAAGTTTTGTGCCTGGTAGATATTCGTTGGTTATTAGTGTAACAATAAATGGCCCAAACAGAGGGTAAGACATTGCAATGGAACTTATCCAGCACTTGAAGAGAGACTTGAAAGAGATACAGGGCAAGAAATGAGCAGAGCTGTAGAGAATTCAATGACTGAAGCAAAAAGTGACCAAACAGTTTTGGGATTAGAGAACATCAGTAGTGCTAACCTCTGACTACCCATCATTGCAGGTAAATTAGGGTTGTTTTTGTTTGTTTGTCTTGTTTTTAAAGATTTTACTTATTTACTTTTAGAGAGAGGTGAAGGGAGGGAGAAAGAGAGGGAGAGAAACATCAATGTGTGATTGCCTCTCACAGGCCTTCTACTAGGGAGCTGGCCCGCAACCCAGGCATGTGCCCTGACTGGGAATCGAACTGGTGACCCTTTGGTTCACAGGCCAGCGCACAATCCAGTGAGCCACACCAGCCAGAGCTTTTGCAGGTAAATTAGTACTGCTGTATATTTCACTGTGTTTTAAAAGATGAGGCTAAACATCTTTAAAAGATGAGAGCTAAAGGTTTATCATTACTTTAACTAATATTTCTTTTAATATTATTGGAACTGGCACTTCTACTCTCTGTGCTACCTCTTTAACATAAAGCTGTCAGGACCGACTGTGTGACTCAACTCAGAGACACTAACATGAACATGGTCAACAAGTTCATCATCTTTGAAAGGAAAAGGATGGAAGAAGACAAGCAAATACAAAGATAGATCCCAGTCTATTGAAAATTTGCCACACACACTTTCTTCTAACCTTCTATCACAGGAGGTCCTATGATATCCTGCTTGATATTAATGATGTGACTTCTCATTGAGTTTCAATACAGTGGACCTTAGAGACTGCATCTTTTTATTTTAATTGTTCTTTTCAACTTTTTATGTTGAAAACTCACAGAAAAGTAAAAATAGTTTAAAACAAGAATTACAAAACAAGAAGTGTCAAAAGAACTTCCATATATCCTTCACCCACATTTATCAACATTTTACCATACTTTATTGTTTTCTCTACCCTAAGGGTATTTTTTTTTCAAAATTAAATCTTTTGTACTTTATTTTTAAATATATTTTATTGATTATGCTATTACAGTTGTCCTATTTCCCCCCTTCACTCCACTCCATCCTGCACACCCCCTCCCTCCCACATTCCCCCCTATAGTTCATGTCCATGGGCCATACTTATAATTTCTTTGGCTACTAGATTTCCTATACTATTCTTACCCTCCCCCTGTCTATTTTCTACCTACCATTTATGCTACTTATTCTCGGTACCTTTCCCCTCTCTCTCCCCCTCCCACTCCCCTGTTGATAACCCTCCGTGTGAGCTCCATTTCTGTGGTTCTGTTCCTGTTCCAGTTGTTTGCTTAGATTGCTTTTGTTTTTGTTTTAGGTGTGGTTGTTAATAACTAGGTTTGCTGTCATTTTTACTGTTCCTATTTTTTATCTTCTTTTTCTTAGATTAATCCCTTTAACATTTCATATAATAAGGGCTTGGTGATGATGAACTCCTTTAATTTGACCTTATCTGGGAAGCACTTTATCTGCCCTTCCATTCTAAATGATAGCTTTGCTGGATACAGTAATCTTGGATGTAGGTCCTTGCCTTTCATGACTTGGAATACTTCTTGCCAGCCCCTTCTTGCCTGTAAGGTCTCTTTGGAGAAATCAGCTGACAGTCTTATGGGAACTCCTTTGTGAGTAACTGTGTCCTTTTCTCTTGCTGCTTCTAAGATTCTCTCCTTCTGCTTAATCTTGGGTAATGTAATTATGATATGCCTTGGTGTGTTCCTCCTTGGGTCCAGCTTCTTTGGGACTCTCAGAGGTTCCTGGACTTCCTGGAAGTCTATTTCCTTTGCCAGCTTAGGGAAGTTCTACTTCATTATTTGTTCAAATAAGTTTTCAATTTTTTGTTCTTCCTCTTCTCCTTCTGGTACCCCTATAATTCGGATGTTGGAACGTTTCAAGATGTCCTGGAGGTTCCTAAGCCTCTCCTCATTTTTCCAAATTCTTGTTTCTTCATTCTTTTCTGGTTGGATGTTTCTTTCTTCCTTCTGGTCCACAGCATTGATTTGAGTTGCAGTTTCCTTCGCATCACTATTGGTTCCCTGTACATTTTCCTTTGTTTCTCTTAGCATAGCCTTCATTTTTTCATCTAATTTGTGCCCAAATTCAACCAATTCTGTGAGCTTCCTGATTGCCAGTGTTTTGAACTGTGCATCTGATAGGTTGGCTATCTCTTCATTGCTTAGTTGTATTTTTTCTGGAGCTTTGATCTGTTCTTTCATTTGGGCCATATTTTTTTGTCTTGGTGCACCTGTTATGTAAAGGGGTGGAGCCTTAGGTGTTCACCTGGGCGGGGTAATGCTGGTTGCTGGGCTGTGACGCTGTATGTGGGGGAGGGGCCGAGAGGGAACAGTGCCGCTTGCTCTGCTCAATGATGGTTTTCAGTCACTCCTTCCGCTACCCACAATCAAATTGGGCCCCTCTGGTGCTGATTCCCGAGTGGGTGGGTTTATGTACATTCTAGGCCCCTGTGGGTCTCTCCAATGAACTCTCCTGTGAAGCTGGGAGTTTCTCCCGCTGCTACCTCAACCCCCACAGGTGTTTTCAGTCAGTGGTTTGAGGCTTTATTTCCCCACGCTGGAGCCCTGGGTTGCGCTGTCTGTCACTGGGTCCACCAGCTGCTGCCTCGCTGGCCAGCTGTAGCTTTACTTACCCTATTCCACAATCCGCCACCTCTCTGGGTCCACCAGCCTTGCTTCGGGTCCTCTCCACCTCGGCTGCCCGTCTCCGCCCCTCCTGCCGGTCTGGGTGAGTGTTTCTTCTTTAACTCCTTGGTTGTTGGACTTCCATACAGTTCGATTTTCTGTCAGTTCTGGTTGTTTTTTGTTTTTAAATTGTTGTTGTCCTTCTTTTGGTTGTGCGAGGAGGCACAGTGTGTCTACCTACGCCTCCATCTTGGCCGGAAGTCCTAAGGGTATTTCTTAAGAACTTACAGTATTTCCTAAGCATATGGACATTCATGGACTTTCTTTTACGTTACCACAACACACCCATCAAAATCAAGGCCCTTAACATTGATGTAATACCATAATCTACAAGTTGTGTATTCAAATTTTGCCAATTGTCCCAATAATGTCTTGTATAATAATTTTGTTTTTCTAGTCCAGGATCCAGACTGGAATTGCACATTGCATTTAACTGTGATGTCTCTTTAGTCTCTTTTAATCTACAACAGTCCTCTGCCTTTCTTTGGCATTCATGACATTGACATTTTAGAAGACTACAGGCCAGTTCTTTGATAGAATATCCCTCAATTTGGGTTCATTTGATGTTTCCTTGTGACTACCTTCAGATGTTCATTTTGGGCAGGAAACCCACAGAAGTGGTATTTTATCTACACAGTATCACACTAGGAGGTACGTGATGCTGTGTGTCTGCCTACTAGTTATATTAAGATAGTGTTCACCAGATTTCTCCACTGTAAAGTCAGTATTTCCCACTTTGTATTTAATAAATAATTTGTGGGAAGATACTTTGAGACTATGTAAATATTCATTTCTTTATCTAACATTTAACTGACTATATTTAGCATCAATTGATGACTCTTGCCTGAATCAAGTCTTACTCTAATGATGGCAACAATGTATTTATTTATTTAGTTGGGTTTTTTAAATTTTATTTTTTAATTTTTCAATTATAGTTTACATTCAATATTATTTCGTGTTAGTTTCAGGTGTACAGCATAGTGGTTAGACATCATATACTTTTCAAAGTTTTCCTCCCCAATATTTTCAATACCTCCCTGGCACCATGCATAGTTATTACAATACTATTGACTATATTCCCTAGCCAAGATTTTATTTTTTTATGATTTTCTGCCTTGTGGTTTAAAAATCAGAAATGTATTTCATCAAAATTGCTCTGGAATGCTGGCCAACATTTTACAAAGCATGAGACTATTCCTGAATTATGGCTGTGAAAACTGAACATTTAGGATTCAGGTATTTTATGAATTTTTTTGCCACATCCTATGCTGATTTCCTTGGAATATTTGTTCTTAAATTCTACCAAAGGGAATAAATAGCATAGTGCCTCAAGAGAAGCTGGATGAATAAAACAATAGGCGGATATATTGGCTCTCCTATTTTCAGTTACTGCTGAAAGTAATTTTAGAGCTCTGTGGCTCTGATTCTAATCTTCTGCCTTCTTATGCTGTTTTTCCCCCCGTGAATACAATGGCTGAAGGCTGGGTAGTTATCCAGCATCTTTCAGTAGCTACCAGAATGGCAGTGAAATTTGTGTTCTATCTCATTTTCTCTAGCAACAAAATGCCCCTTGTGTTGTAATCTGGTCTGGGTCCCTCAGTGCAATCAGGTGGCAGGAAGGGATTGGTTGGGTCCAGCCCCAGCGACTTGCTGCTTCGTCCCAGTCTTTTGTTTATCTCTGCCTACTCATGTGTCCTCAAAGCAGGCCAATGGTGAAACAAGCAGAAGGCTGCAAAGCCTTCCTCCACCTGCTGTCTTGCCAGGGCCTCATTTGGAGGGGGTCCTGTCATGGGAAATAGGTTAGTGCCTACTCCACATACTAATTTTTGTACCAGAAGTAAAAACCCTTTTTTAAAACCTTTTAGTGAGAGGATCATTCAATATTTTAAATCATAAAAAAAATATTTAAAACTTTATTTTGAAACTATTTCACACTTGCAAAAAAAGTTGCAAGAATACAGAGAACTCTCATATACCCTTTACTCAGATTCCCCTACATCAGGGCTTTGTCAGGGAAGAAGGGCCACTGTGAGTGAGAATTTGTTACAGGGAATAGAGGGAACAGAGCTGTGGAGGGTGCTGGGGAGGTGACGACATGTGAAAGGGGAGCTGGAAGATGAGAAGGGTCACCAACAAGTCAGTTTGAGGAGCCAGGCCCATTCAACCTCCAGAGTGGCTCTGGGGTCCAAGGGAGGATGGCAGGGAGGTGGAGCGGGGTGGGGGTGGTTGTTGCCTTTGAGATGCCCTCAGCCAAGGGCCTGGTGATGGACTAGGGGAGGGGGCACTAGACCAGCAGTCAGTCAGGAAGAACTGGAATCTGAGAACACCTCTGCACCTGTTTGTCTTCTACTGCATTTCCTGCCAACTACCTTCTGAGAGTAATGTTTTATTTCCATATGCCAAATCTCTTACAGTAGTCTCTGAGCCAGCTCTTACCTGGAGCCATGTGGGGAAGGGGACTCTGGGAAACGTGATTCCTGCTCAGCCAGGCTGAGACAGTATGAACCACTGCAGCCCATTTTAAACTTTGCTATGTTTGTTTTATTCTCTTTATAGATTTGTAAGTGTGTGTATGTATGTATGTATGTATATGTCTATGATGCCTTGGTTTATTGTACTTCACAGACACTGTGCCTTTTAAATTTATTTTATTTTTTAAAAGATTTTATTTATTTATTTTTGGAGAGAGGGAAATGGAGGGAGAAAAGGAGGGAGAAAAAGAGGGAGAGAAACATCGATCAATTGTCTCTCACACACACCCCAATTGGGGATGGAACCTGCAACCGAGGCATGTGCCCTGACTGGGAATCAAGCCAGTGACCTCTCGCCTTGCAGCATAATGCTCAACCAAATGAGCCACACTGGTCAGGGCAAGACACTGCATTTTTTACAAGTTGAAGGTAAGACCCTCTTCCAGCAAAAAGATTCCAACTCACTGAAGGCTCAGGTGATAGTTAACATTTTTAAACAATAAAGTATTTTTTAATTAAGGTACATACTTTTGTTTAGACATAATGGCATCGCACACTTAATAGACTACAGTATAGTGTAAACCATGTACTGGGAAACCAAAAGATTCACATGACTCACTTTTACAATACTTGTTTTATTGCAGTGGTCTGGAACCGAACTCGCAGCATTTCCAAACAAACAGACATATTACTATTTATTTTATCTGAAACATTTGAGAGGAGATTGCAGACATTCTTCTGCTTTACTCAATACTTCATTGTGTATTTCCTAAGAACAAAGATATTCTCTGATGTGATCATAGTACAGTTATCAGTGATATAACATTATATATCATACTTTATATAATTATAGTCCATATTTTAGTTTTGTCAATTGTCCCAATAATGTCCTTTATAGCATTTTTTTCTTCAGTACAGGTTCCAGTCCAGTATGACTTCATAGTCCCCTTTTATCTGGAACAGTTTCTCAGCTTTCCTTTGTTTTTCACAATAGTGACATTTTTTAGGAGTCCAGGCCAGTTATTTTATACAGTGTTCCTCAATTGGAGCTTGCCTGATGTTTCCTCACAATTAGATTCAGGTTATAGTTTCTCAGCCATTATACTCTCAAAGTGATTGGTGTCCTTCTCTGAGAATCACACCCAGAAGCACACATCTCTCTGTCCCTCTTCAGTAATGTACGTTTGGATCACCTCGCTGAGGCGTTGTCCAGTGTCTCCACTGGAGAGTTACAACTCTGCCCATTGCAGCTAACAAATGATTACTAGCTAGATACTTTAAGACTTTGTAAATATCCTACTCCTTATCACACTCTCCTGTAGATTTAGCATCATTAATGATTCATGTCCACATCAATATTTACTGTGATGGATGCAAAGTGACAATTTTCCAATTCTACTAGTCCTTCCATATATATGTCACTCAGCATTGCTGTAAGGAAGAACCTCCCTTGTCTCCCCATTGATATACTTACCTATTTATTATTAATGTGGTCTCATAGATTCCTATTATATTCAGTGGGTTATAATCCTTTACTCTCCTCTTAGTTTTGCTGCTCCAATTGGCCCATATTGGGACAGTAGGAGCCCCTTGAAGCTGTCTCGTCTGACCTTTCAGTATTAAACTACACAAAAAGATATACCCTGCAGGGGCCAGTTCCTCCTCGATTTATTCCACCTTTCTCCCCCGACACAGGCACACCTTATAGGCAATTAACTTCGTTGTTTTCTGGGTCATCCCTCCTGTGTTTCCTTTTGCAAAAATAAGGAGATATATGCATTTTTACTTGTTTCCCCTTTCTTACACAAATGGGAACAGGCTATTTATACTCTTTTTCACTTTACAATATATCCTGGAAACCACCCCATTTCACCTCATAGAGATCTTCCACATTCTCTTTTTTTATAGCTAGTTTGCTAATCTGATAGATAAAAAATGGTTATCTCACTGTAGTCTTTTTTAAATAACAGCTGTGGCGAGGTATAATTCACATACCATACAACTTACCCATTTCAAGTGTACAGTTCAGTGGTTCTCCGTATTTTCACAGAGCTGTGTAATCATTACTACAATCAATTCTAGGATTTTTTATCACCCCCCAAAGAAACCCTGTACCCATTAGTAGTCATTCCTCATTCTCCCCTCTCCGAAGCCCCTGGCAATCTCTAAACTACTTCCTGACTCTAAGGAGTTGCCTTTTCTGGACATTTCATATAAATGAAATCATACAGTGTGACACTTTGTGTCCAGCTTCTTTCACTTAGCGTGTTTCAAGGTTCATTCATGTTGTAGCATGTAGTAGTACTCCCTTTTATGGTAGGACACTATTCCACTATGTAGATATACCACACTGTATTTATGATTCATCAATTGATAGACATTTAAGTTGTTTCCGTTTTTGGCTGTTATGAATAATGCTGCCATGAACATGTTTTTGTGTAGATGTATGTTTCATTTCTCTCCGGTAGATACCCAGGAGCAGAATGGATGGGCCATATGTAACTCTACGTTTAATCATTTGAGGAACTGCCAGACTGTCTTCCAAAATGGCTGCAACATTTTACATTCTCTCAACTTAGTATGAGGCTTCCAATTTCTGCACATCCTCACTAATATTTGTTATTTTTTCTTTTTTAAAAATTTATTGATTTTAGAGAGAGACAAAAACATTGATTTGTTGTTTTACTTATTCATGCATTCATTGGTTGCTTCTTGTATGTGCCCTGGCCAGGATCGAACCTGCAACCTTGGCGTATCAGGATGACACTCTAACCAACTTAGCTACCCAGCCAGGGTATTTTCTTTCTTTTTTATTGTAACCATCCTAGTTGGTGTTCTCAGTATAGGTTTTTCTTGTTGTTGTTTGAGAGAGAGAGAGGGGAAGGGAGGGAGAAAGAGAGGGAGAGAAACATTGATCAGTTGCCTTCCGTAAGAGCCCCAACCAGGGACCCAACCTGCAACCCAGGCATGTGCCCTGACCGGGAATCCAACTGGCGACCTTTGAGTTTGCAGGATGACACCTAACTCACTGAGCCACACCAGCCAGGGCTCTCAGTATGGTTTTAATTTGCATTCTTTTTTGTTTGTTTTGGTTTGTTTGTTTGTTTTGTTTATTTTAATTTATTGTTTTTTCTTAAAAATTTTTTTTCTTCCTTTGGGCTTTTGCATTCTTCTAAAAAAATCTTTGTTGTATTTTTTCCCATTACCATTTAGTCCCTTTATATCCCCTCCCTCTTTTGCATTCCTATTATAAGTGAATTTGAACATCTTTTCATATATTTTAAGAGCCATTTTAATATCCTTTTAGGGGAATTGTCTGTTCATGTCTTTGGCTTGCTGCTTCTTTTTTTTTTTTTAAGATTTTGTTTATTTATTTACTTATTTTTTAAAGACAGGGGAAGGCAGAAACATCAGTGTGTGGTTGTCTCTCAAGTGCCCCCAACTGGGGACCTGGCCTGCAACCCAGGCATGTGCCCTGAACCGGCGGAATTGAACCAGTGGCCCCTTGGTTCACAGGTCAGCACTCAATCCATTGAACCACACCAGCCAGGGCTGGCTCATTTCTAAATAGGAATTTTGGACTTCTTTCAAACTTTGAAAGTTCTTTATATATTAGAGATCTTAGTACTTTATGTATGATGTATGTTGCAGATATTTTCTCCTAGTTGTCATTTGCCTTTTGATATTTTTATGGTGGTTTTGACATCGTTACTGATAATACTTCCACATTGTGAACGGATAGACAAAATGTGGTATATCCATACAAGGAATACTATTCAACAATAAAAATGAATGAACTATGGATATATGCTATGACATAAAGGAACCTCAAAAACATTATGCCCAGTGAAAGCCATACACAAGAGACCCCATGCTGTATGATGTCATTTATATAAAATGTCCAGAAAAGGCAAATCTGTAGAGTAAATCTGTAGACACAAAGCAGAGTAATGGTTGCCAGGGGCAGGAGGTCAGGTGGGAAATGGGGCTAATAGTCAGTGTGCATGAGGGGTCTTGTTGGGGTGATGAGAATGTTCTAAGCTGATTTATGGTGATCTCGCACAACTTGGTAAATTTACTAAAACATCACTGAAATAGATATGTTATATAATATCTAAAAATATATTTCAACAATATCATTAAAAATTTTAGATGGTCAAATTTATCAGCATTTTATTTTATTGCATCTGAATTTTGAGTCAAGTTAGAAAAGCTGTTGTTCCCTACACTCAGGCTATAAAATAATTCATTGTTTTTTTTCTAGTATTTGTATGGTTTCTTTCTCTCTTTACAATTTAGATCTCTCATCAATTTGGAGTTTACTCTTGTGAGTGCTGGGAGATGTGGATCTAGTTTTATCTTCCAAAATGGGTATCCTGTTGCCCCCACATTATTTATTAAAAACATGCCACCTTTATCTATATTAAATTTCCATATGGACTTCAGTCCATCTCTGGACTTTCTATTCTATTCCATTGGTTTGTCTGTCCTCTAATGCACCAGTGAGGCAGGAGACAGCATAGGCAGAACTCTGAGACTGCACTGCTGTTACTGGCCAGTATTTAGCATCCTGGTTGCCAGGAAACACCTTTTTGCACTTAGGTAGAATGAATAGTAAACCGAGGCAGGGAGGAGGAAGGAGATGTGTCTCAGCCACTAACTCAGCAGTCCTGAGCCTGGTCTGATAATATTGCCAGGTGTTCCAACATCACAAGAAACGCTATGTTAGTAAGAAAGAAGGGAAGTCCTTGAAATTCTGTGTCTCCACTGTCCCAGATAGCGTCTCCACTATCTGGGAAAGAAGGCCTTGAAACTGCTTTCATCCCAAGGCCTGGAATGTGAGAGAGGGTCCCCGGTGCCCAAAGAAGAAGCCCATAAAACTGCTTCAGTTAATTGTCTACTTCTGGTCACTATCTGTTTTACGAGGGAGTCCCTGATGCTTACAGAAGGAGCCCATAAATAACTTTGGAAAGTGCCCCAATTTTAATTAACTGCCTCCTGTCACATATTTGTTTTACTAGAAGATGAACAAATGGAGTCTGGAGCAAGATAAGGATTCGGGCTAACAAACCCCCACTCATACCTAAGTTTGGGTAGTCATGTCCCCCCAGGAAAGCTGGTACCACATTTACCCGTTAATCAATATGTAACTTTTTTCTCCTATCCAACTATATAAGTCCTCAGAACAAAGGACTCTCTCTCTTTTTCTCTCTCTTGGGGTCTTGGGGTGCTCTTGGCACTGTCTCGTGGGCCACCGGGCCTGAGACCACACGGGGGCTTGCCACCCTGGTCTTCAGCCTCTCTTACTTTTGCCTCCCTGCTTTGCCCTGAAACTTTGCCCTTCACCCCCACTCTACCCAGTCCTGTTCTCTTCCATGGGAATGGGCCACTAATAAACTGATTACGTGCTAATAGATTTGCTGATCTGTAATTCTTTACATGTGGCAGCAAGAAGAACCAGGTCTCTCCTAACACCATACTATTCTGTGTTTAATCAGATAGGCTTTGTTTTAATATTTGGCAAGACTAGTTCACCTATGTAACTTTCCCTTTTCAGGGTTTTCATAGTTTTCAGTTTTCCACATATAAACTTTAGGATCAACTTGTCTAGCTCCATAAAAACATTTTTATTTTCATTGGGTTTACATAAATTTCTTAATTAACCTAGGGAGAACTGATATTCTTATGAGGTTGTTGTGGGTTGAATTTTGTCCACCAAAAAGATAGGTTGAAGTTCTAACCGCTGGTATGACAGACTGACCTTAATTAGGAATAGGGTTGTTGCAGATGTAATTGTGTAGTTAAGATGAGGTCATACTGGACTAGGGTGGGCCCTTAATCCAATATGACTGTTCTTGTAAGAGGAATTTTGCCTCAAGACTTTAACAGAAATACTGCCTGATTTTCCAACCTGCCCCTACAACCACATGAACCAATTCCTTAAAAGAAATCTGTGTGTGTGTACACACACACATATTATATATTCTCTGGAGCACGCTGACTCATATACATGTTGTTTTCCTGTTCAAAAGATGTATTTTTAAAAAATATATCTTTAAAATATTTATTTATTTATTTTTAGACAGAGGGGAGGGAGAGAGGGAGAGAAACCCCAATATGTGGTTGCCTCTCCCACGTCCCCTTCTGGAGGCCTGGCCCGCAACCCAGGCATGTGCGCTGACTGAGAATCAAACCGGTGACGCCCTGGTTCATAGACCAGTGCTCAATCCACTGGCCACACCAGCCAGGGTTTTTTAAAAAATATATTTTATTGATTATGCTATTACAGTTATCCCAGTTTTTCCCCTTTCTCCCCCTCCACCTGCTACCCCCATTACCTCCAGCAATCCTCCCCTTAGTTCATGTCCATGGTTTATGCATGTAAGTTCTTTGGTTACTCCATTACTTATACTGTTCTTATCATCGTTCTGTCTACTTTGGACCTACCAATTTGTTCTTCTTAATCCCTGTACCTTTCCCACCCCCATTCTCTCCCTTCCCACTCCCAACTGATAACCCTCCAAATGACCTCCATATCTATGATTCTGTTTCTGTTCTGCTTGTTTGCTTAGTTTGTTATTTGGATTCAATTATTGATGGTTGTGAATTTATTGCCACTTTAATGTTCATCATTTTGATCTTCCTTTTTTAAAATTTGTATTTATTTATTTTATTTTTAGACAGAGGGGAAGGGAGGGAGAAAGAGAGGCAGAGAAGCATTAATGTGTGGTTGCCTCTAGCACACTCCCCCACTGGGGACCTGGCCTGCAACCCAGGCATGTGCCCTGAGTGGGAATTGAACTGGTGACCCTTTGGTTTGTAGGCTGGCACTCAGTCCACTGAGCTACACCAGCCAGGGCTGATCTTCTTTTTTTTATATAACTCCCTTTAGTGTTTCATACAATAATGGCTTGGTGATGATGAACTCCTTTAACTTGGCCTTATCTGGGAAGCACTTTATCTACCCTTCCATTCTAAATGATAGCTTTTCGGGATAGAGTATCTAGGTTGGAGGTCCTTGCCTTTCATCACTTTGAATATTTCTTGCCAATCCCTTCTAGCCTGCAGTTTCTTTTTAGAAATCAGCTGACAGTCTTCTGGGAACTACTTTGTAGGTAGCTCTCTTCTTTTCTCTTGCTGCTTTTAAGATTCTCTCTTTATCTTTAACCTTTGGCATTTTAATAATGATGTGTCTTGGTGTGGGCCTCTTTAGATTCATCTTGTTGTGGACTCTGTGCTTCCTAGACTTGTATGTCTATTTCCTTCACTAGATTGGGGAAGTTTCATTATTTTTTGAAATAAATTTTCAATTTCTTGCTCTTCCTCTTCTCCTTCTGGCCCCCCAATGATTTGGATGTTGGTGTGTTTGAAGAAGGCCCAGAGGCTCCTTATGCTATCCTCATTTTTGTTATTTTTTAAAATTCTTTTTTCTTCTTGCTATTCTGATTGAATCCTTTTTCCTTCCTTGTGTTCCAAAGTGTTGATTTGAATCTCGGCTTCATCCCCTCCACTGTTGGTTCCCTGTAGATTTTTCTTTATTTCACTTAATGCACCCTTCATTTCTGCCCAGGTCTCTCTCATGCTGTTGCAGTACCCAATGAGTTCTGTGAGCATCCTGATAACCAGTGTTTTGAACTGTGCATCTGATAGTTTGCTTATCTTCATTTCATTTAGTTCTTTTTCTGGAGTTTAGTTCTGTTCTTTCATTTGGGCCATATTTCTTTGTCTCCTCATTTTGGCAGCCTCCCTGGGTTTGTGTCTGTGTATTAGGTAGAGCTGCTTTGACTTCCTGTCTAAGGGCACCTGTTAAGTTGTATGAGGCAGAGCCTTACATAATTGCCAGGGCAGAACAACCTGTGTCACGGTTCTATTGCTCTGTGTGTGGGAGAGGGCTCAGAGAGGGGACAATGCTGCTGCCTGGCCTCTGGAGTTTTGCCCAGGAGGAAGCTGTCTCCCTACTTGTACTTCACTTTCTCCCCATATTGCCACTGGTGCCCTTCCAGCTGTTGCCCTGATGCTGAATCCCAGAGCGGGTAGGTCTGCTTGAGTCCTAAGTCCATGGTGGGCCCTTTAAGAGGATGCAGTTTCTTCCACTGCCCCAACCTCCACTGGTTTTTACAATCAGAAGTTATGGGGACTTATCTTCCTGGCACTGGGACCCTGGGCTGTGTGGTCTGGACTGGGGCTAGAATCCCTTGCTCCTGAGGTATCCCTCCCACTTTTTTATCCACCATACATAAATGTGGGACCACCCATTCCCTTCTCCACATCTGCACCCCTCCTGCTTGTCTGGATGAATGTGGCCTCTTCAAATCCTTAGTTGTTGGACTTCCACACAGCTCAATTTTCTGACAAATCTGGGTGAAATTTCTTTTGTAGTCTAGTTGTATTTTTTGCTATAGTTGTGTGTGGAGGTGAGACATGTTTACCGACGCCTCCATCTTCAAAAAGATGCCTTTTCATTTGTCAAGCCTATTTTTGTGTGTTTTAAGAGTGTTTCAAAGTTGAAATGTGTTTTCTATATACATGATTTTTTAAATGGCAGCCAGGCTAGATATAAAATTCTTGGCTTGCATTTTCTTTCCTTGGGTTTCTTGAAAATGCTGTTCCACTCTTACAATACTCTGTGTATTACTCTTGAGGTCTGATGTTAGGCAAATTTTCTTTTTTAAATTAATAATTTGACTTCTTATCTGGAAGCCCTTAAGACAAAGATCTTTTCTTTGTTTCAAAAGTCTAAAATTTTATTAAGATATGTCTCAGAGTTGATAGATTCAGGTCCATTTTCCCAAGTATGTTCTGGGTCCTTTTAATATGTAGATTTTTCTTGTTTCTGGAAAGTCTTTTTGTATGAGAGTTTTGAAAAATTAGCTCTTTCATTGTTTTTCTTCAGGACTCAAATTATATCTATGTTGGAGTTTTCTTACATTTTTTCCATTTCAACCACTTTTTTCCCTGACCTTTTTTACTTATTTACCTGCTTTTCATTCCATCTTGATGCTGTGTCCTTTATTAAAGTTTCGTTTGAATCTGTTTTCCTTGGGTGCCTTGTAATTTATTCATTTGAGATTGTTGTCTTTTACTTTGACTTCAATTTCTTTCCTGAGTTCAATCAACTCTCTTGTATATATTTCTACCCGTCTGTCCATTTCCATTCTTAGTTTACATTTCTGATTTCAGGACTTTTTATATTGTAAAACATGTTTAACTGTATTTAATTCAGTTTGTATTTATCATGGTTGGCTGTTAGGGGGAGATATTTCATTGGCCGATTTTTCTGTTTTCATCTTAAAGTAGTTTTGCATTGAGTTAGTTTGTGGTTTTTTTTCCTACTCAAAGGCATTCTGTGGACAAAGATCCTAGCTCAATAGCACCATCTCCTTCCTCTCAAGGAACAAATAGGGTTGTTACCACACAAGGTGGGGGTGGGGTAGAGGGACAGGCAGGGGCTCCACTGGGGCACTAGTTCTGTGCTGTGGTAAAGGACCAGCTTTAAATTTTTAATTTCACATTCATTGTGAATCAGTATTTTTGTAAAATACAATAAAAATGAATTGTTAATGATAAAAATACAAGGCCAATTGTTTTGTTATATTTACAGATAAAACTGCATTTTAAATCAATATAATCAGAAGAAACAAGAAAAATCTGTAAACACGATGCATTCATTGAAAGTGAATATAAAGGCAATGAATAATCACTATTATATCCATAACTTTATTATTCTGTAATTGCAACTAAATTAAAAGTTATGGGTCAAAGCAATTCCCCTGCATTAAATGCCTATATATGCACACTTTGAATAAAAACCATGTATATTAATATTTAAAAGTTTTAAATATGACAGATAAGCTTGGTTGCTTGTTAACCTATCTAATTGAGGTTGGGTTGTTGACAGTGCTACACGTAGCGGATGATATATAGCTAAACTATTTCTATTTTTGGTCTTAACATTTATAGTAGAGAAACTAGTCTCACAGAGTTATGTTGACAGGAAAGGAAGAAGATATTTTAAAGTAATTCAGACAGCTCAGGATATTCATTTTTAATTTTCATCCAAAATAAAAGCAAGTGATGATTTATTCCCAAAATGTCTTCAAATCTTCATCCAGTTCTAACAATTTATGATGTAAAAGTTAGAGTTAAATATAAATTCTGAATTTTATATACTTGTGGGTAACAGTTGGCAAACCAAGCTTAAACTGTCTCCCATTATGGTTTTGTTGTGCATGACTGGGACACATCCTGTCCTGTCTGTGACTCACCATGCAAGCTTTGCGATACCCAAACTGGCCTGTACCTCGTTCAGTGAGATGAGTCTATTGATCATGTGTTTGGTTGTCATGTAATGTCAAATTGTTATAAGAACTTCTCAACACCGATACCAGTTTTTGTACTTATCGCATGGCAAACCGATAATAGCCCAGACCTGTACCACTCTGTGTGTCGCTATGATTAGCCCACTTGGCCCATTGGCAAGTTCCTGGAAGACTCCTTGGATCAGGTAGAGCTGAAGGTACAGCCAACGCTGATGGAGTAGTAGATTAAAAAAACTCATAAAAGCCAACCATTACCTTACTACCTCTTTTTTAATTTTTATTTATTTATTTTAGAGAAGGGAAGGGAGAGAGAGAGAGAGAGGGAGAGAAACATCAATGTGTGGTTGCCTCTCACATGCCCACAACCCAGGCATGTGTCCTACACTAGGAATCGAACCCGCAACTCTTTGATTCTCAGGCTGGCACTCAATCCACTGAGCCACACCAGCCAGGCCTACCTTATTATTTTTTGAAGTGACAAGAACATCTACTCCCTAATTCCTTCCTCATTTTGTCACATATTATGTTTATATGTTTTAAATGATACCAATTTTTCTTTCCTTACTTGTCCTGTCCATCTTCCTAACCTAAACATAAAGGTGGTTTACTTGGAAACTTTGTGCATAAATATGTGGTACCAGAAAGTAATCAAGTGCTCAAAAAATAATGACCTGTCAAAAGGACACAGGAGCCAATGAAAGGGGCTCCCATTGGCCAGATCTGGGACAATTGAGCAAGAAAATAAATGATAGTAATGGATAATAACACAGAGGCAAAAACAAATATCCATGAGTTCATGTGATTTTAAATGGAGTAGATAAATGAATAGGAGAGAAGGGAAAGCTCTTCTTTACATAATTCTAATTAATAAATATAGAAGGAATAATGGGTTGAGAAAATCATTACTTAGCAAACACCACAGTAACAATTATTTCAGACAACAATCATCAGTGGATGCTAAAATGAATGGGTGAAAGTCAGATGAAAAATGAGATACAAACATAGTCTTAAAGTGTCAAAGTATAAAAGAAAAAAATAACTATAGGGGAGAAACCTGGCATGTACCACCTTAACCAGTTACCATCACCAAAATGAGACATATTGACATCACAACTCATAACCTGAGTTCCATTATGAGCAAATATCAAACCCAAATTGAGGGACATTCCATAAAATAACAGCCGTTACTCTTCAAAAGTGAACTGTCCTACCACACTGTTGTCTATGTCTATGAGTTTTTCTTTGTCTTGTTTGTTCCTTTGTTGCTTTCAGTTTATTAAAAAAAAAAATTTAAGGGAACTGTCCCAAAATAAAGGAGACTAAGGAGATATGACAACTAAATGTGTGTGTGTGTTCCTGAATTGGATCTTGATCCAGTAAAAGGTCATGAGTAGGCCCATTAAAATAATTTAACCAGGCCCTGGCTGGTGTGGCTCAGTGGATTGAGTGCCGGACTACAAACCAAAGGGTCACTGGTTTGATTCCCAGTCAGGGCACATGCCTAGGTTGCGGGCCAGGTCCCCAGTAGGGGGTGCGCGTGAGGCAACCACACATTGATGTTTTTCTCCTCTTTCTCCCTCCCTTCCCCCTCTCTAAAAATAAATCAATGTTTAAACAAAAATACAATGCTTCTTACAATGTTGGAGAATTAATGGCATTCTCCAACAATTCTATTTTCCCCAAGAAACCATTGCATAGTCATTCTGTCACAAAGTTAGAAAGAAACTCTGCCTAAGTCTAAGGGTAGAAGGCTTGATGTCACTGCAAGACTTGTAGAATGGTCATTGACCCCAGTTCCTATGTACTTTGGAAATTGTTGGTTTGATCATCCGTTAAAAAGTGTATGGACCACAGCAGGCCAAGGGGGAGATGAGGGTGGGTAGAGGGACAAGTCTGGGCAGTGCTTGGGGGTTGGCACCAGTTTGCACACCCATTCAAGTGGTACTTGTCCCAGCAGTTCTTGCTGATCGTGCTAGCTGTGTCTTCTGTGCTCTTGTACCCTGAGCTCATCTGCAAACATCCTGGTGTTGGTTCTCATCATGACTAGGCTTTGGGATTGCTTCTTGTTGTCCTCCTCCTCTTCATCTTTGTCCTTGTTCCCAACTCCCACCCCAGATCAGCCATGGTGCTCAGCCTGGGGGTCGGCAGCCCAAAAAGAGGTGTTTGGCTGCTGCTTGAGCCTGGAGAGCTCAGACTGCGAGTCTCTGGACAGTAGCAACAGTGGCTTTGGGCCAGAGGAAAACTGGGCATACTTGGATGAGCTGTCCCTGCCTGACTTCAAGCTGCCCTGAGGACGAGCACCTGTGTGCTAACCTGATGCAGCTGCTGCAGGAGAGCCTGGCTCAGGCACGACTGGGCTCATGGGACCCTGTGAGCCTGCTACCAGGCCAGCTGGTGAGCCAGGTGGGCAAAGAACTACTGTGCCTGGCCTACAGCGAGCCATGTGGCCTGCAGGGGGCGCTGGTGGATGTCTGTGTGGAACAGGGCAAGAACTGCCACAATGTCCGCCAGCTGGCCGGAGACCCTGCCTGGTGCCCGCCTTCCACCTGACCCTCATGCTGTGCCTGGACTCATGCCTCTGGTCCAAGATCCAGGGGCTGTTTAGCTCCACCAACTCTCCCTTCAGCCAGTCCCTGTCGCTGAGCACCAGCTGTTCACTGAGTGTTAAACTTGGGCCTGGAGGATAGACACGGCCTCCAACGGCAGACAACTGAACTTTTGGGATGGACGTTGGCAGGCACGAACTGAGGGACAGACGCCTGTCATTATAAAACTGACAGCCACCTGAGGGGAGGAAGGCCAAGGGCAGGGAGTGTTTCCTGGGAAGCTCACTGAAGTGTGTGTGGTGGCTTCTCATTGGGGTCACAAGCTTGCCTGCCCCTCAGCATTGTGGCATGAAACAAAGGTTTAGGGGCCAACCAGGCTTCTGGCTGGATTGTATGTAGAATGTACCTTATTTTTGTTACTGACAGTTAAGATAACCGTGGCATGACAACAGCCAGGACAGAAGCTAGCAGGGCTGCACCGGCGTCTACCAGCAGCTTATGCGCTCATGGGAGTTGGCCCTGGTGGGAGAGGGGAGGTCGTGGAGGTGTTTTTTTGTATCTCATGGTCTAAAGGGACCAAATATGTTGTTTTTGCATTTGTTTTTTCAATCAGAGCTTTACTACCGACCTGTTCTGGGCAGTAATCTTCCAAATGCACGAATTTTAAGAGAAGGAAGAAGTTGGGGTTGGGATCACTTGGGGGATCTTTGACCCTTGCAGAAAAAATACACCTAACAGCTGCACTTGGCCCATCCCCCACTGTGTACTGAAGAGTTTATCTGTGAAGGGGTGGAGCTGATTAGAGTGGGGGCTGGAACCCTCTCTCAAAGGAATGCCGTCCGGGCCCTTCATCTGTAGAACTGTTTATAAAGTTATGAATATACTTGCTGTTTAAGTATTAAGACCTATGCAATATTTTTTTCCTTTTCTGATACAAAAGTATGTTTGTGGCCCTGGCTGGTGTGGCTCAGTGGATTGAGTGCTGGCCCGTGAACCAAGAGGTTGCTGGTTCGATTCCCAATCAGGGCACATGCCTGGGTTGTGGGCCAGGTCCCCAGTTAGGGGCACATGAGAGGCAACCACACATTGATGTTTCCCTCCCTCTCTTTCTCCTTCCCTTCCCCTCTCTCTAAAAATAAGTAAAATCTTTTAAAAAAGTGTTTTTTTAAGTAAGTTTATGGATCCCATATTATTTGGTACCAATGAAAATGGATTGAGAATATCATTCCTTCCAAAAAGATATGGCACAAGAAAATAAAATTGGTTCTATATTATTGCTAATAGATTTAGGCCATAAGCAGTATCTACCACATGTAAAATCTCAGATGTTTTATAAACCCAGAATATTCTACCAATTAGATGTTAAGTGACAGGGTTTTCTCTCTCAATGCCTGTGAAACAGTCAGTCGGCCATGAGTCTGGCTTTCCTGCCTCTCACACACTGTGATTTATGTTCCTGAACAAATTAGACTTAATTTAAGAGCAAATCATCAGCAACAGGTATAATAATCTTGGCAGAACATTTATTTTAATTAATTGCTTTCTGTCTAACATAGATAGAAGGGTGCTGATGCCATTTACCCTATAAGGATTGGTGCTGTCATGTAATTAATATTTTTCTTCCCCTAGAACTTAAAAAGTCTCATCAGTTTTAAATTATAAAGGCATTGGTTTACTTCATATTTAATCATAAGCTAACTTCTGTGTGCTGTTTATAGAAGAAACTTGTTAAAGAAAAATGAACTTTAATCACTGCAGCATTATAGATCCCTGCTCCTCAAACATAAGCCCTTTGGGGGTCAATGTTTTGGGACTAGGCAGGTGAAAAACCCTCACCCCATAAACTTAGCAGTGGGTAGCGGTGGAGGGGACTTGAGTGACTTTAGAATAGTGTTGTTTTTCTTCCCTGTGGACTTGATTATCTCCTTCACTATAATTTATAGTTTAATGAGAGGCAAAAAGAAAACAAAACTTTCCTCCACTCTACGGATGCCGAGCACCGCAGATGTCAAAGGTAGAAAACACAACTAAATAAACTCCTATCTTCTCAAATCTGCCAACCCTCGATGTTCTTTATAAATGATTTAATGACCTTTCCAAAGAAAAGGCAGGAACAGCTAATACTAAACCCAAGTAAGGTTCCCAGGGGCAGGGCAGCATAACTCTCACACTACAATGTTAGCTACATCATCATAAAATTTTAAATTCTAATATGTCTTTTTAAGAAAATTATTACTTTTAAGCCTTTACGTTGGATAGTCCTTCATATTCTAACCAATTAGTTGCTTATTAGTCTTTTAAAATGCTATAGGGAAATCTAAGCCTTTCCTACCTAAAGTCTAATGTGACCTTATCATATATTCTGTATAAATTCTGTAAGAGGAGCGGTAATTAAAATTAAGGTTCTACAATCTCAGCAGGCAGCGAGAATAAACATGTTTAAAAAAAAAAAGCAGGAATCTATATAACAAAATAGCTGATTCTGATGAAATAAAATCCTGTTTTGTTAGGATTTTACAATATAAAGTAGATTTAGTACTGAAATGACACAAATTTGGAGTCATTATTAACTTTATTTGTCACTCTTCATAGACATTGGTCCACTTCCACATAAAAAGTAGGGAGCATGTACTTACACTTACTATAATGACGTTGGACTACAAACCGCAGTATCTTACACAGAAGGTAAAGTTACTGGAGTAAAAAGGTTTTTATATTCATGCCCCAAGACATCCCCCAAATATTTGTTTTTGTATAAGTATGAGCATTTATAACTTCACAAAGCTAGTGTCTTCTTAGATCAATGTAATATGTTTAATATCTACACTAGACCATCTGGATCATCAGAGTTTCAAGACGTTAAAAAAAGTCAGGTGCAGGTCCAAATCTAAGCAACTGTATATGCACATGCATAGTTTAGGGCTGCTCTAAAGTTAAAAACCTTTTCTCATTTCAGAGATATTTACATCAAATTAAGACATTTACAATGGTTAATGGCCCAAATATCATTTTCACCTATCCTGTAGAAGGAAGTTAAGCATTCGAAATCTAATAAATTCAGTGCATTTTCTCAACATAAATAACACAAGCTGTTCTCAATGTTTTTACATGTATTTCAGTGCATTATTTTTGAATACTAAATGGAATGAAATTATAATCAATGATTATATCATAATAGTTGAGCATATTATGTAATCTATCACACAAATCAATTCACACCAA
This sequence comes from Desmodus rotundus, assembly GCF_022682495.2. Lineage (NCBI taxonomy): Eukaryota > Metazoa > Chordata > Mammalia > Chiroptera > Phyllostomidae > Desmodus > Desmodus rotundus. The sequence continues at coordinate 73,551,943 of NC_071400.1, forward strand.
TACTGTAATTCACTCTAAAACAACTTCACAGGTACACACAAAATAAAAACAAAATTTGCTTTTTTAAAAGTTTAAAGTATACTGTCCACACTGAAAGATTTATTTCCACTAAACAGCCAATTTCCAAACTCCTTTTCTAAGTTTGGCTTAAGGAAAGTTCAATCCATCCGAATCTTCTGGTTTGTCATTCTATAAATGATGCTATCATATCCAGGATCCATGTTCCAAATATTGTAGGAGGTGATAATCACAGCCAAGGCCAAGCTGATCATGATCCAAAGTACCATGTTGAAAACCACTGAATACTCAAAATTATACTTATACGCAAGATTGTAGGGACTTGATGGGTTATTCTACAATGAAGAAAGACAAGAGGGAAGAATTGTAAGATAGGAAATTATCCTAGTGTAATAGCTTTGATTCAATTATCTAACAAACATTAATTCCTAAGTGGCATAAGAGCTTATACTAGAGGAAGTAACATAATCAGGTCTGTCTTCAAAAGCAACCTCTGGTGACCATGTGTAGGAGGCATCTGGGAAGAGCAGGCTGGGAAGCAGGAAGCCAAGGTCGTGAGGTGGGACAAATGAGGGCGAGGGTTATGGCAGCAAGTATGAAGAAGAGACTGTAACCCCACAGCCCCAGCACAGGGCCGCAAGGGAGGCAGTGATTTGAACTGGAGAAGATGGCTACACAGACATGTGCATTTACATGCAGGGAGCTTAGAGTTGAACAAACGTTAAAGGATTTCACACTGGAAGACTTTTTTTTTCTTTTTTGGTAAACGAGATCTTTTTCACACTTACTCTAAATGTACATTCAGTAAGTTTTAGTGTATTTACAGAGTTGCAGTCATCACCACAACCTAATTTTAGATTTCATCACCCCACAAAGGAAGCTCAAGCGGGAGGCCTCTTTTTTCTCCGTGAAGTAGGTGAGACGTCAGCACAGAGTTGAGAGGCAGACATGGATAGAGGAGAGTGATGGAAGTAGACAACGAGTAGTGACTGGAGGTGCGGGCAGAATGGAATCCAATTTGATACCAACTTTCCACTTCAGAGTGTTCATTTCAGTCTATTATATTTAACAAAAAACAAATCTTAAATTTTAGATTATATATGTAAAGTGTTAATGTACTACATTGTAGATAAAGAAAATCCAATGACATCACCTGAGTCTCACCCCTCACCATACATACAATAGTTTCAGAAACTACTTTCTGATAAACTCAACTTGTTCATTAAAGCAGCTGATTCATAAATTCAATCTGACATCTCAGAGAAGACAGACTAACTCCAGCCTTGCAAAACTGTCTTGTCGAACACTCAAAACAAACGTACCTTCTTCAAACTGCTGCATTCTTCTTTGGAGTCACTTCACCTAAACTACCAGGCCTAAAGTGGTCAATGTTCAAAGAATCTAGTATTTAAGTCTCCTGTTAAAATTCAAATCTGCCCCGGCTGGTGCAGCTCAATGGATTGAGCCCTGACCTGTGAACCAGTGGTGGTCACCAGTTCGGTTCCTGGTCAGGGCACATGCCTGGGCTGTGGGCCAGATCCCCACTTAGGGATGTGTGGTAAGGCAGGCAACCAATTATGTTTCTCTCCCTCTCTTTTCTCCCTCCCTTCCCTTCTCTCAAAAATAAATAAATAAATAATCTTAATAAAAATATAAGAAAAAATTCAACCTGCTTTTTAAAAAAGCATCTTGTTCTTTTTTCCTCATTTGACTCCTCTTTTATTTCTTTAATTAGTTTAAATGTTTACTTTATGAACTATACCCATAGTCTATTACTTGAAATTCTTCGGGGTCTAATTCTTCCATTTGACGCTTTAGTTATCATGCACTGATGTCGACTGGCTACACCTGTGTTTTACAATGTTCTGAGCTCACATTTGGAGAGGAAAAACTGGGGGGGGGGGTGTCCCGCTCCATCATGACTTGTGGGGGAGGTGTGTTCTGGTGGAGAGGTTTTACATGTACTTCTGCTGGGCACCACCACAGGTCTTACTAGCCTAGGACCAGGGTATGAGCCCATGTGTAAATTGCTTGGCCTGGGGCTTCCTAGGACTTGCAGGTAATATAAAACTGAGCCCCAAACCCACACAAAGGTAGTCCCTGTGGTTAAGAATTCCCTAGGAGACATTCCCACCCCCCCACCCTAGCCCCGTAACTACTATGAATACACAGAGCCCACTCTTTTTTTTTTTTTATTGTTGTTCAAGTACAGTTGTCTCCATTTTCCTGCCATCACTTTCCCCTGCCCCACCCACCCCCACCTCCCGCCCTCAATCCTTCCCACCTCTGGCTTTGTCCATGGGTCCTTTATACATGTTCCTTGACGACCCATCCCCCTTCTTTCCCCTGTTATCTCTCTCCCCCCTCTGGTTACTGTCAGTTTGTTCTTAATTTCAATGTCTCTGCTTATATTTTACTTCCTTGTTTGTTTTGTTGATTGGGTTCTAGTCCACTCTCTTACTGAGGGCATAGTCCTTTCAGGGTCTGAGCTGTACATGGAAGTGTCAGTTCCACCCACCCCCATTCCCCCATCCCACGTTCAGGGACCAAAGCCTTGATTTCCAGTCTCTTGGTAATCCAACTGAAAATGTTGCTAGAAATGCCCTGCCTGCTTACTACACAGTTTTCAAGTTCCTCTTTATTTTCTCAAGAATTTTCCTTACTTTCTTGAGAGAGAAACTATGCACTCAAAATGGTGTTTATTTTTTTATCCAGCACATTTCTGGATGCTCTATAGTAGGAAAAATTTTCAGGTTGTCTAGCCTGACACGGTCCTTCCACTCCAATTCAGAGTGACACAATCTCAAACCAGTCATGTCCAGATTATCCTGAACAGGCATTACCTCTGACCATCTTCCTCTTAAGTCCCACACTGTGATCAGTAAAACTGAGCAGGGTAGGGGCTACAAATGGGTCCAAAGGGGAAAATGACTAGAATCTGCTCCAAAAGATGGGCCAATGACAGATAATATTCTTGGCCTCACCAATGTTTTGGGGTATCCACACTGCTGCTCTTGAATGTGTGCGTGTATACACACATGTTGAACTATGGTCAGCACCCTTGCTTACGACTCAATAAATGCTTAAAATCAAAGCAACATCCATGCCAAAAAACTAGAAATAAATTATAAAGGGCGGACACACAGTGGATTTTGGAAAATGAAGGGCTGTACTGCAGAGACAATGTACCTACCTCCTGAAAAAGCAGCATGCCCAGGCTGCGAGAGCCATACCACTCACAGTAACTTGTGATGTCTCCTTGTAGTACCAATATTTGAGTTATCTTACTGGATTTGACAGATTTACTTTTATCCCTAACTCAAACTCTTGCATTATATGATTATGCCCCAAAGACCTGTGCATCACTGGCAAAATATACCTATATGAATAAAAAACCTGTCTTGAGATTGGTTTTCAGATTTACTGACTACTTGTTCATGCTACTATAGGTGATATAAGACTTAAAGGTTGTTTTTAAATTTAATTTCACAATTTTAAAGCAGGATCTAAAAATGTACTCACCTCTTGTTTTAAGATTTTATTTACTTTTGAGAGAGGGGAACGGAGGGAGACAGGGAGAGAAACATTCATTGGTTGCCTCTCTCACGGCCCTAACTGGACACCTGCCCTGCAACCCAGGCATGTGCTCTGACGGGGAATCGAACCAGCGACCTTTGAGTTCATAGGCCAGTACTTGACCCACTGAGCCACACTAGCCAGGGCACAAAAATGTACTCACCTCTTGTTTTGCCTCAAGGATAGTCCTTGTCTTCCTCACAGGGGATGTGTCAAAGGATCTGACAGTCACTAGCTCTACCACTGCATTCCCACCATAAAGACTATACATGTCATCTGCAAACTGAAGAGTTACTGACATTACTATAAATATTAAATACATGTTTATTCAAATTATTTGTAAAACTTCTGTCCACCTTACAAGAATATACACTTACCTATTGGCTCATAAAATACACTGTCTTAAAATAGGCAAGTCTTAAATGTTTTGATTATGTTAAAATATTTAAAAAACTATTAAGCTTAAAAATACACTCAAATGTTCAAAATAACTTTAAGAGCCTGGATTTGTTGGTGTATAAATTGTAAGAAGGGAAGTAGAAAAGGGAAATGAAAATCTTTCTAAATGGTCTCTGGTTAATCACAAACATCTATAGAGATTTAACTGTGAAACCTCATCGAAGAGTTATACGTAACTTCAAGGGCAAGAGAAAATGGCATTTATTACATACCCACTAAATGTCTGGTATTGTGCTGCTGTTCCTCCTTCAATTTTTATAGTGTTTAATGGGTACAGAGTTTCAGTTAGGGAAGATGAAAGTTCTAGCAATGGATCGTGGTGGTGGCTGCACAATAATGTGAATGATTTTTACTTAATGCCACAGACCTCTATACTTTAAAATGGTTAAAATAGTAAGTTTTATGTTACATACCTGCTATTTTTATTTTTTAAAGATTTATTTATTTATTTTTATAAAGAGGGTAACAGCAGGAGAGAGGGAGAGAAACATCACTGTGTGATTGCCTCTTGTGCGCCCCCTACTGGGGACCAGGACCACAACCCAGGCATGTGCCCTGACTGGGAATCAAACCGGCGACCCTTTGGTTCATAGGCCAGTGCTCAATCCACTGAGCCACACAGCCAGGGCAATGTTACATATATTTTAGCATTATGCAAAGAAATACGTATTTTGCTGGAGTTATCCATCATTTCCTATGATTCCTCTGCCAGCATTCGAGACATCCCAACATACATCTTTGACCTACTCCATCCTTGGTCACTAAAATTAGATAGAGGTCCTCTAAGACTGCAATCAACATTATTTCACAAGCAGATTTTTCCCATTAAGAGGCTAAAAGTGAAATGGTCATACTCTAGCCTCTCATACCCCATTGACAATTTACCTTTTGTAGAGCATCAACAAGGATTTTAGAAGCATCTCTGAATTGTTCAGAATCTTCTCCATAATGTTTCCCAATTTCATCTAAACCTGCCAGCTCCAGTGAATATAAATCAGGAGAATGATCTCTGGCTAGATGCTTATGTCGAGACAACTGAGAACAAACAAACAAACAAAAGGAAATGAATGAAGTAATGTCAAACACAGCCAGTTGAAGTTCTATGCCTAACTAAACTAGGCTGAACACAACCACACCAGTGTGCCACCATATACAAATAGTCTAAAATTGTAGCAAATGGAGCTGGTTTAAATGGGAGTTTCCGATAAAACAAATCCAACATAAATCTGATTTTTAAGAGTACTTATTGACAACCTGAATATTTAATTAAAGCTCTTTTTAAAATTCTTTCATTTAAAAACGTTCAGATGTGAAAGAACAGATGGTGGGACCAGTCTGATCCCAGGAGAGCACAAACCACCAATGCTCAGAGAGCAGACACTTCCATACGCCCTCCTGGGCCACCTGGCCAGGCCCTAGCAATGTGCTTCTACACTCCAGAAGCGACCTCACTGGAAAAGTTTGGGTAACTATTTCAGTCAATAGCAAACACGTGAGTTCTTCTATTTCAAATACAGGAGGATTTTTTTTTTTTAAATCATCCACCAAAAGAAAAAAAATACCCTTTAGGCAGATTTATTCCCTTCCTGACTTGGCTGACAGCATTGTTACTCCAAATTGTTATTTCTATTTTAGATATGGGACTTAAGTCTTAACGTCTGTCAAGAAATCAAGAGCCAGGTCAGGGCTGCAGCTAGGGTGGCCCACCCAAGTCCTGTATTCTTGGAGGATACTCGCTGTTTCCTACGTGTAGAAATCCAAAATAATTTGACTATCATGAGATGCAATAAAAATTCCCACCACCACCACTAATTCCTCAACTTTCACAACACCATAAATAAACCCAGGGCATACTTAATTGAACTTTTCTATGGGTTTCACTATCAAAGATTTTCTAGAAATGTCTCTTGGAACAAAAATAAATGGAACTGAAAAATTAGAGTAGCCTACTTACCAAACTTGAAATATCATGTAGAACTTGCAGTTCAGACAGAAAGAGCAGATCGACCTGCAGAGAGCCAAAAGAAATAAGCAGTACTTTAAATATGCATCAGAGATCTGTATTTGCCATTTATCAAATAAGGCACGGGATATTAGAAATGCTAAGCACTTAAGTGAATTTATGTAACAGTTGTTCTCCACCTGGTAGGTTCATTTCAATTGAAAATGCACATAAAACACTACTTCCCAACAGAAAGGTGATGGTCATTCCCCAGCACAGTGACTTCTACTCTATAGCCGTATTTCTGATAAAGCATCTAAACAGTTCATCTTCCCCTCAGAGTATCAGAATATTCTGGCACACTGCAGCGAGATCCTGCCAGTGGCCCAGTTCGCTCACATCACTTGAACATATTCTATACCGGAGAATAAAAGATGGTGGTCCTGGTCAACCATAGTAGGTAGAGGGGAAGGTGCCAAAAACGTGGCATGCCATGTGGTTAAGAGGGCGCATGAGCAGGTGGTGAAACTGACAGACAGGAGTCATCAGTAAGGGTGGCTCCCTCCACTGCACTGTCAAGAATGAAGTAGAAAAAATGAGGTAACACGTCAGAAGTGGCAGTGAATGACAGTGCCCACGTTACCAGACTGACACAGCTCTATCAGCCACCAAGTAAATTCTGTGATTTCTGGTTTGTCCAGATTATAATCAGTGGCACCCCCCCTGCTAGAATGTTATACCATTTTCCTATTACAGCTCAACCCACAAAAGGAGTTTCAAGAGATTCATAAGAAAATTACACTAAAGGAAAGAAGAATCTACTCCAGCTGTAAATTTGCAAAACTTTTCCTTTTCTAAAATGTGAAGTTTGCTCTAAAATCAGGAGCATAAGAAATGGGAAACCACTAATGATATTAATTTATTCATTCAGTAACTGTACTTACTTCATTGTTCCTACTCAGAGAATTGAGGGGAAGTGAATTGAGAACAGAGTTGTCTTGAAATAGGCGATTGCGGAGCTGTCGTAACGTTACTGAAAGATCTTCGAAAACTGAGTTTGCCTTGCCCACCATATATACTCTCTGCAAGAAGAATCCAAAATTTTAAGTTTGTTCTACAGATTAATTCCAATATACAGAGGTATGGCAGCACTGTTCATAAAACTGGTTTTAAATTTTCATTAAATAATGAAAGCTGATTTTTTTTAAATCAACTTTTAAAGCATCTTAAATAAAAATTGTATCACTTACTTCCTCACTGGGAGCCAACTGCAAAACTACAGGAGTTTCTTCAGAAAATAAGGAGTGAATGGAATTTGCAACACTGTCAAGACTAAAAGGAACTGCCTGAAATATAAGAGTAAGATCTTAATTATTATCTGAACCAAAGTGGGAAGAAAAATCATTCAGATGGTATTAAAATAGGAGCCTTCAAAAGAAAAAAAGGCCCTGGCTGGTGTGGCTCAGTGGATTGAGTGTCGGCCTGTGAACCAAAGGGTCACAGATTCAATTCCCAGTCAGGGCACATGCCTGGGTTTCAGGCCAGGTCCCCAGTAGGGGGCACAGGAGAGGGAACAACACACTGATGTTTCTCTTCCTCTTTCTTCCTCCTTTCCCCTCTCTCTAAAAATAAATAAATATTAAAAAAAAAAAAAAGCACCAGCATTTTCTATGGAAATTCAAAAGACCCACATCATCCAAACACATAGAGCCCTTTCCAGTGCAGAGATCAAACAGCCTCCTAGTGGGCCAATGAGAATGTCTCCCAATGTGCCTAAATAGGAAGTAACTTGTAAACACAAAGGACGCAACACTATCTTGCACAAACCATTGTTTTCTGGTGGTCATTTGTGTATTTGAAGCAGCAATACATTTGGTTTCGATATTAAACATGCCACAAAGAATGCATACTGTACAGCAAAGTATTAACTGGCATTCAAGAGGTCAGAAGAATCTGAATTGAATTGAACTCAAAGGGAAATACTTCTCATTTCTCACTTCAAAGTTTTAAAAATGTTTAATAAGATTTAGGGTTTATCTCCATATACACTGAAGACTCTTGTCTACAAGGCATAAAGTATGTCACAAAAGTTCATAGGTCCTTTATCTTAGGACATGATATTAAATTGAAATAACCAATTGTGCTAAAATCTCCTTTTAACTTGAATTTTTTTTTTATTAAAGTGTAACATACATATAATACAGTGCACAAATCTTGGGGTAACAGCTCAAGGAATGTTTACAAATGGATACACTCATATAAGCCAACCAGATCAGACAGAACATTTATCGGCACCCTAGAAGCCCTCCATACCCCTCCCTCTACCTCCAAAGGTAACCAAAATTCTGACTTCTATTCCCATAGATCTGTTTTTACCCATTATTTTTAACAATAAGTTGTGGAAATTTTCCCCCTCAATATAATTATTCTCAATGTTATGGTATTAAAACAAGAAGTATAGTAGTTGTGGTTTTGTTTTAATGGAGATTTCTTAACAGTAATTTTTTTCACTAATTCCCTTTACTATTAAAAGGTTCGTGTTTATAAGCAGCAAATTAATGCTAACATGGTACAGGCAGAAGTTAATGTTGTTATATAAATCTTACTGATCAAATTCCACCATTTAAATTTTCTCAATTTCATGATCCTGTGGAACAAGATCATATTTTTCTCTTAAGATGCATATTAACTCTTTCCAAAATCCTCTTAAAATGAGTTAATCAGCAATTGAGGAAGGGAGAAGTTCAAACTTGCATAAGTTATGTTGTCACCAGCTCCCTGAGTCGGCTGCAAGTGAGCTCTCCCTTTCCAATCACACAGTTCACCTCCTCAGACTTTGAAGGGGATGCTAGAACATGTAACAATTTCTGCAGCCTCATTTCACCTAGTAAAATGGCACTCGTGGCAGGCAAGTTGAAGATTAAAGGTAACATATCCCTAGCAATCAAACTGGAGAAGCTGCTGAGTCAGATGATCACCAAACTGTGAAGGAAAAGAAAAAATTATATGGCCCGCTAAGCTCAAAAGGAAAAAGCTCGGCTGCTTAAAATATAGTGATTACTTTCTTCCACTGTATTATAAGGATACGCGTTGTTTGTCCTGGAGAAAATGGAATTTCTATATCTGTATGAATTGAAATTCTAATGAAAACAGCTAGCTAATCAAATAGAAGCTTCTTTAAGTGGAATTCTAAGACATTCGATTTTTTTCTTCTATTTTGCGGGTTTTGCCCTCAGAGCCTTACATCTCATTTACCACCTACTGCCAGGAAAAGTATTAGGAGCAGTCAATCAGGGTCAAGGACTAATACAGGCTCATTTCCCATCTTCTACTCATGTAAAATGAGGTTAGTCTGTTTTAAAATGTTTAGTTTTGGATTGTATGCTAATGAAAATCTTGATAGCATCTTAAATTTTCACAAACATATTTTAAAGGGGTCTGTCACAATGATTTTCACAGAAATCACAGACTTACATACTTAATAAATAATCCTTGTACCTTTTGATTTTTATTGTTCCCTTCCTTCCATTTGTTCTGAAATTCTGGTTTCTTTAGTTCATTAATTTCTAATCTTTTAATTGTCTAACATGTGCACTTAAGGCTATAAATTTCCCTTTTCTTACCACTTTAGCTATATCCCACAATTTTTAAATATATGAAACATTCATTGATATTCACTTCCAAATACTTTTGAAATTTTCAGTGATTTTCTCCTCAATCCACAAATTATTGAAGAGTGCATGTATTCCAACTTTCTTTTCTTTGTTGACCTTTTAAAAATTTCATGCACCATATAGAAAAAAGGTTGTATGTACAAATTAAGGAGACAAATAGCCTTATGAGACTTTTTATGATAAGTTTTCTCCTACCCTCATTCTCCACTCCTCTGAGGCCCTCATTTGCAAATCCTTTGTTTCCTTTTCCCACCATCTCTAAATATAGTTATATTAAATTTGGATTTTTCCATCTTAGGCATTATCTATTCATCATCGCCCACTGTATAAAATGAGAATTTAGCTCTTCCACATCACCATCCACAACAACACGCCCCGCCCCATACGCATACTCCGTTTCTCTCTCTCCACCCTCCCGATACTTCTATCATAATTTTCACTGGATCAGTATCCTTTCATTATTATTACTAGTTCTTGCTCTTCGGGTCCCTAATGGCAACAGATAAGAAATCTGCTATCATTCTATTCTCACTTCTTTGTAATGACAATGTCTTTTCTCTGAAGCTTTTAAGATTTTCATTGTTCTTGATGGCTCTTCAGTTTCATTATGTCTAGGTGTTGATTTGGCTTTAGCCCACTGGGTGTTCAGTGTGCTTTAAATCTAAAAAGTCCTATATTTTGTGGGTTTTTTTTTAACCATTTCCAAATACATTCTTGAGGTATCGCTTTGTTATTGCTTTCAGATTTAACTGCACTGTGGTCAGAGAGGATGGTTTGTGGGATAGTGACCATGCATTTGTTAAGATCTGTCTTGTGACCTTGTACATGGTTGTTTTTTGTGAGCATGTCATGTGTGCTTGGAAATAATCTATACTACACCACAGGAAAGTCTGAAAAAACTTTCCAAAAACTCATCATCATACAGACCACAGTCTCACAATGTAATGAAATTAGAAATTTAAAAATTAAAAATGATTTTAAAAGAATCCACACATTAAACATTTCTAAAGAACTCATGGGTAAAGAAATCACAGTATAAATTGTGAAACATCTAGGAGTGAATGTCAATGAAAGCACCACATGTCTTACAGGTGCCTCACAGTCTATCCCTTCCTTTAGCTCTCACAATTTTAATGTGTGTATTTTCAAATCTCTCTGAGACTAGTCTCTTGGGGATGAATTGTTTGTTGCACCCGCTGACTCCCTCACGGCATTTTTTCCCTCCAAGTGCTTTGTAAACTCAACTAATCTTTAATTTTTTTCCCCCAAAGGAGCCCTGGGCTGTGGAAGTGTCTATATGGGTGGGCTGTGCGAATTTGGAACCATCCTGCAGTTCTGATTGCCCTTAGGGGACTGTAAGGGTCCCACGGCCGAGATGGCCGGCAGCTCCTCTATGGTAGCCCTGGGGCAGCTGGGTTCTACTCGTCCTCCTTTCAAGAACAAGACAGCATTCTGCAGACCCTGGCTTTCTGCATGGAACACAATTCCAGCTTCAGCTCCTGCTCACCACTGTGGCTTTTGAGTTTTCTATTCAAATGTGGCACCCATGTGTGTCCCTTATTGTTTCCAGTGTAGTTATGCACAGAAAAATGTTTTGGTGACTTCTATACACTTGTAGTGGGAGGCCTCTCACAACCGCTCAGTCAGCCGTACTGCATGAAAGGCTAATGAAGGAGTAAGTGAGCCAGCCAAGTAGCCTCCAATCTCCTTCTTACACAAAAATGAGGTAAAATTCGGAAAGGAAAGTGACAAGATAATGTCCAAGGAAGTGTCAGCAGGATATCCCCCTAAATGGTTTCAGTTTTTCAAGCCTGATTTCTCTACCTTTTTTTTAAAGCTTTCGTAAAAAAGATTTTATTTATTTATTTTTAGAGAGAGGGGAAGGGAGGGAGAAAGAGAGGGAGCGAAACATCGATGTGTGGATTGGTTGCCTCTCACACGCTCCCAACTGGGGACCTGGCCTGCAACCCAGGCATGTGCTCTGACCTGGAATCAAACCTGCAACCTTTCGGTTCACAGGCCGGCACTCAATCTACTGAGCCACAGCAACCAGGGCTCTCCACCTTTTTCATCTTAGTACTCCCATACGTAGGAAACAGACAACTCTCAAAAAATTTATAACCACCATGTAATTTTTTTTTAAAAGAGGTTGTTTTACTTATCCATCAGTGCATCAAAAAAAAAAAAGATAAGTGTGCTTAGAATCCAATTCATAACCATTGCTGACAAGATGAAATCAAAATTGCACTGCTTTCATTTTTTATAATCAATACTCACATTCTCCAAAGGGTACGAAATGACACTGCCTGGGGGTAGAGCGAGTTTGTCCACCCCCTTCACCATCACCATAACAGTAGCCTGAGGACGATGGAAGAGGTTACCCACAGCAAGCCCCGGCCAAGAGAGGTCCTAAATGTGGAAAAGCATGAAATGGTGCTTAATTATCAACTCAGAAAACCATGCTCCAGGAACATTTAATAAACAGAGTTAACGGTTTCTAGGATGATACTGTAAATGAAAATTCATGGGAAGAGCAAATATTTTATTTAAGGCAGTACTTACAATCTCCTCATCAAGGATGTGGATTTCTACCTTCTTTATTTTCTTAAAAACTTCTACATATTTGAACAGTAAAGTTTAATAGTAAGCGACCTCAAACCTTTGATGGCAAATAGCAGGGCAGTAAATAAAACATAGGTACTTTTCAGATTCCAGGTTACAAAACAGTCTTGTCTTCAGGTAACCGTGGACATTTTCTTCCCCCGTCGTCGTTTGTCCTTATCTACAGCACACTCGCCTCTTCCCCTGACACAGGTGGCAAGACTGTCATCACAACATTGTGTTTAGACTAAGCTCTTTATAAATAAAACAAAATTCCTGCTGAAAGGAATTCCTACTAGTTTACTAATAGTTATTTCTAAACGTTATTTTAATTGCCATTTGAAGTCAAATTTAAGTCTGTAAAGAACGAACTACGAATTTCATCCTTAAATGTGAACAACCAGTCTGTTCCTGCTAGGAGCTTAGGAGCTCCTCCCACAGGCCTGACAGAGAGTCCGCATGCGGGGCTTTAGGTTTCCAGGGCACTCAGGACCTTGGAGGAACATTCCTTTGAGTGACTGATGGTATCTGGAAGCCACATCAAAGAACCAGACGTGTAAAACGTGAGGAGATAACACAGGAAGATAGGGCAGTAAGCGGAATTCCTTTTCTTCTAGCCCACAGCTTTAGATGTCTCATACTGACTAGATCTAGGTCTCCCGGGCTATATCAGGTAAGCAGCCAGTTAATACAACATGTTACAGCTTAAGTGTAGGAAACCATGGCCCCAGGCTATTCCTTAACTACTGACAACACTATTTTCCTAAACTCAGACAAGAAGCATACACATTTTATCATTTGTAACACATTGTAAGAGACTGAATGTTTAAGCCTCCCACTCCAAATTCATATGCTGAAATCCTAACCACTAATGTGATGGTGTTTGGAGGTGGAGCCTTAGGGAGGTAATTAGGTCAGAAGGGTGGAGCTCTCATGAATGGAGTTAGTGCCCTTATAAAAGGGACTCCAGACAGCTCACTCACCCTCTCTGCACTATGTGAGGATACAAGAAGTCTACAGTCCGCAACCTGGAAGGAGGGCCCTCACTGCAACCTGACCACGGCTGGCATCCATCTCAGACTTCCAGCCTGAGAACAGTAAGAAACGTCTGCTATGTATAAGCCACCTTGTACTTTGTAACAGCAGCCTGAACTTAGACACAAATCTATCATGTGTACTGAAAAAATAAAATACATCCAATTAATAGTGTAACAGATGCATTCTTGTATATACAAAGAATGTCACTACTATAAATAAACTATTAGCTGGTTAATAATTTATAAGGATTTGGTTTCATAAGCCAAGTTTGGTACTTATCCAAAATCTCCCCAACTACAAATGAGCTTTTTTACTTTTACAATCTGTATCAAATAAACCTGTTTGGTTATTGCTTTCTTGGGCTGTTAACAGAAATCAACAAAAGTGCTTTCAGAAGCAGCTCCAAATACTTTTTAAAAACACACATACTTCTTTCACAGAGAAGCCCATGGATAATGCAGCCACATCTGGGATTCGCTCTCCTGGTATAGGCCACTTTCCATCGCGGAAAACAACAGACCCCGGTGATCTTAATATGCTAAACTCATTCCCCAAAACACCTGAGAAGAAAACAGATTAGTAAATGATCAGCATCATAAATCTTTTTCATCCATGCTGAAAACTATTCAATGTTTCCCCATCCCCTTTGACTTAGAATACTAAATTATGATTGGGCAAAATGCTGAATCCTAAATAAATATCAGTGAATTCTTTTTCAAGGTATGACTCTAAGAAATTCTGCGGTAACCAAGATACAACTATAAAACCAGGTTCTCCTAATGATCTAGATGCCTTCCTACAAATGGCCCTTAAACAGGGGCATGTGGCAATTTGTCAAGAATTAGACATCAGTGGCACTCTCCAGAATTTAAGAAACAAAAAGCAAAACCCTAGCACAGACTAACAAGGAAGAAAGGAGAGTTAAATCTCTGAATTATTTCTATCATTGACCCTCTTCAAAATGCAAATTCATAAAATTCCTAGCATTTCACCCTAGAACTATATAGCAGGTTAGTATATTTTAGCAAAGATCCTATCTTTCCTCTAATCCTACAGGCAAACCTAGTGAAATGAGGACTGTCAAACGGGGGGACATGTGACCAGTCAGAATATAAAACACTTCAGAATAGAAACAAAATCCAGAAAACACTATTTCCAATGGACATATCAAGAAGGTGAGAAAAAGTATTCTGTAATAATACAGTCAACTAGTCTAAAGGTATGGGGCCAGGGATTAAAAGGTGAAGGATGAGAATAAAGGGACTCATTTATAGGCCCTCCAAGGCTAAGGATGAGGTATCTGCCCTCTTAACCTGTCCTGTGTTAACCCAATGATGTCGAGCTTACACAAGGCCAAGTAGCTAATGGAACCTTTTGGGTTTCTATGAAAAGATTAGTTCCAAGTCCATAACAAATCTTGTTCATGCCTAGCACGGGACATGAGGCTTTAATAAAGCATTATTGTTATGCTCTTGACCTAAGGAAACTAGCAGAGTATGGGAATAAAGTTGGAAGCAATAGCACATGTTTTGCTGTTGCAGTGTTGGCAGTAAATAAAAGGCCTCGGGATGGTGCTGATACAGCCTGGGGAGTTATGAGTTTCAATTCAGTGCAGCCACCAGAGCAGAAATTTCCAAATTGTTCTAGCTTGAGGCAAACAAACAAACAAACAAACAAATTAGCAGAATGGAATGGCTGTTTGTAACTGATAAACATCTTAGTTCACTAAAGTAGTAGTTATTGCAAACTCTAAGAAAAATGGGGCAGCAAGAGACTCATACTTTCAAAGTAACACACATTTTTAAGATTTTATTTATTTTTAGAGAGAGGGGAGGGGAAGGAGAAAGAGAGGGAGAGAAACATCAGTGTGTGCTTGCCTCTCACATGCCCCCATCTGGGGACCTGGCCGACAAGCCAGGCATGTGCCCTGACTGGGAATCCAACCAGCAACCTTTGGTTCACAGGCCAGCACCCAATCCATGGAGCCACACCAGCCAGGGCAGCAACACACATTTAAAAAAAAAAAAAACACAGTGGATCTGGAGATAGTCATTTTAAGATGTGGCCCTACTCACTCAACCCCAACAAAGTTATGCTAAATTACTTCACCTCAAATTTATAGTTGGTTAGATTCAACTTCTGTGCCTAACAACAGTCCTTCAGGAGCCTAAGTTTTAGAAAACCTTAGTCATGGACTCTCCTATACCACAAACTGCTTGCTTAATGAAGGTATTTCCGGATACCTGGATACCAGACAGAATGTCACGTGTCCTCTACCTGAAGGGGGACACCATGTCAACTTATAAACACTACGCTTGCCAGAAGTCATCTCCACTGTCCCAACAGTCTAGAACTTTGAAATGTTTTCCCTTTAACTGAACTGAAATGGGCTTCCTTACTTCTTTTACCTTTGATCACTCCTGACCCAGTCTCATCAGATAACCTTATCTCCAGCTTCAAGAGAAAACAGAGGAATTCCTCCAACTACCTGCTTCCTCTCTCCACCACAAATTTATCTACCATGAGCCCCTATCCTTATCTCAATCCCTATCCTTATCTTTGTAGATGCTGGCAGGGACGTCTGCTCTCCCAGTCTAAAATACCGGTAGCCCTGTGGTTCAGTCTTCTTAGGGACCTTCATTCATTCACCTATTAAATTATTCATTCAGTGTTTATTAAGCCACTATTCTGGGACAATGCATCAGGAGTTAGGTGCGTATATGGCTGTAGGTATAAAAAGCTGGCCCTGTAGAACATAAGCTCCACATGGGCAGGGGTTTCAGTTTGTCTTGTTCACACAACATCCCCAGGGCTAAGAACACTGCCTGATACATTGTCATGCAATAAATACTTGCTGAGTTAGCACAGGAGTGAAGCCACACTCTACCAATTTTCCCCTATCAAGTGGCTCTTTCACTTCAGCATAAAAGTACTGTTAGGGTGCTCCTGTTCTAAAAGTAAAGCCACAAAAACATCCTTTGGTCCTCCCAGCCTCAGACAGCCTCTCTGCTTCCCTTTAGGGTAAGAATCCTGGCAGAGAAGCCAGCTACGTTTGCTTCTCTGTGTCTTCATCTCACATTTGCTACCTGCTCCACAGCTCTGACCCCACATGCCACTGAAACGACTCACCAAATCCCAAAGACAATTTTCAGCCCTTGATTTACTTAACTTCCCAAAGCATCTGATACCCCACCTTGGCCTTCATAAGCCCATGCCCCTGGTTTTTCTTCCAATCCCTCTGGCTGCTTTTTTTCGGTTTCTTTCCCTTCCTGTTCGTGAAAGCTGAGATGTCCAGACTTTTTAGGTTTCTTCCCTTTCAGTACAAAATTTAAAAGTAGCCCCACTACACATATATTTATTTACAAAGTATACACTTGTAGTATAATAGATCACATATTCATAATATATTATAAAGCACACAAAAATGGAAATCTTCCAAAAGGAGATACCTGTGTAGTAGTCTTCCCAACTTAATCATGAGAAAGTATCAGACAAACTCAAATTGAGGAGCATTCTACAAAAAAAGCTGACCATTACTATACCAAAAAAAAAGGGGGGGAGGATAGAAAATATATATATATATAAATGGAGGTTCTACTACAATCTTCCTGCATCACAGTAGATCAACTAGCATACTCCACTTTGGAGATCTGAGGACTCCATTCCTGACCTTCACTGCTTTCCAGGCCTACATCTCTCCCCTAACACCAAAACACAGTGATGGCTCCCAGATTTTGATTTTCAGCCTGGATTTCTCTTGCACCTTAGACCTACACACCCAACAGTCTGCTGAGCATTTCATTCTAAGTCCCATGGGTCCCTCAAACTCAACAGGTGCAGAACAGAATTCACCATCTTCCCACCCGCTCCCCCTGTATTCTCTGAATCTATGGATGACATCACCTTCCACACAGCAGGGGTCCCTTTAAATCCTTCCTCAGCACCACAGCTCAACTACTGAATTCTGTCAATCTTTTTTCCTGATTATCCCACAAATCCTTTCCCCTCCATGTCCAGTGCACTCTTCAGGCACTCACCAGGCTTGCTGGAACCGGCCACCTTCTGACCTGCCTTATTATCAAAATACAGATCTGTTCATTCATCCTTCAGCTTAACCACCTTCACTCACTACCCAGTGCCTTTGAGACAAAAATCCAAAACATAACACCCAAGGGCACCTCACCAACATTACCTCTAGGATCTCTCAACTTAACCCGTTAACCTCTACACATTCCGGCCCCACCAAACTATTATTTGCTCTCATACTTCTGTGCTTTTGCACACGCTGTTCTATTAGAAATGCCATTTCTTCCCACCCTAACCTTTCACATTTGTCTTGTGAGTGCCCCCCACCCAGGGAAATTGCCCTCAGCTTCCCCAATCTGAGTTACAAGCTAAATCCTATGCCCTTTGGGAACTCCCACCATCCTATGCTGTGATCTATGAATGGTCGATGGAATCCATAAGGAAAAAAAAACAAAGAGGTCCTACTTTTTACCTCTGGGACATCAGTGAGCAAATCAAATCCCTCTTCAAAGGACATCCCTTCATATTCCATGTGTTTCTTACCCTTGGCCTTTCCTCTCCAGGAATTTTTTCTCCAATCTGAATTTTTTCAAATACTCCTTATGACATGGTATTCATAACCCCGATTCCCTTCCTCTAGTCTCTCTCTCTGACTTGGTAACACCATTTTAAAGCACTTATATTTTTCTCAAATAAGGAAGTCTGATCTCTTAAAGATGTTTTCCATTAAGTTACATTAGTCATTGTGGAAAAAAGTAATTTAACCTCAGCTGACAAGACCAAGCAATGCCAAAGCTGACAAGATCAGATTCTTGGTCTGTATGAACTAGACTATTCTAGTTAGGAAAACATGTTCAAACCATGTACCAAACCCAAAACAAATAATCCCCCCAAACCTCACTGAATCAAAACAATATCACATAACATTAAACATGGAATTATAAGATGTTCAGATAAATCATAGTATCAGATATTTTTAAATATCAAAAACTAAATTTAACATTCTTTAAATTCCACCCAACTAACTTACTAGATAGATCAGAATGACTTTCCAGAGACAGACACAACAAGAACAAAACAACCCTAAAATGTGGGGGGCATGAAAGTAAGTGTAACTATCATGAGCCCAGCACCAGGCCCTGCAGGGATGGAGAAGACCTGCAGATTTCAAGATCGTCAGTGGTCTATACCCCCATGCCCAATTAAACCACCATTCCAAAAGTGGGTTGTCCCAGCATTTCACAAAGCAGAGACAGAGGCCTCCTCAAGATTTTTAACCTATAGGTTTTAAACCAATACAACGGCTAACAAGAGTACCCAATTCCTCCAAATTGTTTTCAACTTGCCCTCTTCTTGGCCACTTGTCTGCGCCCGTTGCAGCCCCCATCATTTCTGCATTCTCACAGAGTGGGAGCATTCCCACCACCTGTGACACAACACGTGTAATGGAAGAGGCCCGTCATTTGGAGCCAGCTGATCTGGGTTCAACTCCAGCTTTGCTGCTTGTGTGGTGTTGGGTAATTTATTTGGGCTTAATCACTCTGTAAAACGATGAGGATATCCTCTTCTAAGGATTGTTGAAAAATTAAATGAAAGAAAAATTAAATGAATTACATGATGCACAGGAAGAGGCCAAATATTAGCTGACTTGTGGGCCCTATGCTGAATTCTAGGGAAGCTAGGTCCCACTCAGAAAGCTACCATTATCTGACATGTAACCCTAAGAACGTGACTCACATCTTAAGTTTCCAAATCCTTAAAATTGTTAACTGTTACAAACTATTAAGGGGCACTTTGAATTCGCCTTTAAAAATAACCATACAAAATCAATTACTCCACCTCCAACTTTTGTATCCTGAAACAATCACTGATGACAACTGCCAGAAATGAAGACACCTGAAAAATGCAAAGGAATGCAGCAGCTGATGACAGCTAAGAAGTCGCCCTTCCCTTCTTCGCAGAGGGCTGCGGTTCAACACTTGATTGAGAAATGCACTGCTGTCCTCTGAAGCGCCTCCCGAGCCGGAAGAGGCCGGGATGACCCGAGGCTCGAGACAAGACAGGCGGACGCGCCTTCCAAGAAGAGGCGGAGGGTGGGGCCAGCTCAGATGCCCCCGACGCAACCCAGCACGGCCTGGCCCCGGCACACCACCACCCCCAATCCTCGGCCGCACCGACACAGGAAGGAGGCTGGGGCAAGGCTGGCGCCCCTTGCCTGCACTGCGACACCCGCCCCACACCTCACACCCGTGGCCGGTCCCAACCCCTGAGGTTCAGAGCCTCCCGGAGCGCGCCCCGCGCGCCCCCGGGTCCTCACCCGCCACCAAAAAGGACAGAAGCATGACGAGCACAGTCATGGTTCCGCGAAGCCTGCAGCCGTGCAGAAGAACACGAAACCGGCTGGGAGGACGCGAGTGACCACCGCAGCACCAGCGAGTGACGAGCTCCAGCTCGACCTGAGTCCCGAAGACCTCCCCGTCGTTGCCTCTGCTGGGCTGGCTGCCGCTCTCTCCACCAATCGCCAGAGACGCCGCGACCTGCTGGAGAGGCGCAGCTGGGCCAACGTCAGTGTGTTGGGCGTGCCTAACGTGATGGACGGAAGGCCCTTCTAATAGTTGACAGCAATTGCGGAGCCGGGCAGTCCCACCCCGTGGCCCGTGACAACCAGTCACGAGATGGAGGGTAGGGAGGGCGGTCGCAGGATGGGAGAAGACAGGTCTTGTCGAGGGGTCCAGAGAGCCCACGGGGTGAGGCTTCCACCCGTGTGCGGACCCTTTGGCCAGTCTCGGGTGACGGTTTCCAACCGGGGTGTCTGTCTTTCCAGGTCGCGTGGCTCCGCCCTGCCGCGGTTGTAGTAGTGGAAGCTGCGTGGCTGGTTTGGGTTTCGCTCTAACGATTGCACAGATGCTGAGCACCAGCTGGAAGGAAGCTGGGCGCCCCCCGGGAACCCCTGTCCTCCAAGTAGGGCAGGACGAATAATTTTTAGTATAAATATGTCGTGAATCTTTCATGGGACGTACTTATACTAAAAACAAAAATTGTTGTTTGTCTGAAATTCCAAATATACCTGGGCGCCCTGTGTTTTGATTTGGTAAATCTGGTAACCCTACCTCCTAAGACTTTCTGATCTACCAGGAGTGCTGTTACAGGAACATTAATTACTTTCATCATCCATTCACTCAGTGTTATGTGAGGGCTAGACATATTAATTAAGCCAGGATCCTCCCTTCCCACAGCTTATATATTTTTTGCCAATGATATGAGGAAAGAAGTGACATAATGTAGCATCTGTAGTTAGAAAATGATTCCCCGGCTGAAGACCTTGAAAGATGGATGTGGTTTCAATATGCAGCAAAAACTGTAAGGTGTGGCAGGGAGAAAGCCTTGTCAGATTGAGCATTAACTGTTTACTTTAACCAAAGAAGACATGTATGGGGGAGGGAGCACATATAGCTGAAAATATCAGTCAGGGACATTTATTGAAGATGTTGACTTTTACAGAAAACTATGCACTTCGTTTGATAGGAAATGGGGGCCATTGAAGGTGTTTAGGCATTGTTCAGTGTACCAATGTGAGACACACTTGTTGAGGAAAGAATGCCGGGTTAACTCAGTTCCCAGTCTCTATTTTCAGGAGAAAAAAAAGGAAAGTGGGTAAAAAACCGACTCCAAGAGTTTCTCAGGTAGCAGACCTGTCCTGCAAAAAATTTGCCCCACTGAAAACTGGAATCAGAACACACTCCCCAGACGCTCTGGTTTGAACTTTCTAGACTGGATGGACTATGCTCACCAAAGCCATTCTGAGTTTACGGAATGAAATCCGGGTTTTCTCACTCAACTGCAGGAAACTCTTGACTCTCAAATTTGCATTCTTTCAGAGGAGAATTTGCACAAGTGTGACTTTAAAGACATCTGAAAGGGCCTAAGGGACATTTTCCCATTAGAAATGTGAAATTATTGGATTACCAAAAATGTCTAAAGCAGCTAATTTCCAAAACATCAACTCTAAAGTGATTGCCTTGAAAAAAAATATCAATAAGAATTTAATCATTTTAAAAAATTCACTTCTTGTCATAATGGAGCCATTTCTTTTCACATCAACTAAAATTTCATTCTCTATCTTACCGCATATCCTTGAACAGGTTCTAGACCAAAAGCCCTGAAAGAGCTTGTCTAAATAAACCTTACTTAGGGGCATGATCAGCTAAAAGTGGAGCAGAGCTCCTGCACTTTCATCCAGCCTAAAGAAACAGGGAAAGGTGTGAATTTTTCTGTTCTGAAAGAGTTCTATGACATTGGTATATCTTTTAATTTGAAGAAGACCAAAAATCTTGTAAATAGACTAGAATAAAATACATCCCACCTCTTCTCCCACCCCCAAGAAAAATTCAAAATCTTACAATCTTTCATACTCTACGTAAAATAGCAGCCCTTTCTCAGCTAAAGGGGAATTGCTTATCCTTAAATCTAAGGCCCCTTTTCCTCTGAGGTCTTAAAGGGGCAATGCTGCTTCTTACAGCTTTAGAATCCAGTAAGATAAACACTGTAGGAAGCCCACTCCCTGTTTCATAGATTAACAGATTGAAACCTAGGGGAGGACATGTGTACTTAAGGTCACAGTCTGAATCATCGGGTAGTTCTGCTTTATGAATGCAGCCCTTTGGATTCAATCTTTAGCGCTCAGTAA